>NW_019640943.1:255219-457421 GCF_000599845.2 Trichogramma pretiosum
CCCCCCCCCTCCGTCTAACTCGGAGCAGCAGCAGCAGCAGAGCTCAGCAGCGGCGGCACAGCAGCGGAGACTGGCAGTTTCGCCTCGCCTCTCCTGCCGAGCGCCTCGCGAATTTTCTGCAGTGCGACGAGTATCTCTGTATATTTATGTATGATAATATATACACACACGTATGATCCGATGTATACATGATTAATTGATAATACGATATTTTATTGATATCGAATAATAACAACCGTTACTACTAACGTTTCGAACGCCGCACCGTATTCGAGTCCGTTGATCGTGTGTGCGTGTGTGTACCGCGGGTGCGCGTGTGTGTCTTCGACGCCGCTCCGATTTTTTGTTTAAAAAAATTACAATAACAAAAAGAACGAGAGCGAGCGCGGTCGTAGTAGCGCTGGGGCTCTCCGTTCGCTGCCGCAATTTCGAATGATAAAAGTTTTTTCAAAAAAAAATATAATCCAACCGACCATTGATAATCTCAGCAGTGCGCGTGTGTGCGGGGGCCAATAGTTATTTTTTATCGTTGTGCAAAAAGTGGGTGTTTTGATTGTTCGTTTCTATACATATCGGTTCGCTTCGTCCGGTTGCCGTTGTGACACGCCGCGTTCGATAATACACACGATATAAAATACAAAGTTTTGAAATCGTCCACGGCCGTGTGTTGTTGTTGTTGTTGTGCTCCGTTATCGACGAAGATCCATTAGAAACAAAAATCCGCCCGCCTGCGCGCGGCATGGATGGTATTGTTTTTTAAGGTGAGCAGCAACAGCTAAACCATAATATAAAAGCGAGAGCAGAGCAGAGAGAGCAGGAAGACAAGACAGCTCCTCGCGAAACGCGCGTGTGTGTGTTAGTCCCCTCCTTGTATACGATACAAACGTATACATATCTCGTGTGTTTGGTTATATACAACCGTACGTCTATACATGGGGTCCTGCGGTGCATTCACACCGACGCACACCTACACGCGCGTATGATACATATATATATATATATATATATAGTGCGCGACGTTATACGATGCCTTGAGTGCAGCAGCTATAAAGCAGCAGCGGAGCTCTCTTTCTCAGCAGCAGGTTAGGGGAGAGCTGTTTACATGCGATTCTGCGGGTCTCTCTCCGTGTGCAGTCTATACATCGATATATACAACAAAAGTCAGCGGCGGAGATATAGATGTGCAGTGTTGTTGTTGTTGTCGTTGTTGTGCGCCTTATATACGTTATAAGTCAATTTCAAAATAATTCGAACGAGTGTGCGTTCTATAATGCGGCTGCCTAAATTTTAAGAGATTCTTCACGATCGTTTTATGCCCCTCTACGACGACGACGACAATGACGATGATCGTGCGTCCTCGTGCCTCGATCGACGACCCGGTCAGCAGCGGGTATAATTAATTATAAATGGTTCGTTGTCCTCTCCGATGCGCTGCCGTCGCGACGTCGTTGCCAGTGATTTTCTCCGTTAATTAATCCGAGATTCGCGCGCAACGATCTATAAATTTAAACACAACGAGCAAAAAAAAAGAAGTGCGCGAGAGAAAACAGTCGTGTCGTGTCGTGTGTGTGTGTGTGTGTCGAGAAAAGAAAAAGATTTTCTCTCTCTCACTATCTCCCTCTCTTTCCTTTCTGTGTGTCTTACTCCTGTTGTGGAGTAGCAGCAGCAGCAGCAGCAGCAGTGCAGATTATATATATAAGCAGCAGCAGCTACGGCGGCAGCGGCAGCAACAGCAGCAGCAGTCGTTGCTCTCTTTTTATAATAACACGAGATTACACATATATATGCCCGTGCACACGCAGCGAACGGTAAATCGACATGCACGTGTATTATATATTCTTATAAAATAAAATTACGTATTACGCATTGTTGTCGTTGTTGTTGTCGTTGTCGTTGCTGTACAGAATATTTAAATGTCTTGCTGCTTTTTATTCTATTCACTGCGTGTCTCTGTGCTGTATTTACATTATATCCGTCGTTATGTGTTGCATGAAATTCACTACCGTATATGAGCAACGTCGACGGTACATTTGAGGTGAGACTCTTGCAATCCACCCACACGATTTGGTTATATTATTCAATACACACACACGCATATATAAGGTATATAATATTGCGACATATCGTCTTACGCACACATAACGAATCGATGAAATTGACTTCTTGACTTCTCCGTTAATGCGTAAAATTTCTGTATGTGTATGTACACGCGATCAGCTGCTGCTGCTGCTGCTGCTTGTTTACAGTTTACACACACATTCCGACTGTACTTTATTACCGAGTGTAACCGATCCGTGTCCCGCGTGTTTGCGAATCTCGATCGATCGATTCCGAATCCGATATATCGTATACACGCGCGCGGGTGTTTAAGCTATTCACATATCGATAACGAATTTACAAAGGTACAAAGAAGAGACATACGCGCGATAAGCCTCGCGTGTCTTTGTGAATTTATTCATAAGCGTGGATTTATATATCGACGAGCGATGCCTCTGTGAATGGAAAATGTAAAAAAAAGAAAAGGGGAGCCCACCCCGTAGTTAATAATGATACTCCGCGTTCTTAAATATTGCCGTTTACTTAATGCACACCTTTAGCGCGTAATGCAAGTGCATTTACGATATACGTATATTATATACACGCCTCGAGCTCGCGCGATAGAAAATTTTTCTCTTCTATTTTACTTTACAGCGGTTTCAAAGACTCGCGCTCGTGTACAGGTGTACAGGTGTAATGGCTCGCTTACGTACTACTATATACATATAGAGGTAGGAGGAGAAAAAAAAACGAGTATATTCACGAGACGATATAGTTTTTCAACATTTTCGACGCTGCTGCTGCACACGGTACGGGTGCAAGCTCGCGTCGAGTTCTTTTTTTCTTTTTTTTTTAAGTGATTGTTACGTGGAGAGGTCGTTGACCCTTCGCTTCGGGTGCGATATTTTTCAGAATCAAAAAGAATAAACGAATAAACAAATAAATTGCGTAAGTACGCGAGCTCAAATAATTAATTTCTCAACGAGACTGTACCATATATTATACAAAAATTTCTCTATTAGCGCGCGGATACACTCAACCGGCGCGTGGCAAAGAGTTGTTATACGGCGGGGGATGGGGGTCGTTTTTTTTTCTTTCCATATAAAGCGTAAAGAAATGAGGGGATTTAAATATGTATTCGTATATATGTATAAATGTACGGTATAAAAGGGCAAAGTTGACACACAAAGTTGTTACAAGCGTAACGTGTTGCGCTTTATGAAAAATGCATCGCACGCCTTTTTTCGTTTTCCCTACATAACATAGCTCGACTCACACTTACATTTTTCGCTCTCTTCGACTCCTTACCTCTTTTCCATCGTTGTTTGTTGTTGCCCGCGTCTTTATTACACACGCACGCGCGCGACGCGTGTACCTGCATAACATACAACTATTAAATAATACAGAGGTGTACCGTGCCACCATATATATATATAAACGTATGAATTTCCATTTTTACACACGATGCTCGAGAGCCGATAAGCCCGAGCGCAAATAATTATGTATTCGTGGCGGCGCGCGCGGGGGGCGCGTTTCGAGTTTTGTAATGGGCATGGAAATTAGCAATTCGCTCTCGAGAGCCGACGCCGCCGTATACGCCATTTACAAGACCTGGTTTACGGCAATTAGCCTCGGCGTCGGAACGTACACACACACATATATACCTACGTATACGTGTGTGTATGTTCAGGGGAGAGACTTGATTTACCTTTTATTTTTTCTGCAGCGGCCGGCGGCCTCCCACACACGTACACGCACACACACACACAGATACTCAGACACGAACGAGAGTAGAAGAGGCGATTGGTAATCGATCACTCGAGATTTTTTTTTTCTCTCTATACTGTGTAACGAACCGAGAGTAACGAAATGGGGTAAGAGGACACGACGACGACGATGACAGCCAGTGTCATATTGTCTATAGATGATGATTGCGCATCGTGTAATTAAATATAACATTCGCGTCGATATCTCTCTGTCTCTGCAGACGGTTGTATGCAATATTTTTTGTCGCTATATAGGAAAAAAATTCGACTTTCCGCGCATTGATTTTTCGCGTCCCTTATTCGCGCCGCAATATTACCGTGCGGTGCCTCGTCATCTCTGCCGTTTTCTTCTCTACCCGGCGATGTACTACTATACTAGTCGCTTTTTTGCGCGCGCGCGCGGGGCTCGAAAAATAGGTATAAACACACCGCCGAGTACATAAGCACACACACACACACACACACAGGTATACACGGGGGTCGCGCAGTATGTAGCGCAAAAAAAAAAAAAAGGAGCGCGAAAAAAAGGCGCCTATAAGAGCCACCCCCGCCACCACCACCGCCGCGAGAGAGAGAGAGAGAGATGAAAAGACTCGTGTGTGTCGGAGATTGCGTTGACGTGAATGTTTTTTAATAAGCGAGTGCTGCTGCTGCCTACTACCTGCACCTCCGTTTTGTATACGTTATACACACACACGTATATATGTATGTATATAGACGTCAACGCGCGCAGAGCTTCATAATGTACATTCACCCCGCGTGTATATAAGGGAGAGAGAGAGCAAAAAAAAAATCGTTACACGCTCTCTTTTTTTTTCGGCTCGTCTCTCTTCTCTTTTTTCCTATTTTTTATTGCCTCTCAAATCCGCGTAAATCCCTCTCCGATCCCACCTCTGAATATACTACTACTACTACTACTCCGCTGCCGCCGCCTCCCTTCAATTTTTGATTCGTAATTTATTATAATCGGCGGGTTGCGCCTTGTTGCGCTCGCAGCACCTATATCTATCTATCTATATACAACACATCGAACGGTTTAAATCGACGGTACACCGCAGGCGCTGCTTCGCTCGCGCGCGCGAGAGAGTGTGTGTGTGTGTGCCAACGCAATGATGCATCGTAAATATATGCGGCTGTCGACAAGCTTTTCCGAGAGCTACAGCGCGGCAGCAGCAGTAGCAGTGTTAATTTCAATAATGTACGAGCCTAGGGAGCGAATGAGAGAGAGATATAGAGATAGAAAGAGGTAGAGAGAGAGAGAGAGGCAAATTTATTCGCAAACGTATAGTATATTAGTATATATCTCTCTCCGGTACTCTCCTCCCTTTTCTCTCTCTCTCTCTCTCTCTCTCTCGTCGCACCTCTCGCGGCGCGCGATACATATTCATCGTGTAATTTTGACATATATACGTATATATATTCTGATTTTAAACGTTGCGGTTTTGTCCCACTGCTCGTCCTCTCGTATACCGTCACGAGCTCTATAGAGTGCACACACACCAAAAAAAAAAAAAAAAGGAAGAAGTGTAATTCCCCTTCTAATTCAACTTTCATGTATCGCGCGGGGCAGCAGGGGGGAAATGGGGGGTCGTCGTCGTCGTCGGTAAAAATATACCGTATATAATATAGGTATATAACGTTATACACTTGCTCTACTCGCGCCTGTGCGCGCCTACCACCCGCTGGGCGCACAATAGATTTCGACTGGGTTAAAAAGAGAGCGAGAGAGAGAGAGAGAGAGAGAAGTCCTGCGTGCCCTGCGCTGGATAATATTACACTTATACGAGGTGAGCCACTACCAGTGCTACTACTCCTCTTACAGCAGCAGCGGCGGCAGTAGTAGTAGTAGTAGTAGTAGTCGAGATTTGAACGAAGCAATTAAAATATTCAAATAACTTCCGGCCAAAGTGTGTAAGCGCGTTATATACGTATATATATATTATACCCGTGCACACACACATATATATTTATACAATTTTCTTCTTCTTCTCTCTACCTGCAGAGCCCGAGCTTCTCCCGCGCGCATTAAGTGTGAAGTATATAAGAGTGAAAAGAGGGACGAGAAATGGAATCTAAAGAGGATGGAAGTAGAAGTAGAAGTAGAAGAGAGAGAGAGAGAGAGTCGCGTGACAGTTTAAACGGTCGGATTAACCTGCGGTTGCATGTGCGCGCAATTATGTATGCCTGGTGCTGTGCTATGCTATGTGTGTGTGTGTATGTAAGTCGAGGTGCAGCGGCAGCGGTGGCAGTGGCACGCGCCCGCGTAGTTATATATGTATGTACTTTTTGTGTCTTTTGATAAATTAAAAATGAACGCGACCCTCACCCCCGCGCGCGCGCGCGCTTATTTGCATGAATAATATTTGTATTAGCGAAAAGCCGCTATACTGCAGTGCAGTGGCCGACGCGCGTGCGTTATAATATATAAACATGCAATTATTATATATTACGTTGCGGGACGCGTATTGTGACGTTTATATCTATATCTATATATTTTTTTTTGTAACATGTTCGTGAAAGTTTAAGATTTGTGTCTCTTTCTTTCGCTCGTATTCAACATACATGATATAATAGATCAGCCACGCGATGCGATGCGCGTCGTTAATGCGTGTACTTTACGTACCGCGAAACGTTCCGGCGATGTGTAATTAATTCAACATACTTATTCGTTTGAATTAATTAAAAATTTAATTGACATGATTATTTATAATCGATTGAGAGCTCATTTTTTGACCGCTGAAGAGAGATTAGAAAATCTTTTTGTACCTGCATGCGTACCATCCGCCCCTGTGGCCTAATGGATAAGGCATCGGTCTCCTAAACCGGGGATTGTGGGTTCGAGTCCCACCAGGGGTACACCTTCTTTTTTGGGCCCGCGGTTATAGCCCATAATGGTGCAGGTAGAGGATGTACTCAAGGTGGTCGGGGGGTTCGAATGAAGAAAAAATGAGAGAGAAATTTATCGAAAAATTATAATAAAATGATGTTCGAACATTGCCTAGCGAAAATTTCGTTCTGTTAATAGTACTAAAAATGTTGAACCGATTAGCTAAATAAAAATAAGCTAAATGTTTTTTTTACCCACGAATGACGAAACATTGTTTAGATTGTTAAATATTATAAGTTAGTGACAATGCGTACTTCAGGATCTCTTATAAGGCGACTTGAACTACATTTGAGAATCAGTCGTACGTATTTACTTGTGTGCGTCGTAAAAAAAAAATTTAAATAACTTACGTACTTGCGAGCTCGAGGCGCGAGTACTTACAAACACACACACACGAGCCACTATAAACACCGAGAGAGAGAGAGAGAAAGAGAGACAAAAACGGTCAGAGCTACTTAGGCTCTCGATACGGCGCGAGCTCTCGAGTGCCTCGACAATTTCACATAGCACACATATACGCGTCGTTTCTCTCTCTCTCTCTCTTCCTTCTATGCAAACATTTGATTGTCGATGAATTTTAATGCGTTACACACGGAATGCGGCATATATAGGCCTGTACACTCACGCACGTTTTTATGATAAAAAGAGGCGCGAGGTGGGAGGCACACGGTTTTATATACGCGTAGAAAGTAACGTTACGAAGAATAGTTTATAGCATTATAAACGTTTGTGTACTTACATACACATATAAACCATGTTAAATTTCTGCGAACAATCCCGGTTAGTGAGAGAGAGAGAGAGAGGTCAATTGTTTCAATTGAGCGGATATGATATACATACATACACAAATGCAGCGCACGCCGCACCGCTGCAGTTGCGAAGAGAGATTTTATCGCGTCATTCTTCATTTTTTTTTTTTTTTACGACGTAATCTCTCCGACTCGCATTTTGAATTTCACGTTCCATCCGCGGTTGTTTTTTTCTCCCCGCGCCCCGTGTGTAAATCGAATCGAATTAGTCGTCGTATATTTTCGAAAAAGCGTTTTAAAAAGCAAACAAAAAGAATTTCTCTCTTGAAACGTGTGCGAGTGCGCGTGTGTGTGTATAAAGTTTAAAGAGGAAAAATATGAGCAGAGCCGAACGTGCTCGCGGAGCTAGGAATTGAATCAGCGATCGTTGACTTCTTCGCGCAGCGTCAACGACTACGACGACGACGACGTCGCGCATCATTCATGCTTTTACGAGGGAGCAAAAAAGAGGCCCCGCGTCGTAGGTAACTCTCGTCTTGGGCGCGCACGCAAGTATGAGAAAAAAAAAAAATAACGTAAAAACCGCTGTCATATAGTACCTGCGCCCACGCAGACACACACGTTATACGATGGTAAAAGAAAAATCATCCAGTCGATTTTCATGTGTTCTCTCGCGTTTTCCTCGACCCTTTTCCCCTATTCAAATATATTTCTCAGCTCTCTGCACCCACCCACTAAAAAACCCAACCGCCGCGTAGTACAGACAGAGAGAGAGAGAGAGAGAGCAAAGGCACTTGGAAAAATACGCGGTTAGATTTTTACCTTATATAGAGCTGCGGCAAAAAAAAAAAAACGAGAACTGTACGAAGCGCCGAGGCGCTCGCGTACATCACGAATGAAATTTCCCCTGACCCCGATTTGAAAATTTTCCATAATGCAGCTGCTGCCGCCGAGCGCAGAGCTTCGTTACATTCGTTTGAAAGAAAAGAGAGAGAGAGAAGGAGAGGGAGTATAAAAACGGCAAACTTTTCGTTAAAATAATACCACTTTACATAGACAATAAAAAATCAGCGGCTCTCGATACTTTTTTTTAAAATTATATTTGCTCAAGGTGGAGGGGAAGGGGGGGTCATAGGTGAGCTTTTTTTTTCAAGTGCATATAAGGTTTTCATTAGAGGCTATAGAAACAAAGCGTGTACAAACACACGCTTGCACTAACTCACTCACACACAGGCAGAAAGAAGACAGAGAGAGAACGTAATACATTTCATAAAGCCAATTAAGCTCCAACGGTGCACGCTCGCTCGAGCTCCCGGAAAACGCATGAGTGTGTGTGTGTGTGTGGGCGTATGCGGCAGCGTCCTGTGTATATTCGATTATTTGTCCTCATTATCTTTTGTTGCGCCCGCGCGCAGGGTGTGCGAGAAGGAGGTGCGCATAATTACGCATCCCTCGAAATTGATAAAAATGGCTTTGGTTTAAATTTTTTATCACCTGCCCCCCTGGAGGACACGCATATACAAACACACACGAACCGTCGCCGCCGCAATGCGCTCGTGCATTATAATATCGATGTCATGATTTTTTTTTTTATTCCGTGTTCTGTGTGTGTATACAACCAACCTCCCCCACATCAGAGAGAAAGAGAGAGAGAGAAAACGATTTTCTTTAAAAACATGTATACACAGCAGAAGCGGCACAGCTAGGCATGGCAGACAGACAGGTGGAGTTATAAATAAATTATAACTCTGTATGTATTATACGTGTTCGACGCGATTCATCAAGATATTGTTGCGAAAAATGCGCGCGGCACATCGACTATTGTAGCGCATACACCTGACTTTTCTCTCTCTCTCTTTTCTGTGTTTGTTCGGAAAATGAATGAATACATGGCAGGCCGCGGCGGCGGTGGTGCACCCGCGCACCCACGGCATTATTCAGGCGCTTTGCTTTCCCCTATATTTTATTCATCTTTGTTATATATTTGGCGCGTTTATTTTCGGCGGCGGTGGCGGTGCGCGCGACTCCCGTTTTTTATTTATTACAATGTTATATTTACGCTCGCGTTTCGGCGCACGCGGAGCGCAAAACTGCACTATTATATGCATCCAGCAGCGGTCCCCGAAATATTCATGAAATATCGTCCGCGCGAGAAAGAGAATGCGAGAGAGAGAGAGCCCGGGCGACTTTTGAACGAAAATATAAAAAACCGCTGCCGATTCATCGGCACGGTTAGCTGACGTCTAACAATGATGATAAATTTTGTTCCTTTTATTTTAAAATATAGATTAATTTTTATTTCTATAAATAGCTCGAATTGTAACAAAAATATCGTAATATCTTGAAATTATGACTTA
Organism: Trichogramma pretiosum; assembly: GCF_000599845.2. Taxonomy (NCBI): domain Eukaryota; kingdom Metazoa; phylum Arthropoda; class Insecta; order Hymenoptera; family Trichogrammatidae; genus Trichogramma; species Trichogramma pretiosum. The sequence continues at coordinate 265,016 of NW_019640943.1, forward strand.
CTATAAATAACGAAAAGTAACAATAAGGAAAAAAATTTTAAAAATTTAAGAATATCATGCACGGTAGTACGCGCACAGTTGCCTATTCCAATTTACCTATAAAAGTTTTAGTTAAAAACTGTTTCCACTTTTGTATCATTGGTCACTTGTAATGGACCCTGTTCATTTATATATAAAGTAAAACAACTTTTATTAGAAAAATCGTTTATTCACGATGCTAAAAACCAAGAGAAAGCCGTATACCATTATTATAAACGTCATTCAATAGCAACAAAGAATATTGAAATGATATAACAATTTTCATTCACTAAGGAATGAGTACATCCTAGAAATTTTAATAAGATACTAAGGGGACAATAAATTACAAAAAGGCCAAATATCTACAAAAAATATCTGTGTCTTGTTTATAAACAATATGGACATAAACGATTTAACATTGTTCCTTGAATCGGGTATGTTTATAGTCGAAGCTAATTTCTATAAGTGTTGTCTTTCCCAGTGATACAAGACATAGTATCAAAAGATCTTTTAATTCAAACATGAATATAAGTGAAAGAAAATCTGAGATAATTGTCTTTGTAGATAACTCAAATGAAAATAACAATATTGTTTTAGACGACACAAAACACGTTTGTGATATTTGTCAGGAAGCATTTACATCAGAATCAAGCATGATAACACATCGAGACACTATTCACAATGAACAAAAAGGTTATACATGCGACAAGTGCGAACAAAAGTTTGAGTTCCGCAGTCATTTGAGTAGACACCAAATATCAACACACAAAGGCCGGAAAGATTTTGCATGCGACCAATGCGACAAGAAATATGTAAAAAAATCGAGTTTGTCTACGCACCAAAAATTAGTACACAAACATCGCGAAAATGTCACGTGCAACAAGTGCGACAGGAAATTTGAAAGTAAATCAACTTTACTAAAACACAAAAAAATATTCCATGAAGTATTCAAGAATTACTTATGCGAAATTTGTGCGAAGAGATTTGAAAACAAAAGTAGTTTGTTTTTGCACATCACGAAAGTCCATGAGAATCGCAATGATTATGCAGGTGACAAATGCGAGAAGAAATTTGAAAATAAATCAAATTTAATTAAACACAGAAAAATATTCCACGAAGTTTTCAAAGATTACTTATGTGAAAAGTGCGCGAAAAGATTTGTAAATAAACATAGTTTGCTCAAGCACATTAAGACAGTACACGATGGTCGAGAAGATTTTGCAGACGACGAACGCGAGAGAATCTTCCACCAAAGAGAACAGCAAGATGTCTTCAAAAATTGCCAATGTGACCATTGTGGCAAGAAATTTGGATATAGATCGAATTTGCTCTTGCACATAAAAACAATTCATGAGGGTCGCAAAGATTACGCATGCGATAATTGCGAGAGAAAATTCGGGCAAAAGGGTAATTTAAGAAAACACCAAAAAGTAGTACACGAAGGTCACAAAGATTACACTTGCAATAAATGTAAAAAGACATTTGGACAAAAATGGCATTGGCTTCACCACCAAAAAATAGAACACGAAGGTCAGAAAGATTTCACATGCGACATATGTGACAAGAAATTTGGACAAATATCGCATTTGCACGTACACTTAAAAATGGTCCACGAAGGTCGAAAAGATTTAGCATGCGATAAATGTGATAAGAAATTTGGGCTAAAACATCATTTGATTAGACACATAAAAACAGTCCATGAAGGTCGTCAAGATTATGCGTGCGAGAAATGCGAAAAGAAATTTGGGGTTCGAAGCAATTTGACAGCGCACCAAAAAGCAGTCCACGAAGGTCGCAAAGATTACGCTTGCGATGAGTGCGAGAAAAAATTTAAACAAAAATTTAATTTGATCAAGCATCAAAAAGTAGTACACCAAGGTTACAAAAATTTTGCATGCAACAAATGTGAAAAGATATTTGCAAAAAAATGGGATTTGTTGAGGCACCAGAAAATAGTCCATGAAAATCGACAAGATTTTGCATGTGACAATTGTGGGAAGAAATTTGGACAAAGAGGTCATTTGCTTGCGCACCAAAAAATAGTACACGAAAGTCGTAAAGATTTCGCATGCGATATATGTGAGAAACAATTTGGACAAAAGTCGAATTTGCTCACCCACCACAGAACAGTACACGAAGGTCAAAAAAAATTACGTTTGTGATAGATGTGACAAGAAATTTGGGCATCAATGCCATTTGATGAGGCACCAAATAACAGTCCACGATAATCGGAAAGATTACGCATTCGAAAATTGCAAGAAAAAATTTGGGGAGACAAGCAGTTTGATTAGACACCTAAAAAGAGTTCACTAAGGTCGCAAAAATTTCGTGTGCCACAAGTGTGAAAAAATTTTGTAGAAAAGTTAATTTTGTTAAAGCATCAAAAGTTAACCAAATGCTCGTTAAAAGTGTGAAAACTAGCTGGTACATTGTGGAATTTAAGTTAACACCAAAGAACAGCCCATAAATATCATAGACACTACTTATCGGACAAGTGTAATCGATCGATTAGTTCATTTTCTAAAAGTCTCATAGATTGTAAATATTATACGTATTTGATGCTTGCCATACAATTTTGCATATCAAATCAATTATAATGACCAAATTAGCTTATGAAAGCGAAATGTTTGCATGAGTCAAGCGCGAAAAAATTTACAAACTGAAAGTCAATTTGATCATTCTTATAAGAGTTGTTCCTAACTCTCAAGAAATCGTGCCTCATAACACATTGAATAAAAACACATTAGTGAATAACACACTTTTTACCTCTACATCAAGTCTCGAACTTACCGAAAAATTTGACGCTTCTTGAATAGTGATTACTAGAAGTCAATTCTAGAATATATTTGATCTCGGAAGATTTTTACTTGTTGCAATATTCGACAAAATTTGTCGAATATCTAATGCGACCCGGGAAACACAATAGTTTAAGTACTTTGCGACTTGAAAATATATTATACTTGCCAGAGTTGGTCACTTTTTTAGTACATATTTTATGTATTTGATAATTTATTAATATATCAATATTACATAATTGTAAATAAATTATTCTTATCAAAATATATTAATTAATAATAATTTCAATGAAATAATTAAGATTGATTTTTGGAATTTTAGTGGAAAATCTAGTATTAAAAAAAATGAACACAATTTTCAAGAAAGTAGCGTTAGCGTTCAATGATTGAATGTTTTATAATCTTTTACTTCCGAAACTAAAATTATTGATTCTTTTGATCAGAAGTACTTAGAGCATCTTTTGAAACGAAATATTACAGAATTTAACTTTTAATTTTTTTCAATTAATAATAATTGAAGAAAACGTTCCCTTCTTTTGATGTATAAAATAAAAAAAAAACAGAAAGAAGAAATAAAATATATTATTTATTTCTGTATTATTTATTTTAATTTTTATTATCAATAGCTTTTATTTTGAATATCAATGATGGTTTACATAAGGCCATTACGAGAATTATAAGAAGGCAAAATATCCACATATAGTCGGAAATCTGTATCTTAATTGTAAACAATATGAACATGAACGATTTTGACATTGTTCTTTAAACACTAACATGTTTATAGTCAAAGCTAATTAGTATAAGTATTGTCTTTCCCCATGATACAAGACATAGTACCAAAAGATTAATTTTACTTATTCATATTTCGTGATACAAAATGTAAGGATCCATCGTTTAATTAAAAATGGATATGAGTGAAAAGAAATCAGAGGAAGTTGTCTCTGAAGATAATTCAAGTGAATTCGACATTGTTGTTACTAATGACAAACAATACATTTGTGATATTTGTCAGGAAGCGTTTACATTAGAAACAAGCATGATAACACATCGAGACACGATTCACAATGAACAAAGAGATTATACATGCGACAAGTGCGAACAAAAGTTTGAGTTCCACAGTCATTTGAGTAGACACCAAATATCAACACACAAAAGCCGAAATGATTTTACATGCAACAGATGTGAGAAAAAATTCGAGAAAGAACCTAGTTTAATAACGCACCAGAAGTTAGTGCACACAGATCGCGAAGATTACTCATGCAACAAGTGCGAGAAGAAATTTGAAAATAAATCAAATTTACTCAAGCACAAAAAAATATTCCATGAAGTAATAAAGAATTACTTATGTGAAATTTGTGCGAAGAGATTTAAAAACAAAAGGAGTTTGTTCTTGCACATCACGAAAGTCCATGAGGATCGCAATGATTATGCAGGTGACAAATGCGAGAAGAAGCTTAAAAAACAATCGAAAACAGTACACGACGTTTTCAAAGATTGTCAATCTGACCATTGCGGCAAGAAATTTGGATATGAAGAGAGTTTGCTCAAGCACATAACAATGGTTCACGAAGGTCGCAAAGATTACATATGCGATAAATGCGAGAAGAAATTTGGGAATCATTTCAATTTGACCAGACACGAAATTACAATCCACAAACGTCACAAAACTTACACTTGTGATAAATGTGATAAAAATTTTGGACAAAAAGTACATTTGCTGACGCACCAAAAAAGATTTCATGACAGTTGTGAATATTTTGCATGCAACGATTGCGAAAAAATATTTGGACAAAAATCTAATCTGTTCAACCACCAAAAAACAGTACATCAAAAATTTAAAGATTTTGCATGTGATAAATGTGAGAGAAAATTTACAGAAAAATCCAATTTGTCGAAGCACCAAATGATAGTACACGAAGGTCGCAGAGATTACGTATGTTACGATTGCGATAAGACATTTGGTAAAAAGTCAGATTCGATTAGGCACCATATAACAGTCCACGAGGGTCGCAAAGATTTTGCATGCGATAAATGCGAGAAAAAATTTAAACAAAAAATTAGTTTGATCAAGCACCAAAAAATAGTACATGAAAATTGCATAGATTTCGCTTGCGACAAATGTGAGAAGAAATTTGGTGAAAAATCAGATTTGTCGAGGCACCAAAAGATAGTTCATGAAGACTATCAAAAATATTTTGCATGCGATCAATGCGAAAAGAAATTTCGACAAAGGAATCATTTGTTCGCACACCAAAAAACAGTACACGAAGGTCGCAAAGATTGCATATGCAACATTTGTGACAAGAAATTTGGACAAAAATCGACTTTGCTTACCCATCGCAAATTAGTCCACGAAGGTCGAAAAGATTACGCATGCGATAAATGCGAGAAGAAATTTGGCCTTAAACAGCATCTGCTTTTGCACCTAAAGACGGTACACGAAGGTCAAAAAGATTTTGCATGCGACAAGTGTGAAAGGAAATTCGGACGAAATGCAGATTTGTTGAAGCACCAGAAGACAGTTCACGAAGGTCGGAAGGATTTCGCATGCGAAAAATGCAAGAAGAAATTTGGAGAGCGAGGCACTTTGATTGAACATCTAAAGACAATTCATGAAGGTCTCAAAGATTACTTATGCGACAATTGCGGGAAGGTATTTGGAATAAGATCGAATTTAGTTAAGCACCAAAGGACAGTTCACGAAGGTCGGAAAGATTTCGCATGTGACAAATGTGAGAAGAAGTTTGGAGAAAAATCAGTTTTTTTGAGGCATCAAAAGATAATCCATGAAAATCGAAGAGATTACGCATGCGACAATTGCGAAAAAAAATTTGGACAAAAAGTGCATTTGCTCCGTCACCAAAGGACAGTACACAAAGGTCGAAAGGTACCAATATGACCAAGCTAATGAACTACTTTACATTCTTTACGATTTGAATAAAGTTTATTATTGACAGATTATATCATTACTTTTGTACATATTTTATCCATTTACTCATTTCAGTTATATATTCTATAATATTATATAATTGCAAATGAACTATTTGCATCATAAACGGATAATTAAACGGATTATTAATTTAAACGAAAGTGTACGAATTTTATTTGAATCGTTGATTGTAAACATAACAATCTTCATATTATGTCTTGATGATTGAATATCTTTACGACCAAACAAATTAGTATAAGTGTTGTCTTAATGTTATAAGACGTAATACCGAAAGATAAATTTTACTTATTCATATTTCGTGGTATTAAATAGAAGGATCCATCGTTTAAATAAGGCGATAAAATGGATAAGAGAGAACAGATATCCGGAACGGTTGTCTCAGATGATAACTCAAGGGAACCCAACAAAATTGTTTCAGACGACAAACAATATATTTGTGATATTTGTCAGGAGGTATTTACACGAGAATCAAGCATGTTAACCCACCGGGACACAATTCACAATGAACAAAAAGATTATACGTGCGACAAGTGCGAACAAAAATTTGAGTTCCGCAGTCATTTGAGTAGACACCAAATATCAACACACAAAGGCCGGAATGATTTCACATGCGACAGATGTGAGAAAAAATTCGAGAAAAAATCTAGTTTAATAACGCATCAAAAATTAGCGCACAAAGATCGCGAAGATTACTCATGCAACAAGTGCGAGAAGAAATTTGAAAGTAAATCAAATTTACTCAAGCACAAAAAAATATTCCATGAAGTATTCAAGAATTACTTATGTGAAATTTGTGCGAAGAAATTTGAAAACAAAAGGAGTTTGTTCTTGCACATCACGAAAGTCCATGAGGATCACAATGATTATGCAGGTGACAAATGGGAGAAGAAGCTTAAAAAACAATCGAAAACAGTACACGACGTTTTCAAAGATTGCCAATCTGACCATTGCGACAAGAAATTTGGATATAGAAAGAGTTTGCTCAAGCACACAACAACGGTCTATGAAGGTCGCAAAGATTACATATGCGATAAATGTCAGAAGAAATTTAGGGATCATTTCAATTTGACTAGACATGAAATTACAGTCCACAAACGTCACAAAACTTACACTTGTGATAAATGTGATAAAAAATTCGGACAAAAAGTACATTTATTGACACACCAAAAAAGACTTCATGGAGTTTGTGAATATTTTGCATGCAATGATTGCGAAAAAATATTTGGACAAAAATCTAATCTGTTCAAACATCAAAAAACAGTACATGAAAATCGTAAAGATTTTGAATGTAATAAGTGTGAGAGAAAATATGCGAAAAAATCCAATCTATCTAAGCATCAAATGATAATACACGAAGGTCGCAAAAATTTTACATGCGACAAATGTGAGAAAAAATTTGGACAAAAATCAGATTTGATTAGGCACCATATAACAGTCCACGAGGATCGAAAAGATTTTGCATGCGATAAATGCGAGAAAAAATTTAAACAAAAAATTAATTTGATCAAGCACCAAAAAATAATCCACGAAAATCTTAAAGATTTCGCATGCGACAAATGTGAGAAGAAATTTGGAGAAAAATCAGATTTGTCGAGACACCAAAAGATAGTCCATGAAGATCAAAATTATTTTGCATGCGACAAATGCAAAAATAAATTTCGACAAAGAGGTCATTTGCTCGCACACCAAAAAACAGTACACGAAGGTCGCAAAGATTGCATATGCAACATTTGTGATAAGAAATTTGGACAAAAATCGACTTTGCTTACCCACCGCAAATTAGTCCACGAAGGTCTAAAAGATTACGCATGCGATAAATGTGAGAAGAAATTTGGTCTTAAACAGCATCTGCTTTTGCACCTAAAGACGGTACACGAAGGCCGAAAAGATTATGAATGCGATCAGTGTAAGAAAAAATTTGGACAAAAATCTAGTTTGCTTACCCACCACAAATTAGTCCACGAAAGTCGAAAAGATTTCGCATGAGCTGAATGCGAGAAGAAATTTGAGGAACGATGCGTATTGATCGAACATCAAATGACAGTCCATGAAGGTCGGAAAGGTTTCGCATGCAACAAATGTGAGAAAAAGTTTGGAGAAAAATCAGATTTGTTGAGGCACCAAAAGATAATCCATGAAAATCGAAGGGATTACGCATGCGACAATTGCGAAAGGAAATTTGGACAAAAAGCGCATTTACTCTGTCACCAAAGGACAATACACAAAGGTCGAAAGGTACCAATATGACCAAGCCAATGCACTATTTTACATTCTTTACGATTTGAATAAAGTTTTCTATTGGCAGATTATATCATTACTTTTGTACAAATTTTATCCATTTATCCATTTCAGTTATATATTTTATAATATTATATAATTGCAAATGAACTATTTGCATCATAAACGGATTATTAAACGGATTATTAATTTAAACGAAAGTGTACGAATTTTATTTGAATCGTTGATTGTAAACAGTTGAAACATAACAATCTTCATATCGTGTCTCGATGATTGAATATCTTTACGACCAAACAAATTAGAATAAGTGTTGTCTTTAACGTTATTAGACGTAATACCAAAAGATAAATTTTACTTATTCATATTTCGTGGTATTAAATAGAAGGACCCATCGTTTAAATAAAGCGATAAAATGGATAAGAGAGAACAGATATCCATAACGGTTGTCTCAGATGATAACTCAAGGGAACACAACAAAATTGTTTCGGACGACCAACAATACATTTGTGATATTTGTCAGGAAGCATTTACATTAGAATCAAGCATGATAATACATCGAGACACGATTCACAATGAACAAAAAGATTATACATGCGACAAGTGCGAACAAAAGTTTGAGTTCCGCAGTCATTTGAGTAGACACCAAATATCAACACATAAAGGCCGGAATGATTTTACATGCGGCAGATGTGAGAAAAAATTCGAGAAAGAATCTAGTTTACTAACGCACCAAAAGTTAGTGCACAAAGATCGCGAAGATTACTCATGCAACAAGTGCGAGAAGAAATTTGAAAATAAATCAAATTTACTTAAGCACAAAAAAATATTCCATGAAGTATTCAAGAATTACTTATGTGAAATTTGTGCGAAGAGATTTGAAAACAAAAGGAGTTTGTTTTTGCACATCACGAAAGTCCATGAGGATCGCAATGATTATGCAGGTGACAAATGCGAGAAGAAGCTTAAAAAACAATCGAAAACAGTACACGACGTTGTCAAAGATTGCCAATCTGACCATTGCGACAAGAAATTTGGATATGAAGAGAGTTTGCTCAAGCACATAACAATGGTCCATGAAGGTCGCAAAGATTACATATGCGATAAATGCGAGAAGAAATTTAGGGATCATTTCAATTTGACCAGACATAAAATTACAGTCCACAAACGTCACAAAACTTACACTTGTGATAAATGTGATGAAAAATTCGGACAAAAAGTACATTTACTGACGCACCAAAAAAGACTTCATGGAGTTTGTGAATATTTTGCATGCAACGATTGCGAAAAAATATTTGGACGAAAATCTAATCTGTTCAAACATCAAAAAACAGTACATGAAAATCGTAAAGATTTTGCATGTGATAAATGTGAGAAAAAATTTTCAGAAAAATCCAATTTGTCGAAGCACCAAATAATAATACACGAAGGTCGCAAAAATTTTACGTGCGACAAATGTGAGAAAAAATTTGGACAAAAATCAGATTTGTTGAAGCACCAAAAGACAGTTCACGAAGGTCGGAAAGATTTCGCATGCGATAAATGCAAGAAGAAATTTGGAGAGCGAGGCACTTTGATTGATCATCAAAAGACAGTCCATGAAGGTCGCAAAGATTACTTATGCGATAATTGCGGTAAGGTATTTGGAAAAAGATCGAATTTAGTTAAGCACCAAAGGACAGTTCACGAAGGTCGGAAAGATTACATATGCGACAAGTGCGAGAAGAAATTTGGACAAAAAATAGATTTGTTGAGGCACCAAAAGACAGTCCAAGAAGATCAAAAAGATTACACATGCGACAATTGCGAAAGGAAATTTGGACAAAAAGCGCATTTACTCCGTCACCAAAGGACAATACACAAAGGTCGAAAGGTACCAATATGACCAAACCAATGTACTATTTTACATTCTTTACGACTTCAAAAAGTTTATAATTGCTATGTTCCATTATCATTTTTGATAATATTTCATGCATTCACGAATTTTAATTCTATATTTTTTAATATTACAATATTGTCAATAAATTGATTTCATCAAAATCGTATTTTTTAATTGTAATTGAAACCAAAAGAAATTTTAAAAGGCAATAACTCACGTCCAAAAGTATCTAAAGATTTATTTGAAACGAGTTTCTCTATTCAGGAGAAAATTGGTACTCGAAACTCCAAAATCTCTTGAAATTCGTAACTCAATTTTCCTCTGAATGGACACTTCGTTTATGCTAAGGTTATCTTGTGTTTCTCTTGGATTTTCTATCAACTAGTCGAGTGAAAATTTTTCGTTACTAGCGTCCAATCCAAAAAAATCGGATTGTAATGTTAAATCGTGAAATTGCTCATATTGCATGCGAAATTCTAGTATGGGGACTTGGTTGTATCGCACACACGCAGATACGCATACAGCTCTATATTTACCTCTACATATAGACCTCGGTGTAAATATATGTGTATGTGTATGGTACAACGGCATAACCACCGCTCGCCAGAGATACTTCAACGTTGCTTTGCATGCGTGGCGATTTTCATAAATTCAAAGACGCCCGCCGCCACTACGCGCGTGTGTGTGTCCCGGTTTGTATAGCATCCCGGGCTCGGGCCAATTTTAACCCGAATAGAGAAAGTCGTCCCTCTCTCTCGCCCTTCTCTCTTTCCTCTCTCTCTCTCTCTCTCTTTCTCTCGGCACCCTATATACGTACACAACACATAGTAGTAGTCAGCGGCGGGGGGCCGGCGCAGTGCATCACAATTTTCCACGTGAATTTGCATTTTCCTTTTACGTGCGTGCCACACACACACACACACCTTTTCCTCTCCGCACGTATAACGAGGCCTCGGCTTTTCGGGGTACTTTGTTTGTTTCGCTCGTGGCAGCACACACGTGCGGGGGAGGAGGATGCGGCGGTGCAGGGGGATAGGTACGGTACGTCGCTGGTGGTGATGGTGACTGGCGACGGTGGGGGAGGAGGGCACAGGTCGTTATTACACACGTATACGTGCCTCTATATATCTGTGTTCCACGCGCACTAAATGGGTCATAGTGCGCGCCTCTGTGTACGAGGGTAGGAAATGATCGTACAAAAATATACACATTTGAAAAGTTAATGGAGTTTTTTTTCGCGTGGTACACTCGAGATACGATACCACCAGCTGTGTGTACGTGTCCGTGTGCGGAGGTGTAAAGGCGATACGAATCGACGCTTAAATTTTATTTTGTGATATTTCGAACGTCGAAAAAAAAAATTCGCGCGGCTCTGTAAAAAATGAAAAAAAAAATAAATAAATAAACAAATATCCGTTCGATATAGATACGACGATCGAATCATGATCCGCGCGCTGCGATGTATCGATCAGCGCGAAATTTAATAGATTTACATCTGTCGTTTATATACAGACATATATACGCACTCGTCGTATACTACGGCCCGTATGCCTCGATTATACAGCTCCGCTACTTCTCGGATATATATGTATACACATTTAACGCGTTCAAACGAGAGAGAGACGAATTTTTCTTTATGGGTTTTGCGGGTTACCGCAAGCTCGGGCCCGCTCGCGTTATATACGTGCTGCACCCTCCTGCTGCAGTCAGATGCATATATCGCGCCCACGCGCGATAATATTGAAATTCAGCGTGGAAAATGCAAATTTGTCTTGCACCGCGCGCGCGCTCAGTGTAAACATACACTCGGCTGCTGCTGTTATAACGCGAACGGGCTCCCGAAGATTATTGCGCGTACGGCGAAAACGTAAACTTTGTAATTATTTCAACGCACGCGCGCGGGTCCCGATGAATAATTCATACCCGCGCGAATATTTGTTTTTCTTTTTTTTTCTTCTTTTATTATTATTATTTTGTTTTTTTATTCGGGCTCAATTAATTAAATTATTTTCGTTGTACGAATGCGTGTATACGTACGTACGTACGCGACGCGCGCCCAATTGCGGCAAAAGCGTACGCAGCGTATCGGTCGTTCGTTACAGTTGCATCGAAAAATATTTATACACGCACACACACACAGAGGCACCGGAAAATGCATTTCGAGTTGTTATAATCGTATCACATCTGTGCCCTGCCGCTGCTGCTGCTGCTGCTGCTGCTTTATATATACGCGCGAATGTGCGCGCAATATACAAATCAGTTTTAGGAGGCTGTCTCCCGTTTCAAAATCAATTACAGCGCGGAGAAGCGACGGGGCCGGTGCTGTGCTGCTGCGCCGCGCGCGCGTGACGCTATACCGGATAAACTCGATTAAATTGTCATATCTCTCTCTCTCTCTCTCTCTGAAGCTCCAAAATTATTTATCAATTTTACCCCGCGTCGCCGCTGCTGCTGCTGCAGCTACTGCTGCTGATTTTTTTGCCCTATAATCGCAGTTTATCTTCTTTTTTTTTTCACCCACCCGATCTAATAATCCCTCATCGTCGAAGCACGACGACTAAACGATCATCAATCATATATAAATCAGCAGCGACGTCATAATATATAGCAAACGCAACACCAACATCTCACAAAGGATCGAGCAGCTGCAGCGGCTTTTAGAGCTGCAAGATCCCCACAGTATACGTAATACGCTGTGATTTCCTAGCGCGGAGCTCGTGTGTTAATCATAATCTTATAATTACTAAACCGGAGCTTTCCGAATCCTGTGCTGCTGCTGCTGATGCTTGCTGCTTCGTCGAAACAAACTATACGGTTCATAGCGCGATTCTCTCACCAGCACTATCCCCATACTCACACACACACACACACATACGTCTATATACGTAGTTGATTTTGTCCGGAATTTAACGTAAATTTATCCTCGTCAGCGAGAGAAACTAATATTGCCCGTGTGCAGCTCTGCTCTGCTCTGCTCTGCAAGCTCCGCGCGTCATTATTTCTCCTACGGGGGCCCTTTAAACCGTACGTGTAACATCGCATCATCTTCCTAGAGGCTAGACGAAGGCTATTGTTCCGAGCGTCTGCATGTGTGTCTGTGTGCGTGTCTGTGTGGGCGTAACTTTACCATGTATAAGAGCTGTATAATATAATCGCGAGCTTTCGGCGCGTATATTATCATTGCTGTTTTTACTGACCATATGCGAGATAAAAAATGATCTTCCCAGTGTAAACACGTCTCGTATTTATCATCGAAATTTTTTCATCTCGGCGTATTTATATCTAATTAACGTATGCTGCCGCGTGTAACGCACCGTGCCGTCGAAACTATACCCACGACCGAGCGAATTGCTCATTATACTTCGCACGTGTATAATCGTCGTCGGGCGCGTTGGAATCAAATGAAAATGGTTTCGAGCGCGGGAGTATCGCGTTGTACCACGCTCAGCAGAGAAATAGGGTCGAAAAAGAAAGTCACTCGGTCGTGGAAAATGACTTCTCGCGCGGCAATTTGCACGCGCTTTGTACACAATTGCTGGTACACTATGTGTATGTGTTCATGAGCTCGTCTGCTCACTCGCTCACTCGTTGTCGCGTCATCTTTGTCACATTGTGTAGCTGCAGTGCGGGCCGTTGCTCAGCTAGCTAGCTCATACGGTGCGTGTGACACATTGCGGAAAATCGAGAGCTGACTACACCCCCCGCTGCGCGTTGAATTATTATTATTATTATCATCCTCGTCGTCGGGCGCTCTAGTTTGGTAACTCTTTTTTTTTTTTTTCATCGCGCGATACTCGGATGTATATACGTAATGCTAATTGCCAACGGGTTACGTCGTTATCGTGCGTCGATGATCGTCGTCGAGCGAGATATTCAATTAGCGATGCGGGGGAGGTATAAACTTATGTGTCTGCTGCTGCTGTTGCTGCTACGATAATCGGGGGTGTAAAGAAAAGCGAGGAAATTTTTGCCCTCTCTCGCGCGAGCGCGCCCCGGCGTCTGGGCATGTTACAGCTCTGGGGAGGGTGGACACGAGTAAAATGGCTTGTTGGCAGGCTTTTATACCCTTTCTTCTCTCGTTCTATGCTGCTGCTGCTGCCGCTGCTATCTAGCTGCTATATATACTGCGTCGGTTCAATTTCACGGGCCGATTCACCGCGAGGCAACGATATATTATCTTCTTCTCTCTTTTTTCTCTCTCTCTCTCTCTCTACCTTTTTTTTTCGAGGCCTTTGAATATTTTGTTGCGATAGTGTAGCAAAATTCGAAATGCGTACCCTGCTCCCCTTTCCCTCGTGCGCACACGTATACACACTAGCTATAGCTGCGTGCAATGATTTTTTTTCCTCCATCCACCCAACCTTGACACTATATCGTAGACGCGATTAGTCGTATTTACCACGTAATTGTTTATATTATGGAGTCGAGCAGCGCCTGTTCGAGCACCGAGTCACATAGTTAACGTCTTGTTACGTGTATTATAGCCACACAGCTAGCCTAGATATCGTGTGTAAGCACCCGGCGGCATGCATGCATGTGCGCGTCGTGCGGAGTTTTATTTTTTAATCGTTGCGGCGCACGTGCTCCGCAGCGCACGCCTTATGAATATTATCTCAAGGTTCATTTTCCTCGTGTTTTTTTGACATTCGCGTGCGGTGGCAATAATTTATAAATTGAAGAAAAAAAACAACAACGACGACGACGTTTGGCGAGGCGGACGACCGTTTTTACAACTTTTTCCTCGAGCATGTGTGTATACTAATATAGCTTAATCGGATATCGGGTGTTGTCGCGCGGCCGAGTCACGCAATATGATTGCTCGCGCGGTATTAATATATAGCACACATAAACACAAGGTTAACGCGTAATATATAAATACTTGCAAGGAATATATATAAAGCGCGCGAATTTCGGAGCTTTATCAATTATCGCATTAATATTCATGCGATTTCGATGGGGCGAAATTCAAAGCGTATATTTATACATGGGGATAATGACACTTCTCGCGATCAATTTATTTCAAAAATATACCAAAGAAACGAATTCATTATTGCATCTCGAAGATTCGACGATTCACCGCCGCGCCGACACGTTGTAATAAAGCGTGTAACGAACGAACATATTCATCATATACACACACGCCGAGCGAGATGAGAAAATTTCGTAAAAATATTATTAAGAAATGCTCGATACGTCTACATTATCGTTACGTGCGCTGCGGTATATATACATATACACGTGATAATAACCGAGGCAAAAAATTATAACGCACGTGTGCATATTTTATCCGCACTCGAGCTATGTCCATCCGCTGCGCACTCGCATGCATCGCTATATATACATGTATACGCGCTCGTTCCGTTATATTATTATAATATTATAATATTTTGCGCGCTACATGTTTGTAATACGTGCATCGGCAAATTGCGCGAATTTTTCGTGCGCCTATATATGTAGTATCGAGGCACATTGTTTAATAAATAGGCCACATTGTGCGATCCGCAGCTGTACTACATATAATAATGTTGGATGCTCGCCTCGATTTTATGAAAATCGAAATTATTTATTGCTACGTGGACGTAGTTATACGAAGCATTATCCAAAACCTATTTATTTATAAAAAATAAAGCGAGAATATACCGAAGCTTTTCGGGTACGCGATCTCTTTTTTCCCTCGTACCGCCATCGATTCGGAGCCAAAGAAATACCTCAATTTCGTAAAAAATTCTCTCGCTCATTTTGCACGAGCGAGAGAGACAGCAAAAAAAGAAAAACCTTTTCTTCTTCTTCTTCTTCTCTGCGCGCGTGTCCGACGTCTCTCTGCATCGTGTGCGAGTATAGTATATAGATGCCGCAGCCACACATCGCGTCTCTCTTTCCTTCTCGCAGACACGATCCTCGGTAATCTCTTTCCCTTTGATGGGTGCATGTGTGCATTATATCTACGTGTGTGTACGTGTGTGTTCTATACGATATATATCCCCGAAAATGTGCACGCGCTCGCATGTACGTCTGCGGGTAAGCGTACGTGACTTACGCTCGGCATCAGCAGCAGCAACGAAATGTTACGTACTGTACTACGTTCGACTTTTCACTCTCGTTTTGGACATCTACTCGATGCTGCTGCTGGTATAACCGTGTATATACAGACACGTGTATAACCGCACACACATCGTGTATGGGAGTCGAAAAAAAAAAGAAATGAAAAAAAAAAAAAAAGGGAGAAGAGAACCTCGAATCGGCACACACGCTTTTATACATCTGCTCGATGTAGAGACATATACCGTGAATGATCGAGCTGACTCAATCGCGTGTTGTCGCTTTTCATGTAGCGAGAGACATTTTTGTGCACGACTCGTACAAAACACACACACACCGTAGTTTTGATAAATATTAAATTAAAGTAAAAAAAAATCTCCTTCTGACATTTTCCATCTTTGCTTCTGATTTCAGCGCGCCGTCTGCGAAGAAATCGAAATGGTCGAACTGAACGGCAGCAGCAATTCGTCGGGCGTCGGAGCGGCGGCTGCGGCTTCGGCCGCGGCTGCGTCCTCGGCCTCCAGTCAATCCTTCAACAACCATCATCATCTCCAGCACAATCTGCAGCACCTGCCGCAGAGCTATCACCATCATCAGGGCCTCGCGGCGATGATGGGCCTGTCCTCGGTGATGTCGGCGGGCGGCGGCGGTGCCTCGTCGGCGGGCTCGTCGTCCTCGTCGGCCGCCACAGCCTCGTCCTCGATCTCCAGTCGGGCCGGCGTGCTGGAGACGCAGGTGCGCGGCCAGTGGTATCGCGTCTACGTCTCCCTCGAGGACGACTACCTGAGCATATCGCTGGACGAGAGCTGCGACAGCTCGGGCAGCCAAGCCTCGTCCATCGGCGACGGCGCATCCACCGCTACGGCCGGCAGCAGCGGCGGTGGAAATAACGGCTTGAGCAATGGAAACAGCAGTTTGGGAGCTGCTGCCGCCTCGAGCACTTCGAACAACAACAACAACAACAGCGCCGGGGACAGCTGCTGCCTCGGCGATCCGGACGTGCCCGACTCGGTGGCCAATCAGAAGCGTACCGTGCGCGTCGTGAAAAGTGACAACAACGGCCTCGGCATATCCATCAAGGGCGGCAAGGAGAACAAAATGCCCATACTGATATCCAAGATATTCAAGGGCATGGCGGCGGACCTGACGGAGCAGCTGTACGTCGGCGACGCCATACTGGCCGTCAACGGCGAGGATCTGCGCGAGGCCACCCACGACGAGGCCGTCAAGGCGCTCAAGAGGGCCGGCAAAGTCGTCGAACTCGAAGGTGAGCTTACATTTTATATAGCTACTATATGCGTTTCGCGCGAAACGAGAGCAAAAATAATTACACCGTACATCCGCGACATTAAAAAAAAAAAGTAAAGGGAGAGAAGAAGAAGCGATCTTAATGCGTCGCGCACTCGCGAAAGAGCAAATAAAAAAGAGGCAGTAAAGTGTGAGCGCGAAGAAAAAAAAATTAAACTAAACGTACAGTAGTAGTAGTAGCAGTAGTAGCAGCAAGCGAAATAAAACGAAACAAGGGAAAAGAGAAAAAAGAGGAGAATAGAGAGAGAGAGAAAATAAAAGATGAGCAGCAGCAGTGTAGACAAGTGAGAAAAAGAGAGAGAGAAGACGAGTTGACGAGAGCGTTCGCGCAAAGTACCGGAACATTAACGGGCTTTCGCTCCAATTAGCCTTAAGTACAATAATATGCATTACGAATACTGCTTCGCGCGCACGTGTGAGTACGTATAGAATATACGTTGTATAAATGTTGTATATACAACCGAACGAATGCCACGTTGCATTATTATTACGTACAGCAGTAACGATTTTCCACACAGTTTTCTTTTCATCCAATCCTCGTCTCGTCTTGCATCTGCACGAGTTTATAATATATACACACACATTAACCATCACGATGTAAAACGTAAACAAGCTTTTCGCGCGGGAGTATAATTTAATTTCTGCCAGTCAGCAGCTCGATGCGCTAATATACATCAGAAAAGCTCGTCGCGAGTAATAACGTGAAATATACTTCCTCTCTCTGCGTCGCGAAGAAATGTGTGCCCGTGCGCGTTGCGAAGAAAGCAAAAAAAAATGATATAATAATAATAACAAAAAATAAACTAAGAAGATATAAGAAGTATGGTATAAGGAGCCCGGAAGATAACGGGGGTATACGGAAGGGAGAGAGTAAAAAGGGCTCGCGCTCGCAGCCCGAGCTTTTAGCTGGATTAATACAGCCTGGCGTGTGTATATGGTGCTGCAGCTCGCTTCTTACGTTATATGTATATAGATATATACTCTAATGTGTAATGTGCGCCGTGACAGTTTCTTGTGCGCGCGGTGTGCCATGCTGCTGCATTTCCCCAGTCTCTCTCTCTCACCGGAAGTCGCGAAAACTTTGAACTAAAACTTGCCTCGGCGCCGCTGCCGCTGCGAGTGTAAAGCGAACCGAAGGGACTTCATAATACGAGGATGCGTATATACATGTAGATACACACACGTGTGCGCTTGCATCCCTTTTTTATCCACTCGCCGTAAGAAAAAGAGGATTTCTTTAAGTATACGGCAAGATGTGTGTATACGCGCCTCCAGTTTTTTTTTCTTCATATACGCGCACAGATGTAATGCACGGTGCAAAAAATAAAAATAAGAAAAAATCTCTTCGCGAGATTAGCGAGATAAAGAGAAAAAAAATTAGTTTCTCAACGTTGCTCGCGAGCGAGAAAGGCAACACCGCTGCGGCGGCGCATGTCTTATAACTCGCGGCTCTCCGCGCGTTTTACAATCGGCGAAATATAATAATATCCGATTGCACCTGCAAGCAGTTGCGCGGCACTGCAGCAAGGCAAGGCAAGCACGTCTCTCTCTCTCGTCGTCGTCGACCGTCGTAGTAGTAGTTGCGCGCGCGGCTTATGCAACAACAACTCGCTGCAGCAGCAGCAGTAGTAGCACAGATGCGAATCGATTTTACAAACACACATACACACGCAAATCGAATATGAGATAAAACTTGTTTTTTTTTCTCTCCGATTCTATCGGCGTACCGTGTGACGCGGCGCATAATCATTTATAAATCGATGCTTAGAGATTTTTTTTTATCGTGTAGACTGAACGCGATGACCTCTGGAATCTTTGCGCGTCTGTCCGTCGATCTTTATATATAAGATGTGTATATAAACATCGCTACACGGAGCTAGCAGCACACAGAAATCCGAAAGGCAATCCCGTTTATTTTCTCATTTCAACGACTTGGCAGAGCCAAAGAGTCCGAGACTCGTTTCTTTGATTTTCCGTTTTTTTCTCCTTTCTGTTTCTACCCTCCCGGCCCCCATTTTTTCTTCTTTTCTTCCTCTCCCTCTTTTGTTTTATTTTTTTTTTCTTATCCTTGAACCTTTATTACGACGTCGAGCATACATATACACTGTCCACTAAAGAGAGAGAGAGAGAGAGAGAAAATCACCTCCCTAAGGGTACAGGTGGTCTTGGAAGTTTGTTTGGCCTCCTTCTCCCCCGACCATTGCCAAAAATCCCTCCCTCTCTCTCTCTCTCTCTCTCTCAGTGTCTATCTCTTCCTCTCCAGGTATACACAGACACAAATGCACGTCAAAAGGATGTATACATACAGATCATTGACTTCGTTGCAACCCAAATCATAAGCGCTTCAACGCAGCTAGTTACCGGATTTTGCGTTGACTGACAAAAAAAAATAAAGTAAATAAACGAGCAGCAGCGGTAGTAGCATCCGAATTGTTTCCTTTATAATAAAGAGAGAGAGAGGAAAACTCGATGCTCAAAGAGTTAATTTTTTCGTTCATCCAAAAAAACAAAACAAAACAAAAAAGCTGCTGCTCTTTTTCCGGCCTTTTCTGTTGCTGACACGCCGCCGCCGCCGCCGCTGCAGCAGCAGCAGCTTTTCATATTTATCACGCGCGGATTTCTTCAAGTGGAATATTTGAGCTTGCGGCCGGCGCCCGCCGAAAGTCTGTTCTTGTTAGTTTGCTAAAATCTATACACACGCTTGTGTGCGCGCGCGCGTGCCCGCTTTTTTTTTAAAAGTCCCTTTTTAATGAGTTTTAATACAAAAAAATGGCAAAAAGAAGGAAAAAAAAACTTTTGCTCGGCTATGATTTTTTCTCTTTGAAAGCATGTGCGCACACACACACCAAAACTAGAAACAAAAAGTACCTCGAGTGAGAGAGCTACTGAGAGAGAGAGAGCCTAGAGCCCCGTCCGAATGGCAGCTCGGCGGCGGCCCGTTGTACATCGAGAATGAAAATTAATTAAAGTAATTACAAGTGCTCGCGTGCGTTTATATGTAAAAGCAAAAAAAAACAAAAAAACAAAAAAAAAAGGAACTGCTTTGTCGCTTCTGCTGCTGCTGCTGCTGTATGCGTTACTGCCACCGCTCGCCTCCGCCGACTGATTATTATTTCGCTCAAACGCTCGAGAGAGAGACAGAGAGAGAGAAATCCTAGCATTTGGTCAAAGCGATTAAATTTTCTTCGTGTTTTTGTCCCGCGCGCAGCTCGCGTTATAACTCCGTGCAGAGAGAGAGAGAGAGAGAGAGAGAAGGAGGAAAAAAATTTCGCATTCAAAGCTCGACGCTGCTGAGGCAGCGGCGGCGGCGGTCGCTGAATCACGCGCGCCGTGCAGCACCGCTCGCGGCTCCGGAATTCGAGCGGAGCCGCTAGAGTAGGATTACTATTATCCTGCCCGCGCGCGAGAAACGAGTGTTTGAAAATTTTGCACCGAGAAAGAAGCGAGAGGAGAGAGAGATGTAGGAGAATGGCTCACTTCGTTAGGATCACCGGGCACATACGTATATAACTGATTGTAGACAAAAAACAGAGAAACGATCGCGAAATTTTCATTGTCCGAAATGAGGCACACACAAAATTCATATAATATACACTAATAACAGTTCCGTCAGTAGTAGTAGTATTAGTATATTGCTATACATACACACACAATTCCTTCTTTGCTCCGCTCTTGTGTGTGCACATACAAAGGCTCGTTTAACCGTATTACGCTTATAATACAAATAGAGAGAGAGAGAGAGAGAGAGACTGCGAGAGGGAAGGAGGAGAGAATATCTCGGAGAAACAATGGTCCCATTAATCGAAATGCGCGAATTGCCAACAACAGCTGCCGAGAGGGAGGGGGGAGGTACACTTCGTAGAGAGGCACTATGAGAAATTACCGCCGCGGAAAATTTCCGCATTTAATACGAATATATATAGTATAGATTATGGTATATGCATCGCGAGATGCAAAGGAAGAGCGGCTGCGGCGGCGAGCGCACTTCCATCGAGAGAGATCCGTAATACTTTTTGTCCCGTCGCTGCGAAATTGGTCCGATTTTTTTTCTCTCGTCTGTTTTTTTTTTCGTCGTCGTCGTTGTCGTTGTTATTCAACGGGTAGTTTTAATATTTAGGGATTCGCGTACGTATATATATCTTTGAGAAACAAAACAAAAAACAACAACAAAAAATAAAAGAAAAAAAAAGGAGAGAGAGAGAGATGCAAAAGGTCGTGACGAATGGTGATCATGATAGATGAAAGAACACGAGGATAGGAAGGAGAGAGAGAGAGAGAGAACTCTGATATTTTGCCGTGTGGCTTGTTGTGGATTACGGGAAATTAGTTTTTTATCTGCGCCCGTCGTCGTCCTGGTAGTAGTATTAGTAGTAGTACAGGGAAAATAGCTAACGGCACAGCGTCGGTCGATTTATTTCTATACAGCATTCGTGTGTGTATGCACAAAATAGCGTATACGGCGACGACAGGAGCGAACGACGACGACGACGACGAGTGCAGCGGAGCACTACTCGTGTTTGTTTCAAAGTCAATTTTGATTTCTATATGCGCCGCACACAATATATATTTAACGTTCCGAGCTAAAATACTTTACCGTAGGTTATATAACGCGCAAAAGGTTTGACTCAATGTTCCATACACGATATGTGTGTGTGTGTGTGTGTGTGTGTGTGTGTGTGTGTGTGTAAGCTGCTGCTGCGCACAGCTCGAGCGATGGCAATTGTACCTTTACTTCGTCGTCGCCTAACTTGGGTATTTTATCGCTCTCAGGCTTGACTAAACCCCCGCCCCCGCCCGCCCCACACTCGAAGGCATATATTCAGCGAATTTTGCAGTCGCGTAATTTCAACTTTGTATAATCGTTCCAAATTCACTATGTATATACTCGCTCACTCGTACGCCTCGCTCACTCGACTACTACCACTACCACCACTACTACTACTACTACTACTACTACTACTACTACTCGGTAATTCTTGGTTTACTTTCAATTAGTTTCGAAACTTAGCTGCGTGACAAGCCCAACTTGTACTCGTGTGCACGTGTGTGTGTGTGTGTGTGTGCACATGAAAGGGAAAGATCTCGAGTAGCGAAAAGAACTTGACACGGTATTAAATGAAAAAAAGCCGCGCGCGAATGAAATTAAGAAAATAATAATTATCGAATTAATCAAAAGAACGCGTGTTAACGTACGCACACGTGGGCGCGCGCGCGCTCCTCGAGAAACGTCAAAAGTGCAAAGGCATAACACACACACATCGAGCAGGTGGGGGCGCGTGAAATAATCGACCAGCAAAAAAAAAGGAGGAAGAAGAAGAGAAGTATAATGCATATAAAGTACAGATCGGGCGATCCGATGGCACATGGAATCGTATATAGTAGTATACACACAGTCGGCAGCAGCAGCACACAGAGAGACATAAAACTAACATACTCACAAAGTATATAATACACACGTTCGTACTGTACGTATATATGTACAGCGTGTAATACGCTTCGCGTGACTTCCTTCAGGGCCAATAATCTCGTACTACGGATCTCTCTCTCTCTCTCTCTCTCTCTCTCTCTCTCGCTCGCGGAATCCAAATGTGAAATATCGCGTGTCTCTGATTACGAATCGGCCTAAGGCTAGAAAGATAGTCTCTTTTGCGCTCGGTAGTACGTAACGTAGCAGCACTACTACTGCACATACACACACAGGTATGTATATATATATAACACAACGCGGGGCACAGGTAATGTATCCACCCCGTTCGACAGAGAGAGAGAGAGAGACTCTCGGCTTATATGTGCTTGCGCCGGCGATAATTTCTGCTGCGCACGAATCGACGCGTATACATACGTTTACTCTGTGTTATATGTGTGTGTGGCTCGCGTTACTCGTACATTACGCCGATGTATACAGATATATAATAATACGACGAGTGTAAATCTCGGGTCTGTATGCACACATACGCGTCTAATTGCAATCGAAGGTGACTCTCTTCTTGCACTACTTATAGTAACTGCGTTATATTATTCACGTGTGCGCGCGAGCTTTCGATGATATAATAATCTGTACATATATACGGTCAATTGAAAATCGGCCCCGATCTATATTATACGATTCTCTCTCTCTCCGGTCGCTAATCAACGTCCATTTAAATTATCCTTTTATAACCCATTATCCATAAGTTCGATGCAGCTGCTAATGCATATATAATATATATCTATATAGGTTTCGTGGCCCAGTTCGTTATTATTAAAGCGCGTTGACGTATTACGGACGATGTTGTTAATAACGTAATATCGAAAGAATTTCCAATATAAATACCTATTGGCATTTCGAGTACTCGAATGATTGCTGCTGCCTGTCTGCAGCCAAGGGGGCGATTTTCAATTTATATTTTCGAGTTGAAAATTCGCGCAAAAACGCCCTAATGCGCACACGAGCACATACTCGCGCTCTAACGCGCCACGATAAAAGCTGCGCTGGATCACGAAAGCTCGGCGCGGTGGTGGATACGGACTTTTTCGTGTAATAATTAATCGATACGCGCGCAGAGCTACGAGCTACGAGCAATTAGGCGATCCAACGCAATACGCGGCAGATCCCGCGACGCGTTTTTATAATATCATTTTCGCAATTTTTATAACCGAAGGAGTGATATAAAAAAAAAATCACGCGCTTACAAACGGAGACAGACTAAACTGCAGAGAGCTCGAATCGGGGCGCGGGATGGGCTACAAAAGGAATAGCTTCGTATGTCTATGTACACGCACACACGTGTATCTATATACGTACGTATACTTATTAGCAAAAGCTCGCGCGCCACTACGCACACCGACGACTATACAGCAGCAGCAGCAGGAGTATGAGTGAGCGAGAGAGACAGACCAATGTATACTGGGCCAATTAATATTTTAATTGGCTTCCTCGGCTGCTGGCATAGAGAGAGAGAGAGAGAGAGAACATCGTCGTTATACGCGCGGCGCGCGTGATGCAACCTAAAGAACTACATAGATATATATATGCGTACGCTTATATCTACCGCATGTACGCAGGCAGTTAGCACTGTATACCTAGCCGGTCGTCGCGTCTCTCTCTCTGTCTGTTATATACACACATTCGCAGAAAACAAAGTATTTGTATATGTACTCTTCGAACGTCGTTATAGACGTCGATGTTTTATACATACGTGTCCTGTGCGTATACAGTCGCGCGGGGGTGACAAAATTAATGAATTTATCGAAAGTCACTGCGTATACGCGCTACGTGTATAGGCGCGCACGAATTGCCAGGCCGGAGCTTGCAAATATTACACACGCGCAGATTTTCGTTTTGACCAATCGTCGTCGTTGGTTATTGTTATTGTTGTCGTTCTTTTTTTCCACACACCCAACTGCGACCGTATCCGCCTTTTACAGGGTACCACCGCTTTTAATTCAGTTAGCACACAGCTCGCGCACGGGGCGAGACAATTTTTTCGTCGTTTCATCGTTTAAAATCGAGAACACGCCACATGTTTGGAACAAAATTTTCTTCGAAGATCATGATTTCAAGAATGTATCATTTAAATCAAAGATATGAGAATAGATATTTAGACTTGTAAATTAAATATCTTATTATCTTTAAAAATCAACCATTTATCACAAACCAATCAGTTCGACACATCGATGTATTAGTTATACAAAAAACGATGCTTTCAATGTCCAGCTCTTTTCGCGCACTGCAATCACTTTCTCTCCAGTCTAATTATACTCCACACATCGTACAAGTTGCACAGTTACCTATAGAGCAGCAGCGGCTACCACCGCACACACAAACCGAGTAATAAATTCGTTAATCAAATCTCTCTCGCCTATGCACGCGCTAGTATAGCAGTAGGCGTTTATCACTGGCCACGCGACAGCTTATAAGCACACATACACGCGTGTGTTGGGGGCCACCTACTCTTGAGTTGTTGGTATATATATATAAAATAATTTAAGCTTGTATCGCGCGTATTAAGAGCCGCCCTCCGCGCGATACGAGCCCGTGTTGTAATACAAATACGCTCTGATCCACTGCGGGCCCGCCGCCGCGCGCGTCACCATATACATATCGTGTGTATATATTCAACATAAGTATAACACGGACGGCTCGATCGGTCGCGCGTGTAAAGCGTAATTCCTATATATCCCTGTATACCCGCATTACATCCCCGGTCGTATGTGTACGTAGCCGCAGCTAATAATCCTCTCTTTGGCTCGTCGATATACATTATATTGGTACTGTACGCACACAGAGGCGGATATAGAGATTACTTTTCGTCCTGGCGCGGATGCTTCAAGTCGGTGGGCCTAACTATCTGTGGATGTATAATACACGGTCAATCGGAGAAGAGGCCGCTTTGAATTATTATTCGCGTATTGCAGCGATGATCGCTTCAAAGCGGCTGTATACACGTATCTACGTGCGAACGCCTCTGCTCTTACGTATCGCGATTGAACCTGTAATACGTTATCTATGTACGTGTACCTATATCGAGCAGCGTCATTATCACCCGAATGAGCGAGGCTGGGAATTTCTTCCACTGTGTCGAGTGCTATAATAATATGCAGCAACGGACACGCACACACACACGAAATAGCGAGCAGTAGAGAGCAAAGGCGAGCAAAGAAGAGCGCAGTGATAAAAAAAAAGAGGCAACATTATATGGCGCGCGAGAGAGAGAGAGAGGCACCAATAAACGCGTTGTCACGTACATCCGCGCGCTCGCAACATTTCGCAGTTTAACAACTTTTTTTTCTCTCTCTCTCTCTCTTCTTTTTTCCTCTTTTTTTTTTTATACTCGAGCGCGTAAAAGTTGCACGCCGCCAGTGAAAGCAGCAGCGGCGGCAGAAGCGGCTCTCGCGGCAGTGAAAACGCGAGCGTAGATACGTATATACAGGATTTGCACGCGCGCGCACGATGTAAAAGAGAAGAAGGACACAACGTCACGAGAGAGAGAAAGAAAAAAAAAAACGTATAATTATGTTGCAAAGTGTGTGTCTCTCTCTCTCTCTCTCTCTGGCGTGTAGACTGTGCGCACATCCGCGTTAGGAATTAAAAGCGAAGGAAGATTCGCATCGACAATCGCGCGCGCGCGTATGGGATTTAAAAGTGTGAATGAGGGAGTTACAGAGTAAAAAAAATATATATATATAGAGAGAGAGAAAAGTAGAGAGGGAGAAGCAGCAGCGAAAAAAAAAATCTACATAGGTGACTAATGCGTGTTTGTCGTGCAAAGTGAGTGAGAGCGAGCGAGAGAGACTCGTACAGTAATAAGCGCCTCGCTCGCGAGCGCCAGTATAAGAATGATTAAGCGTGCTCGACATTATCAAAGCCGTGATAAATCGTGTGCCTTTTCTTTTTTTTTTTTTTTTTTTTACTCTCTACTCTCTAGCACCCTGCGCACCACCATACCAGCTGCGGCGTTCGAAGGGATCGAAGGGATTTATTTTTTGTTTGTACAAATCCTTAATGGTTCTATTTCTCTGTCTCGACCAAGTGGCGCGCGCGCGCGTTAGCCCGTGGCGCGCAAAAGTCGTGAATTTTTGATTATACATACGCCCTGCGCGCAGCTTTTCGTGTATATTATAATACAAAAATCGATCTCTCGTCGTCATCGGCGAATGTAAACACGCGTTTCACGAGCGGCAGCGGCGGCGGCGGCGAAGGAAATAAAGAAAACTTATTCCGTCGTCGTCGTCGAGCTGAGCCAAGCGTGAATAAAAGCTCTCGCTGCTCGCCCGAGTACAGATATTAACGCGCGCAAATCGTCGTGTTAAACCCTATACTAGCTCTCTCTCTTGTGCGCCGTCCCACACTCCGGGTTTATACGCTAGATATTATATATATAGCGCACTCGGAGAGCATAACGTCCAAAAAGTGCAGCCAAGAAGAAAGTATAATAATTCGCGCACCGAGCCAGCTATATACACGCTTATACGCCGAGGCCAATCAACTTTATTGACACTGAGAACAGGCAGTAGCAGCTAGCTTCGACTTGGATTAACTCGCAGCTCGCTCTCGCTCTCTCTTTCGTATAGTAGGCGCTAATTTTCCAGGCAAGCTTTAACTACCGTGAATTTCTCACTCTCCACTTCCCCCTTTTCAATTTTTTTTTTTTACTTTTATTTTCATTTTTTTTCTTCTTCCTCTTTCCCCCAACAAAGCTCCTTCGTCTTGATAACCGGGTAATTGAATCAAGCTGCTGTGTGCGAGAGAGCAGCAGCAGCAGCAGCAGCAAAAAAAAGCAGAGAAAGAAAGAAAAGAACGAAGACAACAGAGAATATACAATTGTTTCCGGCGTGACCCTGGAGTTTGCCCTTTTTATTATATCTACACCGGTGCGCTCGCGAAACACGAGCCATATTATACACATAGATTTTTTTTTTTGGACTGACGACTGTTTACCGTTTCAATCCGAGCGAATTTTCCGAACGAATTTTCCAAAAAAAAAAGGAAAAGAAACGCGTGTGTGCACTGCGCGTTATTATTAATTTTAAATTTCGCCGATCGATCGATCGAGCTGATGGTGTGCAGCATTACATCGTGCGCCGCCCGCGTATTATATACTATTTATAGGGCATAATAATCCGGCGGCGTACGCGTATGTGTGCGCTGTGCTGTGCTGCGAGGGCGAGGGTCGTCGTCGTCGTCGTCGTGTCCGATCTAGTAAATTGCACATTATCTGATCGGTACATCATCGAATTTCAAATCATCAATTTCACGGTAAAGTAGTTTCCTACAAATGCTCCACACAAGCGCAAGCACGCGAGGATTTAACCCTCGCACACACACGTATACAGATGTTTCGCGCGGGAATATTTCCCGGGCAATAAGTTACATGTATATAAACTAATCTGAGAGAGAGAGAGCGAGAGGCTGGAAAGCTGTTTATCGTTAAATGGTAATTGAAATTTAGATATATATTCGCGTGCGTATATGGGCGGCCTCGACTAATTGGGAACGCGACGTTTCGACGATATATAAATTTTACAGATATAAATTATCCTCTCTCCCCCTCACCTCTACCCTCGCTGATGCTGCTCGCTCGCGCGATCATCCCTTCGGGGCATAATGCCAATGGGGTGGGGGGAGAGGCCGGTCGCGCGAAGGGTTTTGTACACGATAAAAATGGAAATTAAAACTCCGTGCAACGTAGAGTCTCGGCTAAACAACGACGCGAGCGCAAGTTTGAACTACTGCTCGCGGGAGAGCTTTTTTTATTTCGTTATATATCGGCTCATCATTTATTTGCACCTCTGCTCTAGCTCTAGCTTCGGCTATGATCGAGAGCGAAGCGCGGGAATAAGGCGGGGGGTAGGAGCTAATACCGAGAGCCGGAGTAAATGAATAAACAGATAGCAGCTCCTCGTCGAAGTTATATATCGCGCGCGAAGCACTTTTCGGCATACATACTTTCTCGATTATGCCTCATTCATTATTCATTTGGAGTATATATATACCTGTGATCGGCTCGCACGCGCGAGAGAGCTTTCTTGTTGTGATTCTCTCTTTTTTTTTTGGAAAAATTTGCAACTTTTTTAGCTATATACTTGCGAGACTCGAAAGCAGCAGCTCCTTTTGAGCGCGAGAGAGAGAAATCGTATTGAAATCATTAACGAGCTTCGCGAGCGATCCATTAATCCTATTTTTCAGCGCATTATTTTATTTTGCTCAATAAAAATAAAAAAAAGAGGTGGTTCAACGACGAGCCGGACAACAATTTGAGAATTGAGATACCGAGCATTAAAATGCACACACGCATCCGAAAATTACATAGTACATATTATACATAATAATACCGTGCGCGTGTCTATGCTGCGCATACATCGTCATTATCATAAATCGATATATTATCGGTACAGCCGCGCCTGTCTCACTAACTCTCATCTCTCTCTCTCTCCATTTGTCTTTGACAAAGGTACATAATAATACAATTGATAAATGTAATAAATCATTGCTCAGGGTGGGGTGACGATGTGCCCTCTCTACCCTCTCGCCCTCGACTGTACCATTATATTAGTTCGCTGCCTCGGCGATCAATTTGCCCTTTGAACGTCCCGCAGTGTGTGTGTCTCTCTCTCTCTCTCTCTGTGCTGTGTGTCTCCGCACAATGTAATGCGAAAGCAACGCTCGGAGCCTTGTCTCTGCCGCTGTGTACACACATAGAGGTACACGTACGTGCACTCCTACATAATATCCTTAAGGATGTCGCTAGCTCGCTCGCGCCCTACTGCTGCAAGCCAAAACAGAGGGAGGATACCTGGCACATACACACACACAGACACACGCATTGTATACTATATATTATTATATCTATATATAACATGCCATCCTGCTGCGCTGCTGGTCCGCAATGGTCCTAGGCACGCGATCCTCCTTTGCCCTGGGAAAATTCCTCTCTTAGCTCCTATCTGTGTATGTGTGCGTATACATGTAATATAACATTGTAACGTATATACCGCGTGGTGTTATATCATACTCGCGTGTGCGATGGAGCTCTTTGTGTCGCAGTGTGAATTTTCGTCGCTCGCGAGCTTTTTTCCTTTTTGTCGTATACGTAGCGTTGTTGTTGCTCCTTTCGCAAGCTCGCTCGCATTACTTCTACCACTACCACCATATACCGAGCATATCCCGCGCCGAAAAATCTTCATCGTGTGCGGTGCGCGCGCTCGTGGCACGCAATACGACATAATGCACAAAGTCGTAAAACGTCGAGCTTGCGACGCATCAGTGGTGCAAGCTCATAAAAGCAGCACGTCTATCTGTCTATAACACGGCAGCAGCAGCAGCAGCAGCAGCACACGTATCATATATATATATAGGAGAAAAAGCTGAACGAACCCAGGCGAATACACCAGCCAACGTGGCTCGAATTTTCTTTCGATTTTCTCTCTCTACCTCTCTCTCACTCTCCTGTCTGGCAATCGTTAAGCACGCGTGTATATATACGGTAGCACACGTTGCAAACCTACTATATATATGTGTGTATACCTATACGCTCCGCTGCTGCTGCTGCAGCTCTCGTGCCAGTTATCGCTCAATCTTACTCCGGGACTGGTTCCGAGTCTCTGAACCGATATTAGCCGGTGATATACCTTCGACTTATACGGGCGGCGGCGGCGGCAGCGGTGCACATATACAGACACACGCGCAGACACATATACACTTACACAGATACGGATAATAATACCTTTGTGTGTAACGCCACGCGTTGAAATGAAAATTTTTAAGCTCGTTCTGCCACGCTCGCGTACGTGTAACGTATTAACCCTTACACCGCGTGCAGCGCACCACCAACGCCGCCACGTCGAGCTATTTTTAATCAACAATTCCGTAATTCGTGTAAACACATCACACACAGAAGCAGCGTCAGAAAGAGAATTTTCGGCGCCATGTATATACCCTTGCTCCGTTCTGCTCTGCGCCACGTATAACATAGGATATTGCTGTGTGTAGAGGATATTGTGTTACCCTTCTCTGCGGGTGTGCATGTGCCTGCTGCTGCTGCAAGCTCGCCACCCGCCAAAAGCAGCATCGATTGTTATTGTATTATTATTAACGAAGCCCCGCTCTTGCACACGCGGGCTGCTCTCTGCCGCTGCTAAAGCTCTCGAATTCCCGTAATTTTATTTTAACACGCTTGAATTTATAATATTCCGACTTAATTTTCGGCAGCCAGAGAAAGAGGTCGATCGGCGCGTTAATACACGTACGTACGTACATACATATACACGCGTCATATGTACATATAATATATATTATTTTCGGGCGGTCAGTATAATATAATAATAAACGAGGCAGGCAGGCAGCGAGTAAGCGCGCAGAGGCCCGTGTAAATCAGGCAGCGAGCGAGAGAGCCCGTCAACGCGCGGCCAATGCACTGTGTGCGCACTGTATACTACACGCGGCCCCGAGCTCTGAAAATTTATAGATCGTCGGCGGCGGCGAAATTCAACAATCATTATTTTGTTCCTTTACGGTTCGAAATTAATCGCGTTTATTATTGAGCGCGCACAAAAGCCGGGCGCGCGTATACACACAATACTTAATCGTGTACCTACGTGTGTAGTACACGCGGAGAGAAGAAAATAAAAATGAATAAAATAAAAGGCGAAGAGATCCCCCCTCCCATGCATCACCTCGCGCGCATTATCGCTTACGTTTTCGCCGCGATGTCTTTCCGATCCAATTAGGCGCGAAACATACAGGCTGGGCTCACGCGATGCGCGGCTCGCCGCCGCCGTCTTTTTGCCCGGCCACACACACACTCGAGAGACGCGCAAACAGCCATAAAACACGAAACGCATCCGTTCATCAAACGATAAAAAAGAAAAAGAAAATCCCGCGCCATTGACAGCTTACCACCTCTGTTAAGTATCTATACGAGTGAGAAAAAAAAGAAGGCCGCGACAGAGAAAAGATATCAGCAGCCTAGCGAATGACCGCCGCTCGTGTGTAATAATTATTATACTCGCTGTACACGAGGATTATGATTGCCCAACGTCACGCATGGCGAGCGCAGCGCGCACTTTTGCCGCAGAAGTTGTGTGGTATATACCTATAGGTGCCGGCCGCTCGCGCGTGCGGCATTTAAAAGGAAGAACTGCACTCTCTCCGAGTTGAACAAATATTTATGAGGCACTTGAATAAATAACGCCGGTCGGCCGGCCGCGGCACGACGGATCGCGTATAGTGGGCTTAAATAGCCTACCTCCCCCGCGTTCGTACATAGGTATATACGATGATATACGAAGATCGATAATTATAATTTTCGTTGTATAAATCAAGTGCCTCGTTTCGCGCCGTACATATACACACACCTACGCGCGTATGTGTATATGTACAAGACTCGTGCTAACTTGGGTAGGTAAGCAAGAAAAAAAAAGAAAAAAAAAATTAAAAACACATTAACTCGAGAGAGTAACCGCCGAGTGCGCATTACGTTTATATATATAAATATATGTACACGTGCACGGAGAGAAGTCAACGTCGTAAAAAAAAAATTTTTTTACACCGATATAAATTCAAAATTCAAGAAGCGTGTAGCAGCACGGAGTCTCGTCTCTCGCGGGAAATTTTAATTCAATGTCGTTATATAACCCGCGCGCACCACACAGACGAAAAGAGCGAAAGAGAGAGAGAGAGAGAGACGAGTAAGCGCAAGCGTCACGCTGCTGGTTAGCATTTATGACAGATTTGTTCTTCTCTCTCTTTCTCTCTCTCCCTTCTTCATGCTCGCCTATGCTGCACTGCCACTACCATTGCTGCTGCCGCCGCCGCCGCCTCGAAAACTCTTATACGGCCATTCACAGAAGTGAGCATGCTGTGCTGTGCTGCCGGTGGTGCGCGCAAAGTGTGGAAAAAAGCTTAACATCAACGTCGTTCTTTTAATTACAGTTATTATATTATGCACTTTCTACCGACGACGACGACGACGACGAGGACGACGACGTGCCCTCGTAATTTTCACTATCGGGCGAGCACGCGACAGTCCAAAGAGAGGAACGAGAAAGAAGGGAGAGAGAGGCAATACATTTTTTTTCCGAGTTATAATCGCGAATACGCTCGAGCTTTTACTGTTTTTTCGTTTTTTTTTTTCGTACGGAAAAATGTTTGACACGCGACGTCAAATATTATATGAAATTAGCCCCGCGCGCGCCGACGCGAAATTTCGTGGTATTACCAGCACGTTTAACGCCATTAAATCGCGAGAGAGCGCAGCGCAGTGTGCAGGGGCTCGGAAGAAAAAAAAACTTACGCGTTCCCCAGCACGAGAGAGAGAGAGAGAGAGATAGAGATACATATACAGAGAAAGGAACAAAAAAAAAGGAAGAAAGGAGTAGAGTACAAGGAGGAAAAGAAATCCGGAAAGAGATGACGACGCTCGTTTATAACCCTTTTAACGCGCTTCGTCGCATTTTATTACCCTACATGTCCTCTTACTACTGCTGCTACTGCTGCTGCTGCGCCGTGTATATAACGCGAGTGTGCTCACTTTTACCCTCTACGCGACTGTAGACTGTGCCGCCCGTACGCTGGGAGGGCTTGCGCGAGGAGGAGGAGGAGGAAGAGCTTTTGTCTTTCTTACGGCTGGAACGTTGCGCATAGAAGCCAGCCAGCCACCCACACAACCCCGGTTATATGTGTTTTTAACGAAATTTGTCAGGATATTTTTGAGGCAAGAAAACGGAGGCGAATTGATAAGACGGCACGGCGCTCGCTAGCTAGGCTATAAAAGCTCGCATCACTCCTCCTTCTTTCTTCGTGAAGTAGCGATATACCTGTGTATCTATACGTACGTTTTATACAAGTAAAATAACACAGTGCGCAGAGCAGCATCGGTAAGGATATTAAAAAGCAATAATCGCCTCTTCTTTCACGCTACCGGTTGGAATGGGGTTGGTGAGCCTTTTATAAATTTGTACATCGCAAGCGAGCGAGTGCAAATAAAGGCATCGCGTACCCCCGTCGTAAATCCCGGTATCAAATAACTCCTGCTGCTACTGCAGGTCGTGTCGTGGCGCTAGGACGCGCGAAAAGATGCTCGGCGACAAAAGAGCTTTCACCACTGCGCCGTGGCACACTAAGTCTTTTTACCGAGAGAAATAAAAAGCGAGAAAAAAAAGTAAAGAAGGCAAATCGAATAAGCTCGCGAGTCAAGAGAGAGAGAGAGAGAAAGAGAAGCCATTGATACTGTCGCAGCCAGTTATCGTCCCACGCTGTGTATTATTATTATTATTCACGGTATACTGCATTTATAATTTTATGCAACGACTGACTGCGCGTCGACTCTTACTACTAGCTAGCTGCACACAGCCCGTATAATAGCACAAAAACACATTTTTCATCTCTTCCCACCCCGCCGAAAAAAATTGTATCGATATTATATTCCTTGAGCTTTTATCATCGTGCTCGCGCCTGCCTACACACAACAACGCAGCGGAGACGATTATTCATTTTTATTTTTCACGCGCATGCAGCGCAGTGTATAAGAGAGACATACAGAGAGAACAATATAACAGCAGCTATGCTCATCTCTCTCTCTCTCACTCTACGAAAAGGGAAATTATTATTCTTGTCGGGATTGCTGCTCTCTCGCGTGTGTGTTGCTGCGTATACGTATAGTAGAGGCTGTTTCCTGTGCCGCGAGTATAGAGCATAACACGCTTTCCGTGAGTGGATAGCCAATTCAAAAATGCGCTCTCTATTTCAATTTTTTATCATAAATTGCTTTTTTCTATATTGTTATAGAGCGGCGCGCGTAGAGGCGCTCCGAGCGAGAGCCTTTCTTTGTCGACGACGAAAGAGAGAGAGAGAAATAGGGATTATATGATGCTTTTATATTTTCGTTGTAGTATGCGGAAAGAGCTTGGGCGAAAAAAGAGAGAGAGAGACGAGCTTTTTGTGTGTATATGCGAGAGAAGCACTCTACACACCGACGCGTTAAAGAGTCGAGTTTAATAATTGCTTCGGCTAAAGAGAGAAAGAGAGAGAGAGAGAGATTGGACAGTAAGGCCTCTACTCGCGCTTCGCTCGGGGCATGTAACGCACTAATAAATACGATGTGACGAAGTGGCCGTTTGAATGCGCGCGCGAGCGAAAAAATTTAATTTTGTCCAGTTATAACGCCGCGTTCCTCTCGTTTCTCTCGCAACTTTGTGTACGTTTAATCCGCTCTAGAATATTTTCGAAAAATTAATTCATATATACGTGCGCGCAAAAACACAGGGCGCAATCTAATCTCATTGACATTCTCGTCGAATAGAGATATCGCTATGTATGGTCTTGGAACTTTGTTCTCTTCTTTTTTTTTCCCTGAACTTAACGTAGCAAAAGTCAGCGGTGGCGGCTCTTTCCTTGTTTGTCGAGGGAGAAGCAAAGAGAGCAAAAAAGTAAGGAGGGAAAAAACATACAATTGCTGTTTTTTCTCGAACTTTCGAAAAGCTCGTACATACACAAGTTCCCTTTTCTTTTTCTTCTTCGCGTACACATAAGTGCGCGTATACTCGTACGTGGCAGTAGTAGTAGTAGTAGCAGTAGTTAGCAGACGTCAAATCATCGTCTATATACAGCACTTGAGCTTTCGACCGTTGTCCGTCCGTCTCACCCTCGTTTCAATTAAAGCGCGTATATATACCCAATACATCGGCTGCGTATAAAAATAAGACATCCTACCTACGGTCCCTGCGGTATTCTTATTATTTTTCTCTCCCCTCGATCTATGCCGCCCAATAACAATCAGGCTACAATTAATTAATATTACATCCACACCTGCTGTGTGCGCGCAAGAGAGAGATTCGACACTTGGCTGCCTCCGCACGTACTTATATATAATAATAATGATAATAATGATAATGATAATAATAATAATGATAATAATATGCGCGAGTGCTGCGCGCTGCTGCGTGTGAGTGCACGTGAATCCTAATATAAACCAAGCACATGAAAATTAATTAGTACATACATATACAGGGTACGCTGCCTGCCTGTGTTCAGAGAGAAAGAGAGAGAGAGAGCTTGCAATGCTACAGAAGTCGAGAGAGAGAGAAAGCTTATGACTGCCTCTCGCCTAGAAAGAGAGACATTTAGCCACAAAGTTAATGAGCTCTCCCTCTTTCTACCTCTCTGCTGTATACATATACACATTGTTCCAGGCAGCCAATTTCCGTTTCCGCTGAGATATGATTTCCGTTGGTACTCACAGATACAAACGGGCGCGCGCGGGTGCGTCGGTGCGAATTGCACACCGCGCTATAATACGTCGGCTGCAGCGGCAGCGGCATAGCATCGCCTCGACGATCGTCGGCGTCGTCGTCGTCGTCGTCGTCGCAACTCGCGTGCACGTGTGTGTGTGCGTGTGTACTATATATTGTGCGTCAAAGGTGCACCTTCCAATTAATCGGGGCATCCGTGCAGAAGTCGCAGCAGCAGCTGCAAGCTGCAAGCTCGTACGCGCACGCACGTATACACACATATACAGCTCGACAATATGCGCTATAAGCATCGGGGTCTTTGTAGCCATGCGAATTGCGCGCAGTACAGAAAGTGAAAAGATACACACACGCAGCAGCAGCAGCAGCAGCACCAGCAGACACAAACGCGTTTGCGTGCATTAACTCTTACACACTACTGTGTATAGTACACTACAGAGCTTGCAGAGAGAGGGAGAGACAGTCGGTCGGTGTGATTACGCGGCCCAGAGATTACCGAGTTAAAAGTTTCAAGAGTCGCGCGCGCCGCTTTCACAGAGGCAGAATTGTCGGGGGCAATATACTGGGTCGGTGCCCGCGCATGTGTAAAACGCGCGCCGCGTCGCGCGCCGTGTATTATTGCAATTTGACAATCAAGGACTCGAGTTGCCGCGGCCGTTACATGCGTTCGTCCGTATGTACTACGTCGTCAACAAGCCCCAACTTTATCCGCATATATGGCGCTCGTTCTGTATGTGTGTGTGGTGTGTATACACTCGG
Source organism: Trichogramma pretiosum (assembly GCF_000599845.2). Taxonomy (NCBI): domain Eukaryota; kingdom Metazoa; phylum Arthropoda; class Insecta; order Hymenoptera; family Trichogrammatidae; genus Trichogramma; species Trichogramma pretiosum. The sequence goes on from NW_019640943.1 coordinate 301,725, forward strand.
CCGCGCAAATCGTCCACTTGACGCTGCCGTATGAATGCGTGTCTGTGTGTGGTCAGCGTATATACTATACACGGACCCGACAAACGTAGTACTCAAAGCAATCAGAGCTTTTACGTATATGTATCCTATGAATGTGTGTACGCGTGTGCGAGAACACAGAGAGCGACGGGTCGGGCTCTTGAACAACTCGTCGTGCTTGATTAGCCGTGTGGACGCTGCTGTTGCTGCTGCTTCTGCGACCGACCGAATTTATTATAAGCTACATCGTGTGTACTGAAATTTTGGGCTTTCTCCGGCACATCTCTTTGTCGAGCGTACTGCGCGCTCGAGAGAGATGCTAACGTACGACGCGCTTCTCGCGCGATTTGACATTCAAAGTGGTCGCCGCGACGCTAACGACGCGACAGGAAGCTGATCCGGTGGATCATCTCTTTCGTCTACTTCCTTAATTTTTTTTTTTTTTTTACTTCGTCAGACGAATTCCTTGGTCTTGTGTACGTACAATAAATAGATGTATATTCAAACGAGACCAAAAGGACCTCTAGCTTTGATATATATTTAGGAGGGATGTACTCTAGGAAATTAAAGCTCTCGCGAAATAGGTTTCGAGTAATAATAATCGTAGCCTTTTTCTTGTCCGCGCACACACACATACGTACACTTCGCGAGCGTAAAAGCCAGAGGGGGTACTTGCTGCGTTCTCGCGCTCGCGCGCTAGAATTCATTAAATGTTCGCCGAGGGTTCGAGGTAGCTGCACCGCCGCTGCCAGATACGACACGGGTAGAATGATAGCAAGAAAAGTCATCAAAGGTATTATAATTACATTATTAATTTCACTTTTAATGATGAAGTTAACTTTATACTTGTCGCTCGCGCCGCGCCCCGAGATTGTAACGAAATTTAATAAACGGGGAATACTCTCTTTCCCGTTGCGCTGCCGCTACTACTGCAAGCTCTCTAGCTTTGTCTTTCTCTCTGTCTTTCTGTGACCATCACTCGCTGATTCACCATAATGTAATTAGTTAATCTTTTAAAATTGAATCCCGCGAGCACTTCCCCCAAAAAGGAAATAAATCTTTTAAACGTGTATATAGCGCGAGCGCAGTGCGATAGAGAGAGAGAATATCTTTGAAAAAAAAAAAAAAAAGAAAAGAGCGAGAGCTGGGACTGATTTATCGCGCGCGGCAGCCATCCAATTAACACTGACGGCGGCGTATAGGCAGCACCGATTGCGTTAAGCACAAGGGACGAGATGCACCACTGCTGCTGCTCATACCCATATTTTAATTCAAATTTAATCGAAAGTAAGAGCTTTGTCATTTGCGCGCGGCGCGCACTCGAGGCCTTTGTGCTTTCGCGACGCCGACATTTCGCAGTCCAAGAAGAGAGCAAAAAAGAAAGAAAAAAAAGAGCTCTAGAGAGAAAGAGCATAGCGCGCGCGTGGATAACAAACAAACAGAGCACGAGACAAAGAGAAGAGAGAGAAAAAAAGGCGGAGAACGCTATCTTTCTTTAAGTCGAGAGGAGGTGAGGAAAAACGTTTTATGAATGAAGACGACGCTGCCGCTGTTGCTGCCTGCTGCCTGCCTGGCGCTTGCGTTACAATCGTTCTCGAGAGACATCGCGCGCGATGAGTTGACTCTCGTCGTCGCGCTTCGCAGCTTATTTCGGACGTTATTAATAAACAGCACCCCGTAGCCGCGAAATAACAGAGCTATCTCCTTGTTTTCTCGTTAATCCATAATAACAATAACAATAATAGTAATATCGTGTAATATGCTGGAAAATCATTGCTGCCCGGCGGCAGAGTATATAGTTCATAATTCATTTTTCATCGTAGCGCGGGAAGGGTAATTAATCGAGGCGAGCGCGTTTCGGCCCTTATATAGTCCATAAATTCATTGGCCGACATACTTCCTCTCGTACTCCACTCATTCTCTCCCTTTTCCTTTTCGATTATTGGCGGCGGTTGGGCATATCGAGTACCATACCGACGCGTGCGTGTGTGCTGTGTATTATTATATACACACATCCTCCTGACCGATCCGCTACGAGGCGCAGATTTACGATGTCATCGCGAGCGTTTTCACCCCTCGCGCGCGTGTGTGTGTGTGTGTGCTGTTTGAGCTTCGATTTTTTTCTCTCTGCCCCGCAGTCGAGCATCACTTTTGCGAGATGGGGGGCTCTTCTTTTTTTTCCATCTCTTTCTCTTTTCCAGTTGTTATGTAAGTTTCAAAGGAGAGAGAGAGAAAGAATGGGTAAAACTGGGCTTGACTCGTGAAATCTCGATTTGAAAAAGTTCAATTGGAAAATATGCTCGCTCTCCCGCTCGCTTGCCTGCCTATACCTGCCTTGCGTTCTAGCATACATACATCATATATATAACGTACGTATGGGGTGAAAAAGGGCCGCGGCGCAAAGACTCTCTCTCTCTCTCTGTGCTTTGCAAATCCAGTTTCGTGATTCGTTTAAATCTTCCAGATCCATATTTGTAGATGTACAAAAAAAAAAAGCAGGCAAGGCCTCGATTAAAAATCGTTCTCCGAATTCTATTATTTTCCCTGTATTCGCGCGGGAAAAAAATAAAAAAACTTTGAAATTGCATCGAACTTGTTTCTGCGAGGCAAACAAAAAAAAAAAAAGAAGAATTCACAGGCGTTTCCATGCGAGCACGCACTTCTGTATTTTTTCTCGCTTTGCTTTCCTCGCCCCTGCTGCACAGACGACGCTATTCCACAAAGGTTCTCGAGAACGTCTTAACCCTCGCCACACGTAGTGTGCGTCTGTACACGTTTGTGCGTGTGTGTGTGGGGGTGGGTGGATGAGTGCACGCGTTGTGATACACGAGAGATGGTGTATACAGGGAAGCAAACGACGACGTGTGCGGCGCCCTTCTATACATACATATTCCCAGCAGAATCCATACAATAGTATTGCCACGGTGCACCTCTACATATATATTTATGTATATAATAATACGACGCATGAGAAGCTGTTATGTACGTGCGTATGTGAGTGTGTGTGAGAGAGCCAGGGTGTATTATTATCCTATATAAGCTAGAGCCCGTTCCTCCCGCGCGCCTTCGTGAGTTATTGCCCCTCTGCAGACATGCCTCTGCGTGCGCGTGTACACGTTGTGTACGTGTGTTTGTGTGCGTTGTGTGGAGCTACTTTCGCCTACCTGTATACGCCGTCGACGCCTCCTCTCCCCTCAGGCATAATTCAACACTCCGTGCACAAGACGCTAGTGATTCTTTCTTGCCACTGCTGCTGCTGCCGCTTCTTTTTCTTCTATTTCGCAGGCATTAGATAAATAAACTAGCGAGCTCGCGATAATCGTAGCAATATTAACTCCTGAGTGACAGACTCTTTGCCGAGAGTCCGCTCGCGAGCGTAGCTGAGAGTACGACAGGCTTAGGCGATTGTAGAAATCAAGTATAAAAAAAATTTTATCTGTGGAAATGTATGTATTTTGACTGTTTAGTGAAATTTTGATTGTTATATTCATTAGAAATTTGGTAACGAGATGTATCAATATTTTTTCTACAACTTGACTACTTCGAGTTAAATTATAAATAAAAATTCAATGCTAATATGGACAAGTAAGATTCGTTACCCGAAGTTGTACGAATGATTAAACATACACAGTTTAAAAATACCTTAAATTTGAAGCAGATTCAAGGTAAAATGAAAAACTTGAATTTAAATAACCCATATTGATTTTCATTTAAGGTACTTTTACGTTTGAATCAACATTGATTTCTTTTTTAACCTAAACTGTTCAAAAATTAAGAAAAATGATTTAACTATTTACTGATATTTGAATTTTTTGACCGAAAAATGATGTTTCAATACTGATTTAGTTTTTGCGTTAATTTTACTAGAAATGTATGATAATTCAATCATAATGAACGCCAGCTTTCACCACTAGATGGCGAGTAACTTTATCTGTAAATCTGCAAGTGACACAGTGGAAATTATTGTATATATTGTAAAAGCATCATTTTGCAATCGAAATTCACGCAGAAAATATCACTAATGTTTTTTGTAATAAACCATGAAAAATTCTCAATTAGCATTTCAAAAAACTTTTATAAACGTGCGTGATATTATGAATTTCCCGCAATTTGTCTAGAGCAACATTTCAATGTTTACATCGCCGACTCTACATGCCGACAGTGTTATGAAACGTTCTCGCGAAAATTTGACTACTTACATCGTGTCAGTTGATCTTGACACAGCCGGGCCAAATTATACGCAGCAGTTAATTTATAACTTGGTTTTAATAGAAGTACACAGGGCAAGTGTTTAAAAAGAAAAGTAACGATAAATATGAAGATCAAGAGTGTAAAGAAATGCTCTAAAAGAGCATGTAAAAATAAAGAAGAAAATAGTAAGATAATGGTATTACCTAAAGGTCGGTCGATTGAGGATTTAAATGTATATTGCATTATGGATATATTCCGTTACTTAGAACCAAGTGATCTCATACATGCAGCGGAAGGTTAGTGAATACGTTATGAAATTTACCGTTCTATTTTTACTATCTTGTCATTTATTATTGAAAGTTGTGGTATTCTGTACAAACAGAAATTTTTGTATTTTGATTTTTGTGTCTGACACTTCTTAGTTAGCCGCTTATATGAATATTGCTCAATACGACTAAAATAAATAAATATAGCACATATCACATTGAGATCGTCTGGAATCGAGAATCGGAATCGACTCCTTGTAGAGTAACCGAAAAATTAACCGATTTTTCATACATCGAATCGATTCTTGGGAATTGAATTGAGTCGGACATCTTTAAAACACATCGCGAAATACGAGCTAATCGACTCGCTTAAAAATGAATTATTTAAAAAAAAAATCAGTGTGATAGCTAGTCCAGTAATACAAGCACATCCACACATTCTGTTTTTATGAATTTGACAATGCGTATATGAGATGAATTATGCGATAATAATTATAATACTCATATTTTTCAGTTTGGCCCGGATTGAAAGAATTTTCTTGTATGTTCATGAAAAAAGTTACAGCGACGCAATTCGTTCAATTTATATTAGAACAAAAAACCGTGGATGATATAAAAAAAATATTTCCCTATTTGAAGTATTTGCCTCATATTATCTTAAGCCAAGGCTGTCATCAGCCCTCCATATCCACACAAGATTTTGAAAAATTATGTCATGAAATTTTCGAATTACTAAGTAAATCGAAAATTGATTGTTTAAAAAGTTTGGATTGGGATTTTCAAATTCCGCAAGAGTTGGTTCAAAACTGTTTTAAAGCTATTATTCATAATTTAGAGGTAATTGATATTACGGATTTTAATCGTATCACAATATCTTCAAATGATATTAGGAGTTGGCTACAAAATGCTAATAACTTGAAAGAATTTAATTGGGAGATCAATTCTGAAGAACAGCAAAACTTTTTATTGCCAACTTTAGAATGTTTACCAAAAACATTGAGGATTATAAGGATATGTATTTTAGGAAACGTTTCTCGTCCGATATCTGCTGAATTATTGTTCGAAGTAAGTTTCTTAAAACTCAATGATCATGTTAATTTAACAAGCATCCTCAAATTTTCTTCATTTTGTTTAGCATTTGAATCAAATGTCCGATCTCGATAATTTGGTATTGAGCAAGTTGGATTTTAAGTTGACAAATGAAAGGTCGTTTCATACCACTGCAAGAACAATGTGTTTTGTTTTAAGCCGTGGTACCAATTATAGCTGCCTCCCAGTGAATCCAAATTTGAAAAAGTTAACACTCGAGAGTGGCATCTTGACTGACAAGAATTTAGATTTTATATTGGAAAATTATTCTTCACTGGAGAAATTAATATTAAGTTACCTCGATACAACGGAAGCTGTAATCGGTCATTTCTCTCAACTCGAACGATTGAAAATACTGAAATTCGAATACATGAACGATTGGATAGGGAGTACATTGAAGTTTTTCACCAATTTAGAAGAGCTTGATATAACATATTGTCGGAATTTTAGAAAAGAATTTTTATACGATTGGCTCCCCCGTGCAAAAAACCTGAGGCTTCTCAGAGTAAAACAGCACGATGAATGCGAGTGGGACGAATTGATAAGAAATGTGAAAGATAGTTCTCGCGTCAGAAATCAACAAGTAACTATTGAAGTAGGAACAGAAAAAAAAATAACAATAACTATAATATAATATATATAATATAGTTATGTACAATATATGTACAGTTATCTATAATCATATGTACTATATTATAATGTATGTAATACATACTACATGTAACTTTTGTTCATTAGAAAAATATTTTTCTATATATTTCTGTATTTAAAAAACATCGATCTCAAAGAAAATAAATCATACATGGTATGATATCAGTCAACGTTCAAATTAATGATTTAAATTTTTTTTACAAATATCATACTTTCCACTATCAATGCTCATCGTTTTTTTCTTACTTTCTCGTAAAACATACAACAGAACATATCTCTGGAATTATAAAGTTCAATTGGTCTATACAATCACTCGAACTCGTATGTATTTTTAATGCAATATACATAAACGAATACGCTGGACATTTGGATTTATTTGAATTTCGGTTACGTTCTACAGATTTACAAGACAGAGAGAGAATAGGGGAAAAACAAAAAGAGGAAAGTGGGATAAGCCGAGGAATTTGTATGTGGTTTTGTCACCATCGGGGAATACCGATACGTTTCCTCTCTCTCTCTCTCTCTCTCTCTCTTTCTTTCTTCCTGCCACCTCGAGTTAATTAATGTTCGACGTCGTTACGCATTCGCGGTTAAACTTCGCCGTTTCTGCTCTGCTGCATTTGTATAAAAAAAAAAAAATTATTTTACCGCCTTAAAAAAAAAGGAACGAATAAATAAATCCACGGCTTTTTACAAACGTACACGCGAAAGAGCTGCTGCCGCCACCGCCGCAACTACACACAAGATCGCGCGTGGCAAAAACAGGGTCTTCTACGCGTCGTCATCGTCGTCGTCGTCGTCGTCTTTTATATCTTAAACTCTCCGCCGCACACTGCACTCGGCCACTTCACACGAAGAAAACGAGGACGAGTGGCGAGTTTTAATTTTACAGAAAAAAAGAGAGAAGAGACGCGGCTGCTGCTGCCGCTTCCCCTTCAGCCCTTCTCTCCCTTAGTAGTAGTACTACCCAACCCCCGCGCACACGGGGTGTATAACGCGCGGCTCGTCGTCGTAGTGCCGGGGGTAATTACCGAGGCAAAAGAGGAGGGCAATTTCACGGCTAACATGCATATATTTAAAAACGAGAGAAAGGGTATATATAGAGAGAGAAAAAGGAAGAAGAGGAGGTAGGGGGTCGGATTTGTTGCTCGCAGCGCAGTAGCAGCAGTAGCGCCACTTGTTCCTTTAGCCCAGCAGCGAGGTTGCTTTCATGCACCGCTGCCGGGTGCTCTCTCTCGTGCAAGAGAAGGGCTTTTGAACGATGTTTTTCGGGCGTTGTTTATCGCTCTAGAAGATCTCTCCCTGGCCGTGTGGCGCGCGCGCGGGGTCAGATGCCGCCGCTGCCGCGACGTTATATATATACGCTGCAAGCTGCATGCACACGAGCTTTTTAGGGATGCTAATGCTCGACTTGGCTACTACTACTACTACTACTATACATGGAGGCGCTTGACGACGACAGCCGTATACACAGCAGCACGCGTACATTATATAGCAGACACAAAGTTTAGCCGCCGCCACTGCTGCTGCTGCTGCTGTTGCTTTTTCAAGGATTTTAGCATGCGCCAGGTCAAGCTCTAATGTAAACCGTAATTTTTTCCTCTTTTTTTTCCCCCTTACACCCCTCCCTCTTTTTACATCTCTCGAAGTACCTGAAAAAACACAGCTCGATCGCGTGTGCCGCCTGCTGCCTGCATAGCGTCGCAAGCTCGCTCGCCTATATATATCTATACACAAACACCAGCAGCAGCGTTACACCAGCGCGGCATAGTAATGTTTTTAGTTCGAATTACCCCGGCGGCGGCGGAGGTTTTTAAACTGCCGCGCGAAGCGATCATATATTTCTTTCTTTTATTTATATCCGAACGGTATACGCTCGCGAGAGAACCTTTTATACATACACGTTTATATAGATAGATATATAATGGGAGAAACTGCGCGACGTTTTATCTTCGACGGGGTATATAGTACTTTGAACTTTTAGTGCGCTGATTGGAAATTAATGACGCGACGAGTACGTGCGAGAGACGCTGTGCAGTGCCTGTATGTATATATAGCAGCGGTAGTAGTTCTTCGATCTTATATCACTGCGACACACACACAGACACATTCGGAGAGAAGTAGAGTATATAGGGGTAATTTCTTCGGGGTGTATACGATCCGCATCCGCGCGCGAGCAGCATAAGAAAAAAAAAAGAAGGAAAAATTCGATCTCGCGGCGAGCGCGATATAATACGATAAATAAAAATTTTTTTTTCTGTAACCTCGCACGAATGTTGTATATATGCATCTTATAAAATCATATTCGCTCGCTCGCGCTGTTTCTCTCCTTTCGCGCCGTGTTATATATAAATGGAGAGAGACTCTTACACACTCGTGCGCACACATCTTCAAGTTTACCTTTTACGATTCGTTTATCGCGTACGACGACGACGACTTGGCTTTTTACGTTCTCTCTCTCTCTCTCTCGCGAGTAGCGCCGCAGCAGAGAGTGTAATCTTTACGATCTCTCTCTCTCTCACTCGCGTACACACGTGCGCGCGGGTGGGCGAGCGAGCACGAAATTGCCGCCGCCGCCGCCGACTTTGCATTTTTTATTACGGTTCGCCTCTGTGCGTAGTACCACTACCGCTGCAGATTTATCTTCCCTTTTTCAAAGCCGGGAGAGAGAGAGAGGAACGAGTACGAAGTGCAGTAGGAAAAAAAAAAATATCAATAAATATGTGCAGTTATTTTCTTCATTTTTTTTTTCTGTTTGCTTCGCACGCGCGTACACGACTTATTTACGCGCCTTATATATCACGCGTGTGTGTGTGTGCGTGTATATGCAATGTAAGAAGCAGAAGCCCGGCGCCGTGTGTCGTCGTCGTCGTCGTCGTCGTCGTCGTCGTCGGTATACGTATTTACTGCATTAATTACTGTATGTAGAACACGTATATGGCGCTGTTCGAGATTAGAAACTTGTAGTACGCAAGGTGCACTACCACTACTACCACTGCTGCTGCTACGTACGAAGGCGACTGCAAGGGAGGACCCGTGTTATCTAATCTTGAATATTAACTTCCGCTCTCCGAGGCGATGTGCTTGCGAGTGAGAAACATACCGTTCTCTTATTATATATATATATATATATATATGGCGATGCTCGTTTGCATATACATACATAACGTTGCGCGCGCGCGACATAAGGAAGTGTGTCGTTCGCGGGCTTTTTTTTCTCTGTGTGCATGTGTATACGAATGGCTTATTTGTCATTTCGAGCGTACGCCACGACGGTTCAATTCATTAATTTCCTTTTCGCTGTTCATTTATTTAATTTTTTTTGCGGTCGGACGAATTGCCGCGCGAAAATTATCGAAAGCTCGGAGCGAATCGAGCGCGCGCATGGCAACCAGCTGTTACGGACGCGGTAAATTTTTTCGCCTTCTCTCTCTCTCTCTCTATCGCTCCTCTACACGCGCCGAGATGATCTGTCGAGCTTATCATATTTTCCATCCCCGGCACGTATTTGATCAGACGTGATCCCGAAGTTTTAACCGGTGCGCGAGCGAGAGCGAGCTTGCAAGGCCAAAATAAATAAAAAATAGAAGAGAGAGAGAGAGAGCAGAAAAAAAAGAAAGAGGAAAAGAAAGAAAAGATTACAGGAATCAAGCACGATCTATTATTTGCCGTTATCAAACGAAGTAAAAGGAAGGAGAAGAAAAAAAGAAAAGTAAAAGAAAAGCAAAAAGAAAAAAGAGAGGAATTGTATATTAATAAATTGAGGTACAAAAAAGTTGCATCGGTATCTATTCAGGGAGCTTGCGCGAGAGGAGTTAGATGTTATTACGGACTCGTCTAGGAGGACGACTTTTCTCTCTCTACCCCCATAAGAGACCCCCCAACTCGGCAATTTACACCGATCAGCGAAACTCCCGAAGTATTATGTGTCTCACCTCTCTCTCTCTCTTACTCTCTTTCTCTCGCGCCACGAGCAGCACCGCTGCAAGATAACGGTGTGAGATGGTGCTGCTGCGCTTGTCCCAGCGGACCCGTCAACGCGCGCCAAAAGTGCGAGCTGTGCACCCACGGGCCCCCGCGAAGTAAGAGAAAGAGCTTTCGTGGGGGGAAGAAAATAAAAAATCTCGGGGCTCCGTATATACGTGTGCGCGGGGATTCGGTTCTTTTGAAAGAAGCGAAAATCGATGCGCTACTTGGCAACTGTATGTAAGATACGTTGGTATGTATACATACTACGTACCTGAGCGATCGTAACGAGCTGTTATATACGTTGTACATTACGGCTGCGGCCATAAAGAGCTTTCGAGTGTGTGTGTGTGTGTGTGCGGTGCGCAGATATCTCTCTTCGCAGCAGAAGCGGCAGTGGTGCATGGACAATGGGTAAAGTTGTCCAAGAGAGAGAACGATTTGATGACTCGCTGAGCTTCTCTCTCTCTCTCTCTCTCATAGGGCAACTTTACAGCGAGAGAGAGAGAGAGAGACAGAGAAATGGCGCAAATTCAGCAGTATAATGTTGTTAGCCGAGTGTTTACAGATGCTACTGGCGTTGTCTCTCTGTACTGCTGTTAGTGCTGCTGCTTCTGCTGCTGTGAGTTGTATCTATCTATATAGGCATCCATAATATACATGCATAAGCTGCACTGTCAAAACTTGGACCTCGTCGCTCTGTGAAATCCATTAATATTGCGGTTGGTCGAGGAAAGAGAGAGAGAGAGAGAGAGCGAGAAGGGAGAGCGATTATTAGATTATCGTCAGATACAGAGGAAGAGAGAGAGAGCGAGAGACGAAGATAATGCGATTGAAATAGTTGACCGGTAGCCTATATATAGTCGAAGCAGCAGCCACAGTAGTCCAGTGTTAAGCAGTGGTACAGTAGCTACACACAGCTCAGTCCATTGCCTCGCTGCGATGGGCCAATGAATTTACAGGCATTTAAATTACCGCATCAGCAGCAGCAGCCCATCGAGAGAGCGAAAAAGCTCCATGCGCAAGATTGAGATATTTATCGGCGAGAGACGCATAAAGTAGCTACCTGCTTACTTACTTCTCTCTCTTTCTCTCTGTCGCGAAAGAAGAAAAGCCGGGGGAAAAATAAAAAGTTTCTCGTTGTTTGAGGAACCCCCGCATCGTCGTCGTCGTCGTCGTGAGTATAAATCCAAATGTGCGCGTTAACATCGGTTGACAGGAACCTCCGTATACAATGTATATTTGCTACTTGGATGGCTGAAGCTTAGGAGAGACTGAAAAGTGCCTGGAGAGAAAGAGAGAGAGAAAAGGAAAAATAAAGAAAGCGCGAGGATGCGCCGCTGTGCTGCTGACCGTAGGTTAAAACTCCCCTGGGTCAATCGTATATACCAACACACCATCTTTTGCTTGTTCCTTTTTTTTTCCTTCTCTCGCTCTCTTCCTCTTCCTCCTTCTTCTTATTTCTACAGCAGCAGTAGCTAAACCTTCGACAGACTCTATATGTGTATTTATGTATGTTGGCTACGTGGCAAAAGTTACGCCATTACGTGATCGAGCCGCCTTTCGAAGCTCGTAGATACGTATATAGATCCGAAAGACAGCAACCGTAGAAAAGAATCTTATCCCCCGCCTCCCACGCCCCGGTGTGTGTTCCCTCGGCCACTAATTCTTAACTTTCGCCGTTTTCTATATACACCGTCGTACCGGTCTATTACTCTCCTTGCAGCCGTGAGGCTTATAGTATTGATACAAACTATACGTTAATACACGCGAGATATTATCCATTAAGCTTTTTTTTTATATTTTATTCGTTAAAATAATTTCGATCGTACGGTGAAAAATTTAAAAATCAAAGTCTCCCTTCCTCTCTCTCGTTTTTATTTTCCAACGCGTCAAGTATTACGACGGGACATATACGGGCGGCGGCAGTAAGCGAAGGCCGCCGCCGCCGTGTCGTGTCAATGCTAATCCCTCGAACTGGACGTGCGAGTAAGCCGACTCATGCGCTCGGAGCTTTTTTTTTGAAGTTCGGACTCGAAAAAATAATAAAAAAATATAAAAAATAAGAAAATATAAAAGTCACGAGTTAAAGCGCGAGTCGTCGTATATGGTACGAAATTGCGGGCTAAAATGCATGTCTACGTCCACGTATATATATACGTACAGGCTGGTTTATAACGCGCCTCGCTGGGACGAGCATGATGTTATGGGATGAATAAGCGACACGCGCGAAAGAAAATAAGACTACTCTCTCTGCGTAGAGAAAGAGAGAGAGAGAGAGAGACACGAGAGGAATACAGGAGAGGAAGAGAGAAGAAGAACTAGAACTAAAAGTTGGAAGGAAAACGTATAGCCCGAGCTAAAGTCACCCCGTAATTGCTGTTTAAATTTCGACTGCTCTCTCTCTCTCTCTCTCTCTCTCTCTCTCACGAAAGTTTATATTCCCAAGCTCGCGTCTAGCTACTATACGTGTACTATACGTGTACTTGCGAGCTTGCAAGCTCGCGCGGGCGCGAGAGCCTTTTACATTTTTTGAAAGTTCTCTCTCCCTCACCCTCTATACGTCGTAAGGCAGTAGTGGCGCAGGTGCTTCGAGTTGCCCATGAATAAGGAAATTAAAAATCACGAGAACCGTTTTCTCCTTCTTACGATTCATTTTCCCGTAATACGTATATGCACGATATCGGATCCGCGTCGATAATCACATCGATCGAATTGTATTACGTATAACATATATAAATAGCGGCCCGCAGACAAAACGGCGTACACTCTGCTACACGGCAATCTCAATCGTTTCCTATTTAAGCTGCTGCCGCCGCTGCGGCGCAATCCCAATAGCTTCCTTTGCGCGCACAGGCACTCACACGTACGCACAGTGTGTATTTCTAGTTCTACCTATACCACATATAGCTCCCGTACGAGTATATACACATATAGCTAGTGGAGGGTTGGGCAAAGTCTCGGAATGCTTCTGCAGTTTCTCTCTCGCTCTCTCTCTCTCTCTCTCTCTCTCTCTCTCCGAGATTATCGGCTGCGGATGGAAACTATTTCCGAATTCTCACCCGCGTGGTATCGGCGCGAGAGAGAGAGAGAGAGGAAGAGGAAGAGAGAACCGAGCCTCCTCTCTCTCTCTCTCTCCGAACCCATCGTTGATCTACCGCTATATATAAACGTATATATACCGTAGATAGATGGATATATATAGGTTGGTATAAATGCGGAGGTATAGGAGGAGAGAGAGCTTTTCTTTGTCTCCGGACCGAGTTGCTGCTGCTGCCTGCTTTTCTCTCCCTTAAACTAAAACGAGTTCCTACATCAGCAGCAGCAGCAGCGGTAGCATGTCTTTATGCCTAGCTAGGTGCACAATGAACTTTCTCTCTCTCTCTCTCTCGCTATATATACCATATACATACCCTGGCACCGTCGTCGCAGCTAACGCCAACGCCAACGACGACGACGACGCTCCTTCGTCTTCTTCGTTCTTATTCTCGCTGCTGCTGCTGCTGCTCTTGGTTTCTGAAGCTTTAATGGCGCGCAAAGCGAAGAGCGAAGAGATTCCTTACGGGCACATACCTCGAACGTTGCGTCGTGTGTGTAACCTCTCTCTCTCTCTCCCTTATACTCCCTTTTCTGAAATTGAGATTCGTCGTGTAGGCGCGCGGAGGACAATGACAACGAGCTACGACGAGAGACGCGACGTGTCGAGAGTTGGCGTTCTCTCTCTCTCTCTCTGTCGAGCCTCCAGGCCTCCGTACAGTACAGATATATATAAATATACACGTATATAGTGCGCACGGCAGCGCTGCCTTGTCCTTGGCACCTGCACACGTACCCTACTACCGCACAATACAATCGTGCATACAGAGGCCTTGAATGCTCGTATATAGGGCTTTTATTGTACTTACTCTCTCTCTCCTCGTCGCGCGCGAACGAGCTTGCAGTAGCAGCAGCGAGTAGTACCATATATAGTACTGTACTCTTTACACATCGCGCGCACTGCACTACACTGCTGCGCGCAACCACGAACCGCGCTCGATTTAATACCACACCCCCTCGCTTGCAGTGCCAAGGCAAATAGTCCTGTATATAAAACGCGCGACTTTTTCTTGCCTCACATCTTCGTAAGGTAAATTTGAAATTGATAATTATTTTCAAGTTTTGCGTAACGTACGTATACGCAGAGTAGTGGTACCCGCAAGCTCTCTCTCTCTCTCTCTTTCTAGGTGCAGTAGTAGTCGTAGCAGCAGCAGTATATAACGCTGCGCGAACTATACCGCCACTATACTAGCTACGACTGCTACACATACAGACGAACCTGGGAGCAATCTAAGCAATTTCAAAAGCAAATATGTGTGTAGCGCGGCAACGGAAAATCATACAATATACGCGTGCGCGCGTGTGTATATTATGGAGAGCGCGCAGACAGACGAGAGAGCGCAGTCGTAAAGCTCTCTCTCCCGTCCGCGTAATACAACTGGTACTTCGACTTTGCCAAATTGTAATTGGACATACGGCGCGGGCCGACTGTATTCGAATTAATATTTCCGTATACGTAATGTACAAATATGCTCTCGGGCACACAGACGTATAAACGCGTACGAATGGCTAGTTGACGATGTAAGCGTGAAACACTTTTTTTTTCGCGTCGCGTGTCTTTGTCGTTGGGTAGTGTTCGCTCGCGTGTATAATACCGATGCAGCAGCAATATACACGAAACGACGACGACGACACTACTACTTTACGCTCGCCTCGAGCCTCGTGATTCATCAATTCTCAACCCAGCCGTAGAAGCTGCAGTAGCACAACACACTCGTTAAACGTCGTCATTCATCGCCCATTGCTCGCGTCACCCTCTCCCCGTCCTTTTACTTCTCTCTCGCGCGCTCATTCTCTCGAGGGTGGCAACGACGGCGTCGGGTTTATATATATACGTATATACACGACGTATATAGTATGCATCGCAGTGATTAGCCCTGAAAGGATGAAATCTAGTGCAAAATCGTAGGCGCCATACAGCACACGCGAGGCTCTCTCTCTCGCCCTCCCTCCTGCTCTCTTTCTCTCCGTGACTCTGTGAGCGCTAGGCTATATACGCCGCCGGTAATTAGCGGTCTCATTCAACCTCGAGCTCTCACTCTCTCTCTCTCTTCGCCATGCACCACCCACCCACGCACGCACGTACACACGGACGTTATATACGTATATATATCTCTCTCTCATCGTGAGCTGCATATACAACACCGCGCGAGGCTCGAGAGCTTTCACGAGAGAGAGAGAGAGTACAGTGGTATATACGAGAACGCGAAATTCCTTTTTCGAGTGTGTCTACCGTACGTACGTACGTACATATACGTCTGCAGTACCGCAAGGATTAAGGCGCACAGCAAAGGCTTTGAAAAAGCTCTCTCCCCGAAAGATAGGAACGTACGGCGGCGGCTAGGGCTTTTCAGAGCGTCGATGCGCGGGCAGAGAGGAAAGCAGCTGCAGCAGCAAAAGAAAGAGAGAAGTAACGAGCGCGCATTAGGGATTGAATTGCCTAACGGCGTGCTGCGCAGTGAGGCGCCCCTCTCGCCTCTGCCATGTGTATTATACGTATATATAAGGTATATACGTATGTAAGGCGCTCGTTAAGGCGACACTACGCTGCTGCTTCTGCTTCTTCTTCCGCTAGATATATATACGTGTGTATTTCCACACTTCGTCGTCGTCGTCGTCGTCTAAATACCTTGTCTATATGTACAGCGCCAGTTCGTGTAAAATGTGCTTGCGAGCTTGCGAGATTTTCTAAAAGTACGGATTTAATCGGTGCGCTATATGCACGTTTCTACGGTTGCGCATTCGACTATAACAATACGTACATAAATACTCTGACACTTTTTGGCCTCTCTAACGCGCGCGTGCATTAATCGGGATCCTGGTATACGCTTATATATAATACACATATACCTGGCAGCGCGCAAGCTCGAGAGCCCATGCTGCCCCGGAAATGTAGGTCAAAAGGCTTCGAGTGCACACGCCGTGCGCAATTTCCTCGTTCTCTCTCTCTCTCTTCCTCTCTCTCTCTCTCTCTTTCGAAATGATTAATTTATCAAGAGTGAAGCATGGGAGAAGAAGAAGCCAAAGAAGCAGCAGCAAAAAAAAATATGAAATAAAAGCTCACCGAGCTTCGACTGCGTAATGAGAGCTGCTCGCGGGATATAAATAAAAGCGCTGCAAGCTCGCTCGCTCGCTCGCTCGCGCACCTTGTTTTTATCATGTATATATCCTGTAAAATAAAAGTATAACATTTTCAGAGCTCTCTCTGCGTGTGTACTACACCGCGTATCGTGCGGAGCAGCTCTCTTTCTTTCGAAGCCGAAAGTTTCGCAGTTACTCATCTCCGTAGCTACTCTTCGAGATGCGGTCATATACTCTGCACACGCACACGTACACACACAACCGCGCCAAAAAAAAACGCTATACATGTGTTGCGCTTTTTCTTGCGCGTCAAACTTCGAAGAATGCGAGCTTTTTTTGCCTTGTAATTAATCCTTCTTTTTTGTTGTTGTTGTTGCCGTTGTTGTCCAGAGGTTGCAGGCGAGAGCCCTAAATATGATATACATCTTAAAGCTCGGGCGCTTCCTACGCTCCTCTGGATCATCTTTCGTATATTACGCAAACATACATACATACGTACACTTGTTCGTGCTGTGTGTGCGTGAGCTTGCAAGCTCGCTGTTAGCTGGGCACATAGCAGCGGCGGCGACCGGTAGATATATATAGACGAGAGAGAGAGAGAGAAGTGTGCTTTTGTTTGCTTGCCTTACAAAGGTGCTCTGTTCTTGCACAGTGCATACACATACGTACATATATCTCTCGCTCGGTCTCTCTCTCTCTCTCTCTCTCTCTCTCTCTCTCGTCGTACGTATTATAGCTATGGAGAGGAACAAATAGTCGAGTTCGTTTCATAGCCTCGCGAGCTTTCGAGCTCGTTAGAAACTTGAGCCTGACTCGCCTGCTATGTGTCTATGTGTGTATGCTGTATGTGCGAGCTTGCAACTATACTTCGACGTTATAGAGCCACCAGTCTCTCTCTCTCTCTCTCTCTCTTCAGCTCGAGGTAGATATATACCAACACACACACCTTATATATAGAGAATCCTAGAGCCTCGTGGACGACGACGACGCTGTCGACGACTGGTGACTGATACTAGCAAAATTGGACATGCCAACTTTCTCTCTCTCTCTCTCTTCATCTTCGTCTTACCATCTCGTAAATTATATATATGTATTTTGGCGTTGTTTGGATAAGATGTCGTACACGTATACATGTGTATGTGCGAGCTTGTTTGTTGTTACTTTGTCGATGAAACCAAGACGACGCTATATAGGCGGCGGCTTCCTTTGATCTGTGTGACTTTTAGTTGCCGATACATAAGATGAAAACGACGTATATATAGGAAGATGAAGACACGACGAAGATATAGTCGCGTATCTTATAAAATTTTATTTCATTAAATTTTTACCGCGACGTATGCACACGGCCACTACCTACACACACGCATTCGTTCGATCGTTCGCCAACGAGCGCGCTAAGCGATTTCTCCGCTTGCGGAAATTCGAAGCTTTGCTCGCCAAAACTTCTTCGGGCTGCTGCGGCAGCGAGCAGCACGCTCGCGCGCTGAGGGAGGAGGCTGCTGGATGGGACCTATAACGGTCCAGCAACGAGGAGGAGGAGGAGGTGGCTGCCTCGAAAACGAATGAACTGACCAGAGCAGAAAGTTCGAGCTTATTCTAAGTGCATTAGACATAAACTAATTAAAACTTTTGCGCTTCGGCGAGCCAATACCGCTACTTTGGGTGCTGCTGCTGCTGCTGCTTTCTCTCGCTATATCTATATGTATATATAACCCACAGCGGCGCACATCTATCGCGGACACACGACTGCTGCATTCGTACAACGCGCGTGTATGCATTCCGATGCCGTATCAAAAGTTCAATTGGCATTATATGTGTGTGTGCGAGTATGTGCGCGACGAAGCTCAGATATGTAACGTCGAGCAGTTATATAATTTTCTGTGCAGTAGTAGGCGCGCGTCAATGAGATATTACGACGTTCTACCGAGATTCCAGTACGTCGCTGATATCGTATAAATATTACATATATTTAAAGCGACTTTCGGTGCGGCGAAGCTAAAAGTCTCTCGTTCCGCGCCCACGCGCAAAGCTCGAGCGAGTATTAATTATTAAAATTGCCCAAGCTCGGGAGTGAGATAGAGAGAGACTAGAGCATAAAGTTATGACATTTCGCATTTATGTATATTGCTGTATATTGTATAATATATAATATAAACGGGTGGTTAGGGGAGGCAAGCTTGCGTCGATTTTCACGAGCGAATGGAGAAAGGTAAATACGCGCGTGTGTATGTGTGTGGGAGCAACGAGAAAGAGAGAGAGAGATACATATATATCAGCTTACCACAATATTGGTTGCTCTCTTGACTTGCGAATTAACTTGATGGAAGAGATGCGCTAGAGAGAGGGTGAGGGGTACGGGAGAAACGCAGTGAGAGAGAGAGGATCGATCCCTGCTACTGCTACTGCTGCTGCTGCCTTGTGGTTTTTGCGTGTTATGCAGCTATCATAAACATGAACACGCGCGATATACTCCATTGTGCAGCGCCAACAGCAGCAGCAGCAACGATGACTTGTGTGTATGTATACGTATGTGTATGGGCACGTATATACGTACGTAGGGTATGCATGTGTGCTGCGAGAGAGAACTGAAAAAGCCCCTCGCGCGTTCGAAAACATTCTTGAAAAAGTTTTCTCGCTCGACTGTGCAACCTCAACCCTCCTCCCCTGCTGCTGCCGCTGCTGCTGCTGCCCAAGTCTCTCATGCTCGTTGTGTTGTGTGGCAGCGCGAAGTTAAAGCTCGCGCATAGATGTGTGCGAGAGATTGAGAAATGTATATTTCAAAACTCGTAAATGGCTTTTGCCAAACAACTTGTGTAGCGCCGGGCTATATGTATATACACCTCTGCAACGCGATCATCTGTTTTTCTTTCTCTCTATCTCTCTATACCCAATTTTTTTTCTCTCTCTCGCGTATATGCACTTTTACTCGGCATCGCGCAGATACCGCTTTTATATACATATGCACACACACGCTGGGCTCGCGAGCGTTATTATCATTGTTATTATCCGCCGAGTATTAGCATTATAGGATTGTTGCCCACACCGCCGCACGGTTATCATATTCCACGTGTGTTTTATCGTTATACTTTTTTGATGATTACGTGCAACGCTGCTGCTGCTGCTGCTGGCAAAAGAAGCGAGTGAGAAAGAAAGTAAGCCATAAAAATTATTGCCTTATATATATACACACACACGCAGAGAGAGAAAAGCCATTCTCTCCGAGGGATGTACAACTATATACTCTCTGGCATTACAGATACATATACGCGATATAGATAAAATTGTAGAAATTCAATCTCCATATACGAAAAAACTTTCTTACCCCCCTTTCCCTCGTTCCAGGCTCTCTCGTCCGCTCGCTCGCGCGCGCGCCTTCGCATGAAATATGTCTTTCGAAGCCCCCGATACAATCGATCACGAGCTCGAGCGCGATCCGCAGCGGCGCGCGGACCGAAGCCCCCGTACCGCGCGGAAGTATTATGAAGCGAGAAAGGTAGAGAGAAGGAAAAGTGCGCACGTATCCTTCCGTATACTTTTTCTCCGACTCTCTTTTACTACTACTACTACTATATACGGCCGGGATGGGAGCGAGAATACATAATCTGGTCATAATACATCTTTTTATGCGATATATATGTATACGTTAAATATATATATACAGGATATCTATCGGGACGCGGGGCGAAAGAGAGAGGGTGTAAGCCGACACCTACTTGAGAAAACTGGGTCGAGCTGCGCGCACAGCTATATATAGCTATATATACAATACAGGCTCTGTCCTGCCCGCCCACCCGCACGACCCCATGATATCGCACGTATTACGATATAATATAACACGGGGGAAAGGTACGGTGCAGTACAGTCGGTCGCGAGCGACACTTTTTGGCCGGACTCCAATCGAGCTTGCGCTTTTCTCTCTCTCTCTCTCTAGGCCATTTAAGCTTTTGTACGTAGCGTATATATTACATTTGCATTCGTAGGAAAAGTGACACGTTTTTCCCTAGAAAACGTTAAAACAAAACAACGAATAAACAAAAGTAAAAACGTTTGAAATTTAATAAAATCTGTATAAAAAAAAATAGTTTATCCGCGAGCAGCAGCAGCAGCGGCAACGGCACGATCGGAGAAAGAGAAAAAGGAATCGATTTTGTATCATATCCGATGTGTGCGTCGAGGCAAACCAACCAA
This sequence comes from Trichogramma pretiosum, assembly GCF_000599845.2. Taxonomy (NCBI): domain Eukaryota; kingdom Metazoa; phylum Arthropoda; class Insecta; order Hymenoptera; family Trichogrammatidae; genus Trichogramma; species Trichogramma pretiosum. Next base: position 322,271 of record NW_019640943.1, read on the forward strand.
CTAACAACAACAAATCAGAGCTTCGAATTTCGCTTTGCCTACGAGCCTTGCTCGCTTGTTGTTGTTGTTGTCTATGCTCGCTCCTTCTCTTGGGCGAGGAATGGGGTACGGCGCGCATATCACAAAGCAAAATCTCGACACGCCCGAATAAATCTAAACTCATCTCTCGAGCCCCCGTAGTAGTCTCGGCGTACAGCAGTAGAAACGAGATCGTCTGTATATATTATATGCGTGCGGACATTCTTCGTGCTTGCTCGTGTACACGTACATATAGGCTCTAGTATCTTCGCGGCCTGCGTTGTGCCTTGTGGGGCCATATGTGTGGAGATCGTATGTGTACAACAATAAATACAATGCGTTTTCGCTTGTGAGAGTAGTGCAATTATATTCTCGAACGCGTTGGTCTGTACATTAGAGGCACGGCTGTATTCACTACAACTACAACTATATAACTACCTGCTGATCTTAGCTCTCTCTCTCTCTGTAGTGAAAAATTCTATAGGAAACAGCGCGCGCGCCAGAAACTGATGTGCGAGTGAGTATAGCTCTTATCTCTCCCGAGCGTCGTGTGTATTTGGCAGTGCAGCGTAGCATTATAATGCAGTGAGAGAGAGAGACAGACGAAATAGCAGGAAGGGGCGGCGACTCCGAAGTCTCTCTCTCTCTCTGCGTTGATAAAGCGAATTCGTTCTCTCGCTCGCTCGCTCGCTCGCTCGCACTCACTGCCGAGGCGCAGACGAAGGAATTATGCGCTTGCCAACCCCCCTCTCGCTCTCGCTCCGTTTTCTACTAAGTTATCGCGCTAATTTCGCCATGAGACACTGTGCCCCCTATATTATATATACACACACGTACTGGAGTTGCTGCAGCCGCGAAGAGGATCTATATATACAGGAGGATGTCTCGCGCTCTCGTGCGCTTATAGCTATCTGCTACTGCTTCTGCTGCTGTTCATAAGATGGCAAGTGCCTGATTGTGGCTTAGGCTATGAACACCCCGAGGTTTGTTTAGCTTCTGTTAAGCTCGCCGCAGAACCCCCGTGTATATACGGCAGCGGCGTATATACACGTCGAGAATGATTATATACGTATAGTAGTGGGAGAAGGGTAAGGGGGTGGCTGCGATGCGATGCACCGTACTACTCGGCACGTCGTCTATACTACCGGCGTCGCTTTTTTTTGGGGCTTTTTACTTTACCCGCAGACGAGACGAAAAAAAATTGAAAAATGCCTTTTTGAAAAAACCCGTGGCGTACTCGAAATTTCAAGCATTCGGAAAAATATGTCGGTTGTTGTTGTTTTTTTTTTCTCTCTTTCTTCATTTTCTCGGTCGAGGCTTTTCCTGTGTAGACGCGCGCTACGTAAAACGATTCCGTGCTGTTGCTGTAATGGTGGGTATTATAAAAGAAAAAAAAGAAAAAAAACCAAAGTATAGAAAAATAACACGACTCAAAATTGTTATTTTATCCTGAATAAATTGCATTGTGCACCACCGCAGAGTGTTCGAAAGAACGAGCTCTCGCGAACGCGGCGCACACAAAAAAAATCTAACTAACAATCGTTCTCCTTGCTCTTAATTTTATCCGTTCATCTATAATTCGAGATCCGCTTACGTATGATATAATAGCAAAAAAAGGAGCGCGTGTATTATATAAAGAGCGAAAAAAAAAAGAAAAAGAAAACCTCGAGCGAGGCCTAACAAGAGAGTGAGCCGCCGAGGAGTATACAGAAAGAGAAAACCACCTTGCGCTGCGCCATAAGTTTCTTTCTTATTCCTCGTTCCGTATACTTAAAAAAGTTTTCTCACAATTAAACAAGCTCGCTTTCTCTCTAATACCTCTCGACAGATGCGATAATAGGATTTTTTTCTCTCTCTCTCTCACCCTCCCACTCGCTGTATACTAGCTGCTCTCGCTCGCGCGCGTCAGCTGGGGTGGAAAAAAAGAAAGAAAAGAAAAGAAAGAAAGAGTGAACGATGTCGTTACGGTCAAATTGCGCGTTGAAACATAACGCTTTATTATATAGGCTAAGGACGCGCGCGCGAGAGAGAAGAGGGCAAAGAGAGGAGGAACTTGATAAGGCATCGGCCTTATTTACATGATAATAGCGCGCAAAATAAAATATACATCCGCACCCCGTGCGAAATGCGATACGCGCCCCCCGCTCGCAGCTCCTCGTCCTCCTTCATCTGCATCGGCGTTAATTTCGCAGCGTCGATGCCTTATATAGCGGTGGAATTTCAGTGAAACGGCTCGAGATTCGGTCGGACGTACTGTAATGCCCCGCGTCAGTGGTGCACATATACATAGTTCATATATACACGCTGATTAATCTTACACTTGAACTTTCCGGCTTGTTACCGAAGTTTCCAGTCACGTTATATAATTTTTTCCTTTTTCCTTTTTTTTTTTTTCATTCGACTTCGCTTCTCGGGTATATAGCCTCGCGCCGTTTAATTTCATTCGCCACGTGCAGCGGTATTACACGCGCACACGCGTACACGTATACATTTTTCTAACGCGCATAGTAGTAGTAGCGGTGTAGCAGCAGGCAACGAACTTCCTGCAAACGATAATTATTACAATTAGACGCGGCCGTTGTTGCGGTCCTCTCTCTCTCTCTCTCTCACTTTCTGCACCTCGCTCCTGAGAGAGAGAGAGCAGCATTACGCAGCAGATTTTAATCGGGTTCAACTGATTTAAGAACTGCAACAACAAGGAGGAGGACGACGACGACGCGACGAGAAAGAGTAAAAAAAGAAAAAAGGAACTGCTTGTACTTGTTATTAGTTTAAGCACTGGCGGGGGGTTTCAGTCCACGATAGTAGTAGTAGTAGTAGTAAAGAGTTGGTAGTGGTAGGAAAATTATTGCCCCCTCGGAAATGAATACTCGAACCTTGTGTGTGTGTATGTATATTGTGTGCAGTTGCTGTTGCTGCTTCTGTTGTTGCTGCTGTTGCCGTTGTTTTGCGGAGCAGCAGTAGCTAGCAGCAGCAGCAGCAGCGCGACTCGACGTCATTAATCTCTCACTCCTTCATAATAAGATCTTTTGAAACATTTTAATAGCCTTTAAATATAAACTTGAACTTTCGTGTTTTGCAGGTAAGCCAAACAGATTGCAGGCGAGGAGAGGCAACGCAGTGAGAGAGAGAATTTATGGCGGTGCGGAGCTAGAGCTCTAGCTCGACTCGCGCGTAAGTTTTTACCCTAGACCCTCGTTATAAATGCATATTATTTTATCATATAATAGAGCACAAAATTTCGCCGTCTAATCATTGGATTTTAAATTATCCAGTAGCAGCGTTGGCGGCGGCGGCGGCGGCGCAGTTAGTTTATATACGCGGCGAGATATATACGGGGGCCCCCTCTCGGCCGGGGCTCCCCGATCTACATAATTTATGACGACTAAACGTGTCCATATTTCTCGTCGTTCAATGCATCCTAACTCCAGTTCTTCGCTTTCCGTATATAATAGGCCACCCAAAGCCTGCACCCCCTTCTTCGGCTCTCATATACACGCGTAAACTCCTATTAATTGTTGAAACATGTCGCTTGTTTATAATGGATTCTCAGCTCTCTCTCTCTAGTCGTTATCCGGAGGCGTTCTTATGGATTAACTTCTCGAATGAATGCAGTTAACTCTTGCGCCTGGGCTCCACCTACTCGCTGTGTTCTATACTTACCTCCTCCCGCCGCCTATACGTATATACTGTCTTTTCATTAAAAAAATATTATACATCGTGTAGCTGGAGCAGCAAGCAGAACGGGGTAAATTCTGAAAAGCAAATATGAATATAAGTCGCTCGAACAATAACGGCTGGCGGCCTTCGAGTTTATATATATATACGTAAGAACGGTGCCCGTAAAGAGAGAGAGGCATTGTGTGTCTGTTTTTAAAGTTACGTATTGTGAAAATAATGAAAAGTTTCGTAATGTCGAGGAGGCCACCGCCAGAGCTTGTTCGTTCTGTGTGTAATATTTTTTTTTTACAACGTCGTCCGTTCCGCAAGAGAAAGAGAGAGAGAGAGAAAGAACGAGAGTTGTTTATCGGGAAAATTTATTGTAAATTACGGGGGTAGGCGATGTAGGAAGAAGAAGTAGAAAAAAGGAGTAAGTTAAGGAGAGAAAGAGAGGAAAATTAATTTAACGAATTTAAGCTCGAGAAATAATCAACTCGCGAATACACACACACGCGCGCGACAAGTAGTAGTACGGAAAACGACGATAAAAAAAGCGCCACTACACACTCGACCGGTACGTAAATATAAAAAGGCCGTGTGCTTGCAAGCCCAGAGAGAAAAAAAAGCTGTCTCAAGCTCTCTCTCTCTCTCTCTCTCTCACTCGCTCGCTCCTGTAGCAGTATAGCTGAGAGAGAGAAATAAGACAAGCTATATATATGTGTGTGAGTGTGTGTGTGTAGCTGTAGCGATGGCGTCAGTGTTACTTTAGAAAATTGCCAGCTGCAAACTTTTCCCCGTGACTGAAAATAAAGCGCGACAGTGGAAAATAGACGAGCGGGGGGTTTAGAGCAAATCTCGTCTCTGCACAGTCAAAGGCAAAGAGATAGCAGGCAGCAGCAGCGGCCTCGGCCTCGGTCGCTTATACTTTTGGACCCGTGAGTAGCAGCAGCTATGCTCTAGCTAGCTCTAGACTAGCCCTCAACTGTCACATGTCCCGAGGCTCGAGGCGTAATTTTTCACCGGCAGATAAAAATGCCGAGTGAGAGAAAGCGAGCGAGCCAAGAGATGGGAGGAGGAGGGAGAAGGACGTATATACCGTAATACATATAAATGCCATACAAATGTTGTAATATTAACGTTATTATATTCGTGTAGCATCGAAAAGATTTCCGTATCGAACAATTTTTTTCCTCTCTCTATTTATTTCTCGTTGCGTAGGCTCGAAGTCGCAGAAAGCCGATGCAAAAAAAAAAGAAAAATTCTTTTCCCCTACGCCGGGCGCGCGCGTGCATCATCGTCGTCGTCGGCATCAGCACATCTGCAGAGGCATTACTTTTCATTTATGTGCGCGCGCGCCTCTCATAAGGAGCTTTTAGGTGAATTCGATTCTCTCTCTCTCTCTCTCTCTCACTCGCTCGCACAGAGTCGCGCTCGTTGGCGGGGCCTTCTTTCACCCTTCCCTTGCGCGCCTCTTCGATAAATCTTCCTCTTTCTCTCACTTTTTTCCTCATTCATTCTTTTTCGAGCTTCGGCTTTTTGCTTGCCGCCAAACGCGCGCGTCGCTCTTGCTGGCTGACTTTCTCTCTCTCTCTCTCTCGCTTGCAAAAGAGACAGAGATAAAAAATAATCGCATTACCCGTTTACGGCCCGGACTGCAAGTGGGAATTTACTGGCGTCTTTCTTGTCGCTGCTGCTGCTACTTTGTCTGTGTGTCTGTATGTGTGTCTGTGTGCATGTGCGTCGAAAAGCGAGCAAGCCTCTCTTTCAATGATGGAGGATTGCGTCAGTCTGGGAAAAAGAAATAAGTCCGTAATATTTTTTTCATGCGTTAGAAATTACCAATTTTAAGCATCTTACTCGTAGCAGTACTATACAGGTAAACTATACACGCGATATCGATAGAAAGAAAAATATTAGGGATTCCTATAGTTATTACATCGACAACACAGGATGGACGTATGAAATGAAAATCTCTCTATGTCTCTGTCTCCTTCTGTATTTCTTATTTACTTAAACGGAAATTGAATCAGCCCGCTTAAACCCACCCCCGTATTTTTTCTCCCTCTATCTCTCTATACATCGCTGCAGTAGCAGCAGCAGCACCAATGAGCGAAATACACGTCTTCCTTGTCATCCTAAATTCCCATAGAAATAAAATATTCAGTAGTGCAGCAGTGGCATAGCGGCAGCCAACCCCGTAGTCGTCGTAGTGGAAAACGTTTCTCTCTCTCTCTCTCTCTCTCTCTCTCTAGGCTCTTATGTATGTAGGAAAAGCTGTTGAATCGAGTCTTGATTGTATTACAATTCATGACTTACTCTCTCTCACTCGGCGCGCGGCGCACAATACTGTACTACGCCCGTTGGAAACTCGTCGAATGGAAAAAAAAACCAAATCGACCGTATCAAAGCAGCCAACGACCTCCTCCTCACTCCTCACTCCACACCCCTCTCTGGCACTGCTCCTCTTTAACGTCGAGTTACACTCGACTTACTTTTTTTTACTCCCTGCTGCTGCTGCTGCTGCTCTTCTTGGATAGCTCTTCTCGGCATCGTCGTCGTACCTATATATATTCGGTGAGTGCACTATATGCACGTCGATCCAAAAACGTAAAACGGGTACGCCAGCGCGCGGTTTTACAACAATCGGACCTGCAGTGAGAAATTTACAATCCAACCGTGGCTGGCAATATTCTAACCGGAGTGTTCCATGATCTATTGTAGAGCAGCAGCAGCAGCAGCAGCAGCTGCCGGCTCGGCTGAGCGCAGCGCAAATTGAACGTCATTACGGGGCCCTCTGTACTCTGACCCGCTGCTGCTGCTGTTGGATGTAATAACACGCACACAGTCGAATGTAAATTTCGACCGGAAACTCGGTTATAATCCCAAGTGCCGCTGCGAATGTACTTCGCCCATAAGACATTCGCTTGTACGCAGGATCTCGCCAAGTTCTCTCGTTTAATCGCGATTAATGTAAAATAAACTCGGAAACATTCGCGGCTCGACGACGTATTGCTGTTTGTGGAGCCTCTCTCATTTTGTTTTGTCGACGGAGAGAAAGATTACATCGTTGCAGTATTATCGTTCGAATACGAATACATATGGATCTCGGATTGGTCCCCTTGTAGAAATTCTCAATAATATATAGAGACGAATTTTTGGAACAACGAATTGTTTCATGTCAGCCGTGTAGTAAATCACGATTTTAGTTTGACGTATATCATTATTTTGACTTTACCGCTTGCAGATTTACAGATGAATTTAGTCGCTATCTAGCGGTAGAAGCTGGCTATATCTGTGATCGAATTTTCATAATTATATATTTATAAATTTCGATTGCATAGCAGTATAAAATGAATATTTTATGCTAACTTTAAACATTTAAAGTAATACTTCATCTTTGCCAAAACTTTGCTCTACTTGTACAGTTTTTTTGACTTTACCACTTGCAGGTTTACAGATTAAGGTACTGGCCATCTAGTGGTAGAAGCTTGAAATAATATCGTCGTGTACTTAGATCAATTGAAAACTATTCCAAATTATTTTTTACGAATTAAGTACCCAATTTCTAATCATTTAAAATGCGCGCAAATACTTGTGTATAAACGCGACTGTCGGAAAAATTTCCATTAGAGAGCAAATTGGTGTTTACATAATTCAAAAATTTTTAAACGATCGTTTTGAGCATTTCTACTAAAATCGGTACAAAAACTGTACAACACTTGTCTCGGGCCCATGCGTAAAATCGGCACAAGCTTATATCAGCTTCGTATTCATGCAGTCTCTCGAAAGGCTTGCTCGCTGCTCCGGTATAAGTCGATGCGATGCAATTCATAATAATAATAAATATACACGCGCGAACAGCGCCACCGTCGTCGTTTCCTCGCTTCTTAACGCTATACGCGTATAACTTGCATATATTGTATTATATTATGCAACTGATGCATATTTATACGATATAATGTGGCTGTAACGTCGCGCGGGGGTGCAACTGTGTATGTACGTGCAACTGCCGGCAGTCGAGGTTTTGGAACTTACACTGCGGCAGCGAGAGCGGTAGAAATAAGAGGCTTTAAAGGTTATGAGAGAGAGGGTACGTACAGCAGTAAAGACACTATACTTTTCCCTCTTTTCTACTCTATAGACCGTCTTAAACCTCTTGTGGCATCGCGAGGATGTATTCCTCTTATTATCGCCACCTATCATTGTATTATTTTTTTCGTTACTCTCGACACATACTTTTATTCTTCGGCACACATACACACACCCTCGCACACTTACACACGCGTGTAATCGGGAGACTATATACTTAATTAGTTTCGAATGTGGGCCATTCATTAGCGTCGCGCGGGCGCGCTCACCCTGGGCAAAGTCGCCTGAAAAGCGAGCAGGGGGGGGGGGGGTTACCCGCGAAAATTTATTATCGTCGATTTAGCCGTTTTCGGAGCCGCCGCTGCACTACTACTACTACTACCACTACTACTACTCAGCTCTTTCGCGCGCAATATATAATTATATATAGAGAGAGAGAGAGAGAGAGAAGGGCCGCCGGAGCGACTTCTTCGCGATAAATCTGCAAATGGACCACCACACCGCTATACTGCAGCGCGTCTCTAGTTCTTCTCGTTCTTCTCTCCGTGCGGGGCAAAATCCCATAAATATATATGGTCTCTAAAATGAAACACTTAAATATTATTTCTCTCGTCTTTTATTATTACGTACGTACGGCGTCGTGTGTATTTATCTAGATCCCTCGAAATCCATATGCCGTTAGCCTTAAATATAACGCATACATATACATATAATATTCGCGCGTAATGCCATACATACAAGCCCCGGGTATTATGGACTTGCAAATTTTCGCGATATTGCGTTTCCTCCGTGGCCTACATGGTACTATACTACGTGTATGGAGCGTACATTATGCTCTTATGAACTTACACACAGCACAGACTCGCAGCAACATCGGGCAAAGGCTGTTAACCAACCTTTCGTGAATGAGAAGTACATACGAAATTGTCTCTCTCTCTCTCTCTCTCTCTCTCTCTGTGTTTCGGCGGACGGAAAAGAAGAAAAAAAAAGAGAGCAACAACGAAAACTTGTTTCGCAAGTGTGTGGCACGATGATGTATTATACCGAGAGCGGCGACGCGCTTGTATATATGTATAATAATAAAGCTGACAATCCGATTAGTCGAGAGGAATATATAGCAGCGGCTCGAGCGAGTGTATATAATGTAAGTTACGATACGAAAACTATATGATACGCGCTAGTTTTTCCTTTTTGATGTCGTTGAATGTTTATATTATACATCCCTGTAGATTTTGACAAGATTTTTGTGTAATCAGAAATTACGATCGAAGAGATGACCAAGGAGATGACATTTTGATCAAGACATTTGTGAATTCGAGCCACAATAATTCCCAACTGTCTTAAAATTGATAACAATTAAATTTGAACATTTAAAACAAAATTACCGCGCAAACTTCTCTCTCTCTCTCTCTCTCTCTCTCTCTCTCTCTCTCTCTCTCTCTCTCTCGCTACACAGCCATAGACTTACACAGATGCCATATAATTTATATATCTGTATTATTATATAATATGTATACCGTACATTTGAAGCCAGGCGCGCGGGGGCTCGAATTCTCGACATTCATTTCACAACACACACACACAGCGTCAAAGCGAAACGCAAACTCTCAACGATCCTTAGCTCAACAATTAACACGCCGCTGCTGCAGCGGCAGCCAAAGCTCGGCCCCGAAATTCGCCTCCACTTCCCGAACCTCCTCCTACTCCTCCCGCTAAAGCTCGAGCTCTCTATACATAAGACGTGCTCGAGTCGACAATAGTCGCCTCTCTCTCTCGCTCTCTATCCTATCGTCGAATAATGAGAGCAGTGACTACTAGACTGCACGCGAAACTCCGCGTCTATGTGTATACCTATATGTACGAACGCCGCCGATTCACAGCCATATAATTGCGGAATCTTGTCGGCTCTCGGCTGGATTCACCGTCTATGTGTGTGTGCGTGTCTGTGTATGCGTATTATTTAGCTGTGTACGTGAACGAGTCCTCCTTCTTCTCGACGAGTCCCCCCCGTCGTCGTCCCGCATTGCAGTTGGTGAGCTCCTCCGCTCTATATATAAAGCTTTCCACCTATACATATATGTATGCAAGAGAGTGTACGTGTGTACGTAGATTGTCTTCTTAGATGATAATGATGATGACGCGATGATGCTGAGTAAGTCTCATTATTGAGATTATGCGCGTCAGGCAGTGGCGGCGGCGGCTTCTTGAATTTCTAACTCTTCCTACCTACCTTCGATGTATTATGCAGACGGCAACGACAGTTTGCGTCGTTTTCTGTTTCTTAACAAGAGGCTATACAGAAAATATGATAGTTTCAACGAGCTTTCGCGTATATGTATTGCTCGAGAAATGATGATTACTCGGTGGATTTTTCGTTGTTCATTCAAGTTCAACAAAATTGCATTTTTTATATAGAACTTAGGAATTAAGGTGGTATAAAAAAAAGGGGGAAATACAAAAAATATAGTTTGATAATTGAATTTTTGATTTTAAGAAAAACATAAAATATTTAACTTTCTTACGATTTTTTAGTATTGAATGCTCCCATATTTTAATTATTTTCAAATAGTGCTTATTGTCATTTGTCTGATCCTTATTCTTTTTTCTTCAAAAAAAACTCAATTTTAAGGCATATTCACGGCATAACGACTTTTCGTTCAGATTCGTATGTATTCTCCAAGTAAACTCGACAGAAATGATATCTGTCCAGACCTTACTTCACGCTAGACATGAAAAGTTCTCATAAACGTATAGATAAACTCCGAATCATCGAAACAAGTGAAGTCGATCCGGACAGATAAAAAATGTAGAAAAAAAACAAAAACGCCACGCATATCTTCACATCTCTCTTTGTCTTACGCGTCAGTAGGGTTTGTGCACGAGGCTCGAATCTTGACTCGTTTCGAGAATGTGGCGGTTGGCATGAGGGGAGTAGGGGACGCAGAGTCGACAGTATAGTAGGAGCGCTGCATGTCGATCGAGACTCGAGACGTTCGTCGTTCACAGTTCAATACACGCTACAACACCGTAACTTTACATCGGTTACATAGCCAGCGACTCTCGTGAAAAATCGAAAAAGATTTAATATTGTAACCTATTGTGTTTATTGTGCAAGTGTGTAACATTATGCCCACGTACGAGGTCGAATCCGATGCCAGTTTCGTTCACATGAGCGACGAAAGTGACGGAAGCATAGATAGCTACGAAAGCAATGAAAGTAACGATAGCGAGAACATGGGTCATCTTGATACAGCCAACGTGAAAAAATTGTTTAGCCTACGTGAAAATATCCATTGGCAGGTGAAGGAAGAGAGACATAAACTGCTCGATCAATTTTATCACCTTATCGAGAAATGGGAGGGCCAACTTCCAGATCTTTCTGAAATTTTCCAGCCTGAAGAAATTGATTGGTTACTTGTGCAAGACGCGTACAACAAAACCTACATCGGTGAAGTTCCACTCATTGACTTCGTCATTCGCACCGGCTACAAAGATAAACCCGACCTAGATAAAGATGGCAAACCAATTTTGCGTCGTACCACAGCAGTGCATCGCGCCGCTAGAAGCTCCAGGTCTACAATGTGCATAAGCATTTCTAAACTTTTTCAAATATACAAGGACGCGAATTTCATTGACGAGTCGGGACTCACTCACTTTCACATAGCTTGTAAGTACGGCTACAAAGACGTTGTCAAGAAATTTCTCGAGCTCGGGCAAGACCCCAATTGCCTCGCGCAAAAATCAATTGATCCGCCGCTGTTCTTAGCCTCTAAGTACGAACAAGAGGACGTGGTCGAATTGCTGCTACGAGGCGGCGCCGACGCTAATTTGGCTAACAAAGACGGACTGACACCTCTGCACGTTCTGTGCAAGATAGGAGGCTACTATGCTTTTAAATTAGTGGAGTTATTCTTTAAAGTAAATGAAGAACTCAAGAAGCCAGTCAAAGTCAATGCTCAAGACAAGTTAGGTCAAACACCGTTACATCTTGCTCTGAGTCACTGTAACATAGGCGTGGTTAAAGTACTGCTAATAAAAGGCGCCGATCCAAATTTGATCGATGAGGACGGATCGACTGCGCTACACACTATTTGCAAGACAGACAGACATAGTATGTTTGTGTCAACGTTTTTCCAAATGGTTAAAGAAGTCAACCAGCTAATAAAGGTCGACGCCGTAGACAAATTAGGCCGGACACCGCTTCAATGGGCCGTGGCGAGTCTTTTACCTGATGTTGTCGATGTTCTGTTGAATCATGGCGCTGAAGTGTCTAATTTTATTTTTCCCACCGAGGATTTCTTCGCCAAGAGATATCAACTCGATTGTACACTCCAGATGGTTGTGTTTCCTACAATGTCCATAATCAAGTCTTTGGAGAATAAAGGATATGAACTTGACCAAACCTCCGCCCTGACTGTCATGAAGACATTCGCCAAGCACGGATTGATCGACGAGTTAGTGGATATTGACGAATGTTTGCATAGCGATGAAGACTTCATGAGCCTTGCGAAAGAGCAGATGGTTAGTCCAAGCCTATCGCTCTACGACTTTCTTCAGCTGCCACCTGAAGAGGCGGAAAAAGTATTTACTCTTGAAGACTACAACGAGTTCACGTCTGAAATTTCGCATCTTTGCGATGAATCTCACAGGGCATTTATCAAGTACCTGTGTGAGACAATAACAAGAGGATTTTTCCGGCGATGGGCTCTTGAATTGTTCTCAATGAAAAGCCCATGGCTACCAGAACAATTCTGTGAGAAAATGATAAGGCAACTGAAAATCAAGGATTTATGGGATATGTGTATGATAGCCACGAATGAAGACACTCAATGGCTAGATTACACGTGTACAGATTTTATAAAAAAATACTACAATAGAGATTTGAATTTATCATATATTGTGAGAAGTGAAGTAAGCGTTAAGATTCAAATTGATGTAAAATATTAAAACATGTGATTTCCGTTAGCATTTTATACTTTTCTAAAGATCAAATTTGATTTTATGTTCAAAAATAATAATAAATTTATTTCAAGTAGTGTGTTATATATTTGAATTTGAAAGATATCTTCAAAAATACAAGCCAAACATGTGTAATAATACCTTTACCTTATATCATCATTCAAGTTACCTTAAAAGTTAATAATTCCTTTGAGAAATCTTTCACGAAGTTTTAATACTGTATTATCACAATATTAATATATTTTCATTAAAGCATTCATGTTATGCCATATACATTGACCACTTACGAGAGTTACTGTCTGGGCTAAAGTTATATTTCTAATAAATTCAGCATGCAATTCGGCGGAAAACCAAAATCGATCGTCCGCGACTCGGCTAGTGTGTTCTAAAATGCCGCGTCTCTCTTTGCTACCTATACGAGATTTTGTAAATGAGGCTTGGGCGCTCCGCGCGCGGCTCAAAACCGTTTCGTCGGTGAATGTGACAATTGGCATGCGTAAGACAGTCGGCCACTGGGCAGTACACAGCGCTGCACGTCGAGTCGTTCGGCTCACAAGTCAGTACACGTTACGACGCCGCAGCGTAAACAACGAAAGATCGCGCATTGCAGCTAGTGGTTCTCGTCAAAATAGTGAAAAATTTAATTTCATAAAAAATTACTGTGTTTGTGTGTAATTGCGTAACGTTATGTCCACGTCCGAGGTCGAATCCGATGCAAGTCTCGTTCGTCAAAGCGACGAATGCGATGAAAGCGACGAAAGTAACGAAAGCAGCGAAAACAACGATAACAGCGATAACAGCGAAAGCGATGCAAGCAGCGAAAATGATTCCGTCAACATGGATGTCCTTGACCAAGCCAACGTAGAAAAATTGATTAGTCTACGTGAAAATATCGATTGGCAGACCGAAGCAGGCAGGCATAAACTTCTTGATCAATTATATGACCTGATCAAGGAATGGGAGGGCCAACTTCCTGATCTTTCCGAAATTTTCAAGCCCGAAGAAATCGATTGGCTTCTCGTGCAGGACGTTTTTAACGAAACCGAATCTCCGCTCGTCGATTTCGTGATTCGCACCGGTTACAAAGACGAGCCACAAACATGTGAAGACGACAAATCATATTTGCGTCGTACCACACCGGTGCATCGCGCCGCTAGAAGCTCCAGATCTAAAGTACGCAAGAATATTCCTAAACTTTTTGAAATATACAAGAACGTGAACTACATTGACGACTTTGGGTATACACATTTTCATGTGGCTTGTAAGAATGGCTGCGACGACATCGTGAAGAAATTTCTCGAGCTCGGCGAAGATCCCAATTGCCTCGCGCAAAAATCAGTTGATCCGCCGCTGCACATGGCTCTGAAGTACGAACAAAAGCAGGTGGTCGAATTGTTGCTACGAAGCGGCGCCGATGCTAATTTGGCTAACAAAGACGGACTAACACCTCTGCACATCATTTGCCACAGTTGCGACGACGATTCAGCGAATTCATTCTCCGAGATCAACGACGACATTGGTCAGAAAGTGCGAATCGATGCTCGCGACAAGTTAGGCCGGACACCGTTACATTTTGCTCTGAATCGCTACAGCGAAACAGTGGCTGCATGGCTGCTGGTATCTGGTGCCAATCCGAATTTGGCCGACCAGGACGGATCGACACCTCTGCACACTATTTGCAAGAGAGGCGGAGACGGCGTCTTAATGAAGACATTCTTCAGGACGAGTAAATGGGCCAATCGCCCAGTAGAGGTCGATGCCCGGGACAAGTTGGGCCGGACACCGCTGCAATGGGCCGTGGCGAATCTCTTATCTGATGTTGTCGATGTGCTGCTGGAAAATGGCGCTGGTTTGTCCAACTTCGATTTCCCCAACGAGAATTACTTCGCCGATAGATTTACACTCGAATGTACACTCCAGACGGTTGTGTTCCCCGCGATGTCCATCATCGGGTCCCTGGAGAGCAAAGGATATCGACTGGACCAAACCGCCGCCCTGACTGTTATGAAGACATTCGCCAAGCACGGATTGATCGATGAGTCAGTAGATGTTGTCGAATGTTTGCGTAGCGATGAAGACTTCATGAGCCTTGCGAAAGAGCAGATGGTGAGTCCAAGCCTATCGCTCTACGACTTTCTTCAGCTGCCACCAGAGGAGGCAGAGAAATTGTTTACAGTTAAGCACTATGAGGAGTTTACATCTGAAATCTCGAACATAGACTACAGGTCTCACAGAGCATATATGAAGTACCTGTGCAAAACAATTACAAGAGGATTTTTCCGTCGATGGGCCCTGGAATTGTTCTCAAAGAAAAACTCATGGCTGTCCAAGCGCTACTGTGAAATGTTCATCGGCCAATTAAAGATCAAGGCTTTATGGGACATTAGTATGGAGGCCACAAATGAAAACACCCAATGGCTAGATTCTATGCGCACAGATTTCATAAAAAAATATTATAACAGGGATTTGAGTTTATCATATTCTTTTGTGAGGAGCTACAAACCATAAAGAAGAAAACTAGAACTTCAGAATGATAACTAAAATTGAAATGCAATTTGCTTGTAATTGTTTTCTGAGCTATCGCTCAAATTTTGATTTTACCAATAAATATTATGATTCAAATTAATGCAAAAAAATACAGCATATGATTTTAGTTGGCCTTGTACTCTCTATTAAAAATCAAGTTTGATTTTATGTTTGAAAACCATACTATACATTTTTTTCAAGTCGTATATAACATATTTTAATAAAGTTCAAAATTAGTACATTGATTATAGAAAAAATATATCTTCACAAATACAAGCTAAACATGTGTAAAAATTTCTTAACCTTTTATTATCAATCAACCTTAATAGTTAATAATTTTTTAGAGTAATTGATCAAGAAGTTTTGCTACTATTATATTTTCATTAAATCATTTCTGTTATGCAAATGTTTTGGTACAAAATATGAAAACATTCCAATTTTTTCTTTTTGCATCTAAAATTGTGTATAAATCATTATTTGCCTAGTAGCTTACTGGATCGAAGTTTATATCGCTTTGCACCAAAGATACTTGTTCCATTCCTCTTACACGTTGCACTTATCACGTTGCAATTGCTTGAACTCTGATTTAACTTATCATTCATACTTGAGAAGATTATGTGAATTAAAATAAAGGGCATCAGACCGCATTAAAAACGAATCAACGATTCGAAAATATAAAAAATAAAAAAAATTGAAAAAATTAATTGACAGTCAAAGAATAGTTCCATATTATTCAGCAACCAAAGAATTCGGACACCGCATTCTAAAACGTCACATCTCGCGGTTGCACAGTTTCAACTCATTTCAAAATTGTGACTGTTTTTATGCAGACGGCGCGTAGTCGAGACTTGCAATCTCGACATCGTCGTTCAGTACACGTTACGACACCGCAGCGTAAACAACGAAACATCGCATAATCGACTGCAGCCAATGATTCTCGTGAAAAAGTATTAGTATTTTTATAAATTAAAAAAGCTATTGTATTGATGTGAGTGTGTAGAAAGATGGACGACATAACAGATGCAATGAACTATTTGAAAAAATTAACAACTTTGCGAGAAGAGATCAATTGGGAGATCGAAGATGAGCGACGCGAACTTCTTGATCAACTTGAATTCTTATTAAGAAATTGGAAGGGCCAACTTGCAGATCTTCGACCCTTTTTTCGGCCCGAAGAGATCGACGGGCTTCTCGTGCGGCTTGTATTTAACGAAATTTACTCTACCGAAGTTCCGCTTATCGATTTGATAATTCGCACAGGCTACAAAGACTCGCCCAAGGTAGACGAAGACAGCGAGCCACATTTGCTTCGTACCACACCGGTACATCTCGCCGCCAGACGCTGCAGTTTCAAGATGCAATTCATCATCCCGAAACTGTTTCAAATTTACGACAGATTCGACGTGAGTTACATCGACCAGTCCGGCCTCACGCATTTTCATGTGGCCTGCCAGTACGGCTGTGAAGACATCGTCGGAAAATTCATCGAGCTCGGGCAAGACGTCGATTGCCTCGAGCAAAGATCAGATTCGAGCGCAGTGGATTCACCGCTGCACTTGGCTCTTGCTAACGGTCATAGGAACGTGGCCCAAATGCTGCTGAGAAAAGGCGCCAAAATGAATTTAACCAACAAAGATGGATTGAGTCCTTTACATATTATTTGCAACAACGAAGATAGTCTCGGTTTGGCAGAAATGTTTTTCAAGATCAGTACAGATATCCATCAGCCGATACAAATCAATGCCCGAGACTCGAAGGGTGAGACGCCGTTGCACTTTGCCACGAAGCACGCAAACTTAGAAATGATCGGCTTCCTGCTGAGAAACGGCGCCGATCCGAATGCGGCCGACGCAGACGGATCGACTCCTCTGCACTTCATTTGCATAAGAAACGACGACGATGACTTGGGCGAAAGATTCTTCAAGATGAATGACGACATCCAGAAGTTGGTGCAAGTCGACGCGAAGGACGAGTTTGGTCAGACACCTCTGCAATTGGCCGTTGCGAGTCTTTTGCCGGATCTGGTCGATACCCTGTTGATTCGGGGGGCCGATGTTTCTAGCTTCGTTTTTCCCACCGAGGATGACTTAGGCGAAAATTATACGCTCGAATGCTCACTCAAGATGATTGTTTTCTCCACAATGTCCATCGTCAAGTCCCTAGAAAGCAAAGGATATGAAGTGGACCAAACAGCCGCCCTGACTATCATGAAAATATTCGCAAAGTATGGATTAATCGATGAGTCAGTGAATCTTGACGAATGTTTGCGTACCGACCAAGAGTTCATGAGGATTGCTAAATGGCAGATGGTGAAGCCACGTCTGTCGCTCTACGATTTTCTTCAGCTGCCATCCGAAGAGGCAGAGAAATTATTTGCGATGAAGGACTACAAGGAGTTTATGTCTGGAATTTCGCATCTTTGCGACGATTCTCACCGGGCGTTCACTACACACCTGTGTGAGATAGTAACAGGGAGATTTTTCCGAGACTGGGCCCTGAAATTGTTCTCAAAGAAGAGCTCGTGGCTTTCCAAGCGCTACTGTGAAATTTTCATCGGGCAACTGAAGATCAAGGGTTTATGGAACATCTGTATGGAAGCCACAAATGAAAGCACTCAATGGCTAGATTCTGTACGTACAGATTACATAAAAAAACAATATATTAGGGAGTGAATTTGTGAGTTGAGTTCAAAACATAATTCAAGTTGTGGAAGAAATAACATATCTTCATAATAATAAATAAAGATATCTTCATAATTATACATCAAACATATGTAAAAATTTATTGATCTTGTTCATAATTTTATAATAATCAATTAGTTGGTTTTGATACAAACTCTATTCTTTTATTTATTTATGAACTACAGCTTATTCTTGACATGTATAGGTTTATTGAATGTCAAAATTTGACAGTTTTTCTTAAAATATATCTAGTTTTATGTATGTATCATTTACTTACTAAATGTGCATTTTTTGGCATGAAAAAGAAAAATTTATGTCAAAATCTAAATTTCAAAACAAATTTGAGCTGTACTTAATCGAAACTTGACTTATTTCTCAGCAAACACCATATACTATGAACAATAAAATCTGCAGCTGCAATTGTGCATGAATTTTCTTGAAACTCTAATTGATTTGAAAAAAAAAAGATTAAAAAAAATTTTCGAGATAAGATGATGGTTTAGTGTCTTTATTCATGGAAAAATAAAATTACGAATGACCAGCTGTCTGATATTTCTTTGCGTATTTTAGTTTACTCATTAAAACTGTACAATGAAAACTCAATTGATCCACCTGCGTGAACTGCTTTTCAAATTTTCATTCATATTCATAAAGTAATTTTATATAGTTAATCAAACTCATTCGGTTGTAGGTAAGTCTATTATTATTCAACAATTGCATCATTCGAGAATCTTGATAAAATCGTATGAACTATTCAATTTTGCGTTAGCTCACGTAGTATTAAGGGATAAAAAAATAGAAATTCCAACTATGTTGCCACATTCTCTATCTACCTGTCAGAAAGCTTTATTTTGTTTTGAACATTTTGAAAAAACACGTATTTGGCAGGGGCGTTTGAATCCGAAACGAAAAATGGCTGCGCTCAAAGCAATTATAATAAAATTGTTGTTTTTTAGAGAGCAAAATTTTAGACGAGTGTATTCAATTGATGAGATAATAAAAGTCGATTTATTTGATAAAAAAACCGTTCATTTTCAAGAGTTTTTGCATCAGTACATGCCAACTATAGGTGTAATTCAACAAATAATATAATTAATTTTTTGTTGCCTTATTATTATATCTTTGGCGCGCGACACAATTCGTTTCGAGAATGAGGCGGTGGACGACGCGTCGTCTGCACTCGGCAAAGCCACATCTAATCTAACCGCCTGTCGAGTCGGTCAGTTCAGTACAGGTTGCGTCACCGCAACAAATAACGAAGAATCGCATCGACGACGCAACGAGTGATTCCCGCGAAAAAAGTATAAAATATATCATATTGCTAGAAACTGTGTTCTTGTGTGAGTGTGCAGTAAGATGTTCACTTCCGACGACGAATCTGACCTTAGTTTCTTTGTTCCAAGCGATGACTGCGATTTCAAAGATATGCATCAGCTTGATAAAGACAACTTGAAAAAATTCAAGGGAATACGAGACAAGTTTAATCGGAAAATCGAAGAAGAGCGACACGAACTTCTCGATCAACTTGAATCCTTGATCAGAAATTGGAAGGGCCAACTCACGGATCTTCGACCTTTTCTTCAGCGCGAAGAGATTGATCGGCTTCTCATAAAGTTCATGAAGGACTCGTATTCCATCTTTTCGTCCATATACATCATCGAATTGGTGATCCGTACCGGCTACAAAGACGAGCCTGAATTAGACAAGGACGGTGTGCCGCTGTCGCGTCGCACCACACCGCTGCATCAGGCGGCCAGACGCAGATGCTTCTACGTCGTCGACAGGCTATTCAAAATATACAACAGATACGACGTCAATTACACCGACGAATCCGGCCTGACTCATTTTCATGTGGCCTGCAGATACGGCTGCAACGGCGTCGTGCGAAAATTCCTCGAGCTCGGCCAGACACCGAATTGCCTCGCGCGAGAATCCGTCGATCCGCCGCTGCACTTGGCCGTGCGCAACTTCGACAAGGAGACGATGGAGTTGCTGCTGAGAAGCGGCGCCGACGCGAGTTTGATCAACAAGGACGGACTGACTCCGCTGCACATAATTTGCAAGAGCGTCGAACGCTACGATGATAAATTGGCGAAGCTGTTCTTCGAGGTCAACGAAAAAGTCGATCAAACGGTGCAAGTTCACGCTCGAGACAAGTTGGGCAGGACACCGCTGCAGTGGGCCGTGGCGAATCTCATGTCGGATGCGGTCGATACTCTTTTAGATCACGTCGACGATCTGTCCGATTTCGTTTTCCCCAAGGACTTGGCCATGAAATATACACTGGATTGTACACTTCAGATGGTTGTGTTTCCCACGATGTCCATCGTCAAATCGCTGAGTAGAAAAGGATACAACTTGAATCAGAACGACGCGCTGATGATCATGAAAATCTTCGGCAATTACGGATTGATTGACGATTCGGTGGGTGTCGTCGAATGTTTGCGCAACGACAAAAAATTCGCGAGAATGGCTAAAAAGCAGCTCGTGACTTCGAGCATGTCGCTGTACGATTTTCTCCTGCTACCGCCAGTAAAGGCAGAAAAAATATTTACACTTGAAGACTACAAGGAGTTTACGTCTGGAATTTCGCATCTTCGCGACGAGTCACATCGAGCATTTATCAAGTATCTGTGCGAGACGGTGACGAGAGGATTTCTTCGGGACTGGGCCCTGAAATTGTTTTCGAAGAAGAGCCCATGGCTATCTGGACGCTGCTGTGAAGAAATCATCGGTCAACTAAATGTCAAAGGTTTATGGTATATTTGTATGGAGGCCTCAAATCAAAGCACTCAATGGGTGGATTGTGTGCGTACAGATTACATAAAAGGAAACTATAATAGGGACTTGAGTCTACAATTTCATCGTGGTGGATGCTTCATGCTGAATAAGAAAATTTAAGCACTTTTTTTTTATCAAATTCGATATTATGTTGAAAAATGATAAAAAATTAATCTCAAGCAGTACGTAAATTAAAAAATCAAGCTAAAAACAAAAATTTTATTGTAGACAAAATGAAGATATTTTCTTAAATTCAGATGAACATGTGTAGCATATCTTTAACCTTATAATTCATTTTTGAAAGTTATCACCAATAAAGTTCTGATAAAACATAATTTTTTACTTACATAAAAGTACAAAGGTCAAAAATCTAAATTTTTTTCAATATAAATTTTATTTCAAGTACATCATCACTTACATACTAAACAGGCTAACTAAATGTGTATTCATTAATATTAAAATTTATGTAAACATCTATCAGTTAATACAGAATCACTTCTTATTGACTGATTACATCTCTTCATCTCTTCATTATAACTGCGTTATCCAAAATCACAACAAATCCACCTGCAAAATCTTGTTGCCAATTATTCTTGTGAAATATTCTACATCAGTAAGGAATCAAGAATAAATAAAAAATAAAATTTCATCAATAACATTTTAGACAATTAGGCAGGAAAAATGATATCAATCATCAGTCAGCGCGTTCTGAAATTTCACATCAATCATAAGCATAAACTATGTGCTATTCGATGTTTACGTAATTGCTCTGTATTGTGTCAGGTATAATTTTCAGTACACGCTACGACGCCGCAGCGTCAACTACGAATAAAATCACATCGATTATAGCCAGTGAACTTGTGAAAAGAGTGAAACAGATTTTATATTATGAATTCAACTTTTGAAAGTGTGCAGGAAATCATGTCTGATCTCAAGAACAAAATCCGTGAATGTTTCGACGCAACCAATCTAGACTATTTCCAGAGCAGTCGCAAAAAAACCAATTGGGAGGTCGAAGAGGAGCGACGCAAGCTTCTCGATCAACTTGAATCTTTAATCAGATATTGGAAAGGCGAACTGCCGTCGCTTGGAAAACATTTGCTTCGCGAAGAAATTGATGGACTTCTCATGCGGCATGTTTTTGAAAGAAGCGAAACAGTCAATGATCCTCTCATCGACTTGATAATTGGCACTGGCTACAAAGACGAGCCCGAGCTAGGAAAAGATGGCAAACCATCGTCGCGTCGCACAACGCCCATACATCTCGCGGCTAGACGCGCCGATTGTCAAATTAAATGCGCCATCCCTAAACTGTTCAAAATATACGACAGATTTGACGTGAATTACACCGACGAGTCCGGGCTTACGCATTTCCATGTGGCCTGCCAACGTCGTTGCAATGACGTCGTCAAAAAATTCCTCGAGCTCGGACTAAATCCCAATTGCCCGGAGCAAACGTCGGACACGAGCATAGTCGATTCGCCGCTACATTTGTGTTTGGCCTGGGCCAACGAGGTGGCGGTCGAATTACTGCTCAGAAACGGCGCCGACCCGAACATGACCAACAGCGAGGGATCGACACCGTCGCACATTATTGGCCAGGAATACCTCAACGATGAAGTGGCTGAGCTATTCTTCAAGATCAACGACGAACTCCGTCGGGCGGTGCACGTCAATAGCCGAGATAAAAAAGGTCGGACGCCGCTGCACTTGGCTTCGCGTTCGGGTAACCAGAAAGCGACCGAATTGCTGCTGAGACGAGGCGCCAGTCCGAATTGGGCCGACTCGAACGGATCGACACCTCTGCACGTGATTTGCGAAACGGACGAGTTCGACTGCGACTCTTTGGAACACGTAAGAAAATTTTTCGAGATCTGCGACGAGTTAAATCAGCCGGTACAAGTCGACGCCCAGGACAGGTTGGGTCGGACACCGCTGCACGTGGCTCTGGCCCGTGACCAACAGAAGGTGGCCGAGCTACTGCTGACGAGAGGCGCCGATCGGAATTTGGCCACCAAGGACGGATCGACACCTCTGCACATCATTTGCAAGAGAGACATAGATGACTATGATTTGGCGAAGATGTTTTTCGAGATCGCCGACGACGATCAGCGGCTGGTGAACGTCGACGCCGTGGACAACTTGGGCCGAACGCCGCTTCAGTGGGCCGTGGCGAATCTCTTGTCCGATGTCGTCGACGTACTATTGGATTATGTGACTGATCTATCCAACTTCACTTTCCCCATTGAGGATTACTTCGCGGAGAAATATACACTCGATTGTAGTTCACTTCAAAAAGTTGTTTTCCGCACGATGTACATCATCGAGTCCTTGGAGAACAAAGGATATGAACAGGACCAAACCGCCGCTCTTACTGTCATGAAGACATTCGCCAAGCACGGATTGATCGACGAGCCTGTAGATATCGACGAATGTCTGCGTAGCGACGAAGAATTCGCTAAAATTGCGAAAAACCAGATGGTGAGTCCGAGTCTGTCGCTCTACGATTTTCTTCAGCTGCCACCCAAAGAGGCAGAGAAAGTATTTACGATTGATGACTACGAGGAGTTCACGTTTGACATTTCGCATCTTTGCGACGAGTCTCGCAAGGCATACATTAGGTACCTGTGTGAGACAGTAACAAGAGGATTTTTTCGTCGAGCGGCACTGAAATTCTTCTCGGAGAAGAACTCATGGCTACCGCAGAGCTGCTTTGAAAATGTCATTGGGGAACTAAAGATCAAGGCTTTGTGGGACATTTGTATGGAGGCCTCAAATGAAGACACTCAATGGTTAGCTTCTGTACGTATATGTAAAAGGGAGTGAATTTTCATTGTCCTTTCATTAATGCGAAAATCATAAATATGAAAAATTAAGGTTCAATGCGCCTGTCAGAGTGAAAGAAAAATTTTCATGCGTTTTGTTTGTGATTGATACACGAATTATCTTTCAAAGTGTCAGTCTTTAGCAGCAGGTGTTCAAATTTGAATACATTCCGGAACCGTTTTAAAAATTATTTTCGTTAACGTGTTACACTTTTGTAAATACCAAGTTTGAAATGATGTTTAAAATTAAATTGCAAATAATATATAAGCTATTTTAAATAAAGTTTAAATGTAAATTTAGTTTTATATACACTTCATTTCAAAACATACTCGATCGATACGTTTGCAATATTCGCCAGCAAACAACGAAAATCTGCAGTTACATTTGTTTTTTCGAAATTTTCGTCTTGGAAAGATTGAAGACTATAGTTATGCCGAATTTCCCTTATATTGTTCATTTGTGCAACGGGTAAAAGGAAATATAGACTATTCTACTACATTATAAAGACTAAATATCAAATGTCGTATTAATTCAGCGTGCAACGAGATCAGCGACAAAACAACATCAGTCGTCAGCCAGTGTGTTCTAAAACGCCACATCTCTCTTTGTCTTGCGCGGTAGTAAAGGCTTGGGCGCGTGGCTCGAGTCTCGACTCGTTTCGAGAATGCGGCGGTTCGCACAAAGAAACGCGTAGTCGGCAGTACAGCACCGCACGTCGAGTCGCTCAGTTCATATTACGACACCGCAGCGTAAACAACGAAAGATCGCGCATTGCAGTGAGTGATTCTCGTCAAGCAGTGAAAAATTTAATTTCATAAATAACCGTATTTGTGTGTGATTGCGTAGAACGATGGCTGAAGACAATCAAAACTGTTTAAAAAAATTGAAAATTTTGCGAGAAGAAGTCTGTTGGGAGGTCGAAGAGGCGCGACACGAAATTCTCGATCGATTCGAACATTTAATCAGGAATGGTACTGGCAAACTTCCGAATCTCCGTGACACTTTTCAGCCTGAAGAGATCGATTGGCTTCTCATAATTGACGCATTTAACAAAGTCAAAACAAGCGGAGTTCCTCTCATCGATTTCGTGATTCGCACCGGCTACAAAGACGAACCCGAGTTAGACAAAGACGGCAAGCCGCTGTTCAATCGGACTACGCCTATACATCGTGCTGCTAAAACCCTAAAACCTTCTATAAAAGAAACCATATCTAAACTTTTCGAAATATACAACAAATTTGATGTGAACTACATCGACGAGTCCGGCCTCACGCATTTTAAGATAGCCTGCATGTCAAACTGCTACGAGGTCGTCGAAAAATTCCTTGAACTTAACAAAAGCCTAGCGCAAAACTTGGTTGATCCGCCGTTACTCTTCGCTTTGTATGATAATCCTTTGACTACTTTGGTCGGATTGTTGCTGAGAAGTGGCGCCAATCCAAATGTGGCTGATGCGGAAGGATTGACTCCTCTGCACATTATTGGTGAGAATGACAATATTTTCGGTGATAAAGTCGCGAAGCTGTTCTTCAAGATCTGCGATGAATTATGTCAGCCAGTTCAAGTGAATGCCCGAGACAAAAAGGGTTGGACGCCGCTACATATGTCTATTTCTAAGGGTAACGAAAAGTTGACGCGATTCCTGCTGAATAAGGGCGCCGATCTTAATTTGGTCACTGATGACGGATTAAATCCTCTGCACATCGTTTGCAAGAGTGACGATATGTTCTTATATTATAGAAAAGATATGGTGTCTCTAATATTCGAGGTAAATAATGATAAACATCAATTAGTCAACGCCGTAGATAAATTAGGCCGGACCCCGCTTCATTGGGCTGTGGCAAATCTCTTGTCAGATATAGTGGATGTAATCTTGGATCATGGAGCTGATCTGTCCGACTTCGTTTTCCCCACCGAAGATTACTTCGGCCAGAGACATACACGAAAATATACACTGCAGATGGTAGTATTCCCAACTATGTCCATTGTCGAGTCTTTGAAGAAAAAAGGATACATCTTGGACCAAAATGCTGCCCTCATGATTATGAAATTTTTTGCCAAGAATGGATTGATGATTGATGAGTCAGTAGATATTAGTGAATGTTTACTAAAGGATGAAGAATTAGTTAGCTTTGCTAAAGAGCAGATAGTGAGTCAGAGCATGTCGATTTATGATTTTTTGCAGCTCCCGCCTGATAAGGCAGAGAAGTTTTTTACGATGGAGAACTACTGCGAGTTCACCTATAGAATTTCGCATCTTCGCGACGATTCTCACCGGGCATATGTCAAGTACCTGTGCGAGACAGTATCGAGAGGATTTTTTCGAGATTGGGCACTTAAATTGTTTTCAAAGAAGACGTATTCATGGTTGCCCAAGCCCTACTGTGAAATCTTAATTATGCAACTGAAGATCAAGGGTTTATGGGACATTTGTATGGTGTCTGTGGGTGAAAATACCCAATGGCTAGATTCTGTATGTACAGATTACATGAAAAAAAATTACATTAAGAAGTAGACTCTATCCTAATTTCTAAAATGAGAGCTTGATAAACATGTATCTTTAAGTTGGGATGATTGTCAAAAATTTGTTTGTTCATACAAAATAAATTTGTAATGTGTTTGTTATTCAAATTATTCATGAAAGTCTGTGTCTTTAGCAATAAGTTCTAAGATAAGATTATATGCAAAAAAGGAAGTCTAAATGATTTCATTTTAAGTTTCATACTTTTGTAAAGATTACGTTTGATATCAAGTAGAAAATTAACTGAAAACGCTATGTATGTTGATAAAATTCAAAATTAAACTTTTGTCGCTGTCATAATAAAGATATCTTTTTTAAATACAGGCAGGTCGTAGCAATTTATTGACTTCATTAGTTATCTAACATAGACCTTATTAATTATTTAACCTAATCATATGAACAGTATCAATACAACATCTTTTTTACACATGTCAATTTACTACAGTACAAGTGAAGATTAGAAAACGTTTTTAACTTATGTGTGGTGTTATGTACTTATCACTTACATTAAGGCACACTGGATATACAATTATTAACATGCCCTAATAAAATTTATATAAAAATTTAACATTTGATGTATAAGTGGTTTTATAGACACTTATCATGTTTCTTTTGGAGTGTCAACAAATCAAGTAGCAAATATGTATGCAAAATAATTATTATTGCAGTTATCACAGTAGAAAGAAAATTAGTTGGGTCAGGTACGCGAATCTCCCTCGTTTAGTTGTGTTAAAAATTCGGAGGACTAATAATTCGTCGATTTCATACTCTGCTATGCTCTGTACAATGTAATAATTCTCTTATCTTTTTTTCATTCAAAAAAAGTTGATTTTATTCCTTGTGCTTTTTTATATTTCATAATCCATTGTCCACTATCACTACGGTTAAAAAAAAGGTAAAGATAAATAACTGTATAATTGAATTTAAAATTATGGAAAACTTGAAGCGTGTATCATTCTAAAGACGTTTATTTTTAGACTGAAGCAACGAGTGTAGATCCATTTTCACCTAATGTCATTATTTTCAATTAATGCATATTGTCTTCCGTCTTATTCTTATCTGTTCTTTTTCCAAAAAAAGAATCTCATTTTTAGCGACTTTTCGTTTTAGATTCGAGAATCTTCGCCAAGTACATGTATTTTTGCCTACGTTTTTCAAACGCGATATTCATTCCGACAGAAATTTGCTAGTGTAAGTATGTTTATAGTCTCTAAGTTTAAAACTATCCGTGCTGAACTGCTCATTATTATTCCTCTTTTATCATTAATACATCCTGAATTTTTTTTGTACATTGCGTAAACGCATTTTTGACAGGTAGTTCTATTTATTGAGATGTAAAATCACGAATGACCAATCATTCGATATTTCTTAACATATTTTGAATTATTCGTTAAAACTGCATGTTAAAAAATCGTTGTATCCTATGCCCAATGCTCGTTTTTATTCGTTCATGTGTAATTGGTACGATAAAATTATGCACACATTATAAAATTAAGTCAAATGATAAATATTCAGCCATAGACTGTTTTAATTCTTCGATTAGTATAGAGTGCGTAGCAGAAGATATTTTGTTTACACGACTATAGTGCGTACAGCCGGTGTCAGTCACGCCACTCCAGTCGTCACTGGAGTCGTACGCGGCCAGCAATACATTTTCTGTCTCTCTCCGTTTCGTGGGTAAACCCAATACGTATTATTGAGTGGCACAAAAACTGTCTGCTCTGTACTGCAAAGATCCTAAATATATGCAATTTACAAGTGAAGAAAGTGTATGCAGAGTGCCATTAAATATCTTTGAAATTCAACATTAAATTTTATAACAATGACATGAAGAAGTTTCAATAGTTTTTTTGGCAATAATTAAGAATTCGAGCAGCAATTAGATGATTACATTGTACACATATAACACTGTACTTTGTATACATATGTGATACATAGTGAATCATTTATATTATTGTATCTCTATTATGCATACATCAAGATTATTAATACTTAGTGAGTGATATTAGTTTTATGTATACTCATAAATGCAGTGACAATGATATGTGTTACAAATATAAATAAACTGATTGAAGTTCTAATGCAAGATTTTACATTTTTGTATGAAGAGTGAATTTAAACATAATTATTTAAGTCATCACATGGAATCAAGACTGACGATAACTTAACATCAATATCTAACTTGTTTAACTATTGACAATTAACTTGGCACATTTAGCTGTCTGAAAAAATTGAACATTGCCTTCACGAGCTAATAATATTCAAAATTCATGTAGAATTTAGTTTCTTTATTTTTCAAAAAGTCATAAACAGCTTTAGTTGCTTCAAGATATCATTGGGACGGTTGTTTTCAAATTCTTGGCAAGCTTTATTTCAGCTCAAATTTGCTTACTTGTAGTCAGATTCTAAGGGAATATATTAAGCAACTGAAATATGTATAGATTGTTCTGTATAAGAATGACTCGCTAGCACTTTCAAAAAAATTGAACCAAAATTGAACTTATCCATACTATTATTCTAATTTTATCTGAATTTAATCATATTATATTGATGATTAAAAGTCAATGTAGTGCTGCCAACATTTTTTAAACGAATTTAGTCATTTGAAAGAGCTTGCATCTGTAATCAGATCAGTGTCCTTGCTTCTTCATCACCTGAATTTGCAGTATTGAAAAAAGACTCATATTGACTGAAATTAGTGAAAAAAGTAAACTTTTTATGTATTGTAATAAAAAATAGCTTGTATTATAGATTTGTGAATAATAGTGAAAAAAAATGTCCAACGAGCATCAATCCAAACGCATGGATCAGCTCGGTA
This sequence comes from Trichogramma pretiosum, assembly GCF_000599845.2. Taxonomy (NCBI): domain Eukaryota; kingdom Metazoa; phylum Arthropoda; class Insecta; order Hymenoptera; family Trichogrammatidae; genus Trichogramma; species Trichogramma pretiosum. The sequence goes on from NW_019640943.1 coordinate 351,150, forward strand.
AAATTAATTTGAAAAAGTTAAAGAGCTTACGAAAAAAGTTCGATTTGACCATCGAAAAAGACAGACACGAATTCATCCGTCAAATCGACCCTATAATCAGCGACTGGGAGGGCCAACTCCCAAATCTCCGTGACATTTTTCGTCCCGAAGAAATCGACCGGCTTCTCATGGAGGGCCTGAAGTGCGACGTCCTGTACAACGTGTTCGGTCCGGATCCGCTGGTCGACTTCGTGATCAGGACCGGCTACAGGGACGAGCCCGAACTAGGTACAGACGGCAAGCCATCGTCGTCGCATCGCCGCACCACAGCGGTGCATTACGCGGCCGAACGCAGACACCTCGACACGGTGACCGATCTGTTTAAAATATACGACAGGTGCGACGTGAATTATAGCAACGAGTCCGGATTGACGCACTTTCACGCGGCCTGCATGTCGGGCTGCGACGACGTCGTCGAGAAATTTCTCGAGGCCGGGCAGCAGCCCGATTGCGTCTGGCCGAAAGCGGGTGACTCGCCGCTGCACATGGCTCTGGCCGGAGGTCACGGGAGCGTCGCGCGATCCCTCGTGACGCGCGGCGCCGATCCCAATCTGGCCAACAAGGCTGGATCGACTCCTCTGCACGTCGTCTGCAAGAGTTATCGAGACGACGGCTTGCTGGAGATGTTCTTCGAGATCAACGGCGAGAGAAATCAGACTGTGCGAGTCGATGCCCAAGACGAGCAAGGTCAGACGCCGCTACACTTTGCTCTGTTGTGGGGCAACAAGAGTGCGGTCGAATCGCTGCTGAGGAAAGGCGCCGATCCCAACTTGGCCAACAAGGCGGGATTGACTGCTCTGCACATTCATTGCGACAGAGTCGACGACGACAGATTCGCCGAGACGATGCTCGAGACGAGCCGAGACATGAATCGGACTTTGCGCGTCGACGCCCGGGACGCGTCGGGCAACACACCGCTGCAGACGGCCGTGGCTCGGGGACACGAGAAGATGATCGGCTTCCTGCTGCGCAACGGCGCCGACCCGAATTCGGCCGACGCCGAGGGATCGACTGCTCTGCACAACATTTGCAGGAGGGACGACGTCGACGACATGATGGAGATATTCCTCGGGATCAACGAGGAACTCGATAAGCCGGTGCGGCTCGACGCCCGGGACAACTCGGGCCGCACACCGCTGCAATGGGCCGTGGCGAATCTCAAGACGAATCTGTTCGACAGCCTGTTGAATCACGGCGCCGACTTGTCCGGCTTCGTTTTCCCGACCGAGAACTACTTCGCCGAGAGGTACGCGGCCGACTGCGAGATTCAACTCGTGACGCTGCCCACGATGTACATCGTCAAGACGCTCGAGAGAAAGGGATACCGGCTGGACGTGGCCGCCGTCGTGACTGTCATGAAGACGTTCGTCGGGCACGGATTGGTCGGCCGGGCGCCGACGGATGATCTCGACGAACGTTGGCACAACGACGCGACGTTCGCGAGAATCGCCAAGAAGCACAGAGTCGGTGCGCAGCTGTCGCTCTACGACTTCGTTCGACTGACGCCCGACCAGGCGGAGAAACTGTTTATCGCCATCGAGGACTACGAGGAGTTTCTGTACGGATTTCGTCTGCTGCCCATGGGACCGTACCAGGCGTGCATCGAGCACGTGTCCCGCGCGCTGTCGAGGGGATTCTTTCGACGATGGGCGATGGAGTTTTTCACGGAGATGACGAGGCAATATCGGCTGCCGATTCTTTGCTGCGACATGATAGTGGAGCAGTTGGCGAACGAGGATTTGTTGCGCATCGGACTGGCGATCGCTGGTCAAAACTAAGAACGAAGGAAGTGATTTCTGTAAAAAGTTACATAATAAAATGAAATAAAAAACTGTCGATACCAAAACAATGATTTAATTGCAATGTGTTTGGTTTGTTATTGCCTCTATTCTACACTTCTCTATCTTCAGTATATTAAATTGAAGTATTAAATTTCAGATGCAAAAAAAATACAGCAAATGATTTTAGTTAACATTCCATGTTGTAAAGAACAAGTTTAATATCACGTAAAATCAATTAGATAATTCTATTATACTATAATTGTATCTTTCGAAATTCTCGATAAGTTTACGCAAATTACAACGAGTTATAGCTCGTGTAATGAAAAATATAAAAAACATAACGGAAAAAAATCGAAATTTCTTTAGAACTTGGGGCCTCTCGATAGCATGAAAAATAATAGAAGGTCATGGCCACACTTTCGCTATTAATAGAACTAGCAGCATGCTGGCAGCGTGTGTATTATGAGAAAGTAAGATACCCAAGTAAAAAGTGAAAGTTATCTACAGCAGAGTAGTATCTCTATAGCCAACTCTCACGCTCATTCCTAATTTTAGTTCTGCTTGACACGCTGTAATGCCAACACGTAAATAAAATCGCTTCGTCGGCAGCGAGTGCATAATTGTGTAAAAAAAAACAAAAATATTTCAAATTATAAGTTACTGTGTGTGTTTGTTCACGAGTGCCAAAAACGATCATGTTCACGAATAATCAATGCAGTGTCGGAGAAAAGCAAATCGTGGGTTATCATTTCGGCCACGAGTTTAACCGCGAAAAAATAGAAAGTCCGAAGAAAACATCCGAAAAATGGGTCAATTGGGAGTTGATTCACAGCGAGCGACGAGCGTTTCTTCGTATATTTTACGACTTAATCAGAGATTGGAAGGGCCAGCTTCCCGACCTTCGAGAGAGTCTTCGGCCCGAAGAAATCGATTGGCTTCTAGAGGAGAGTACGAAGAATCATTCCGGAATGTCACTCGTTGCGTTCGTGGCCAGGACCGGCTACAAAGACGAGCCCGAGCTGGAGAAGGACGGCAGGCCGCTGTTGCGTCGCACCACGCCCATCCATATCGCGGCTAGAAAACGTTTGGTTGACTTCATCCCCGAGTTGTTTAAAATTTACAACAGGTTCGATGTGAATTACATCGACGTGGATGGATTGACGCATTTTCATGTGGCCTGCGCGTACGGCTGTGCCCAAGTTGTCAAGAAATTTCTCGAGGTAGGCCAGAATCCCAATCTCGTTTGGCCGAAAACGGGCGATACGCCGCTGCTCTTGAGTTTGGGCCAGGAGGACGCCTGCGAGACGGCCGTAATGCTGCTGAGAGCCGGCGCCGATCCGAGTTTGGCCAACGCGGATGGATCGACTGTTCTGCACGTTATTTCTTCATGCGCGCGTTCTTCGGAAGAATGGGTGAATTTATTACATTTAATCTTTCGCAATCGTCGAACTTTGCACGTGGACGCTCGAGACAAGAGTGGCAGGACACCGTTGCAGTTGGCTCTGCACCGTGGGAACGTGGAGGTGGCCAAGTGGCTGCTGCGGGGAGGCGCCGATTTCAATTTGGCCGACGCGGACGGATTTACGCCTCTGCACACTATTATCCGCTTGGGTCGTTCCGACGAATGGGCACGGTTATTCTTTCGAATCAAAGACAGCCAACAACGAACCTTGCGAGTCGACGCCCTCGACAAGGACGGCAACACGGCGTTGCACTTGGCTCTGCGCGAGCGCCGAAAGGAGGTGGTCGTAGCGCTACTGAGAAGGGGCGCCAATCCGAATTCGGTCAGCGGGGACGGATCGACGGCGCTGCATATTATCTGCGAGAAGAACAATGACGACGTTGCCTGGGTAAATTCGTTCTTCAAGATCTGCGACGAAAATAATCAAAAGGTGCGGATCAACGCGAGGGACAAGTTGGGCAGGACGCCCCTGCACTTGGCTTTGACCAACGAATGCAGGAAGATCGCCGAATTGCTACTGACAAGGGGGGCCAACCCGAACTTGGTCAGCGGTGACGGATCGACGGCTCTGCACATTATTTGCGAGAAATACAAGGACGATTTTGACTGGGGGAATTTTTTCTTCGAGATCTGCGACGAAAATAATCGAACGGTGCAGGTCGACGCGAAGGACAAGTTGGGCCGCACGCCGCTGCAGTTGGTTTTGACCAACGGATGCAAAACGATGGCCGAATTGCTGCTGAGACAAGGCGCGGATCCGAATCTGGCCGATCCAGAGGGATCGACTCCTCTGCACATCATTTGCCAGGTCATCAGGTACGACGCGAGCGAATTCGTAAAGGTATTCTTCGAGATCAACAGAAAGAGAAATCAGCAGGTTCGGGTCGACGCCCGGGACATATTGGGCCAGACGCCACTTCAATGGGCCGTGTCGAGTCTCATGCCCAATACCGTCGATTTTTTATTGAACAACGGTGCCGATCTGTCTAGCTTCGTTTTTCCCGATGAGAATTATTTCGGCATAATTTACAAACTCAAAGGTGTAAATCGTTACAGGAGTGTTTTAAAACTGGAGCTAATGTCTGGCGCTTTGATGATAGTCGAGAGTCTCGAGGAAAAAGGATACGACTTGAACCGCAGCGACGCCCTGAAGATCGTGAAATTTTTCAAATCGATGGAGCAGGAGGACGTGAATCTTGCAGAAAATTGGTACCACGAGGAATCGTCTTTTGCGTACCTAGCCAAAAGGACGATGATTAATTCGAGCCTGTCGCTCTACGATTTGATTCGCTTACGGCCCGAAGAGGCGGCGAAACGAGTTACAGCCAAAGACTGCTTCGTTGCACGCAGTCGAGATATTTGGCCCCGCTTGGCTCACAGAGATGAAAATTTTTTGTTTTTTCACCTACGCGAGAGAATATCGAGAGGATTTTTCCGAAGCTGGGCATTGGCGTGTTTCATGGTGCTGACGCGCTACAAGTTGCCATTCGAGTGCTGCGAACTAATCATCGATGAGTCATTCACGAACAAAGAGCTAGGTAATATTTGCTTGGCCGCAGATAAACGTCACGAGGAGAGTGAAAAAACAATAAAGTATTTAAAAAAATGTAATAATAAAAGAGAAAGGATATGTTAGAACTAAAAAAGCTTTAAAAAGCTACGTGATTAACGAGATTTTTCAATGTATGATTTCATTTAATATAATTTTTTCATTTAATAAAATAGACTCATAGCCTTATTTAATTTCCTTTATTTTTCCACAATCATAAAAAGTTTCACATCTTATTATGTAGCATTTATTATGTAGGTGCTAATTATTTTTAAAAATAATTTTAATCTAATTCAATTAAACTATTGAAGTCATGCACTTTCGGGTATAGTCGCGATGCACCATCGAGTCTGCAACATATTATCGAGAGCATCTTCACCAAGCTTACATTCTATATCAGTGTCCCTTAATTCCCGAATTTAGAAATTCTCATTTCTCTTTAAAAATATCATTAAAAGCACATGAAAAATTACGTTTCAATCAGTTTAAATTCAATCAGCACTTATATTTATAATTCAGATCTAAAGTTAATATGACATATTTAGCGTATCGTGTAATGCGCCAGTAAATAAATATCAATAGTCGATCAGGTCCGAAAAGTTACATCTTGTTTTGCGATGCGCGCGATACGTAAGTTCATGTTATTGTTTGAGCGTACGACCGTTTCGAGAACGTGGCGGGGTGGACGGCACGCGGTTTGGCAGTGTCGTGACGCGCGTGGTCGAGTCGTTCAGTTATAGACGCCGCAGCATAAAGAGCGTAAAGGTCGCATCGGCTGCTGCCGCAGTGATTCTCGTGAAAAGTTAAACGATTTTGTAAATATCACTTTTGACGACATATTCGATGTGATTTTTTTTTGCTCGAGTGACAGATGTAATACTAAAGACATGGATCACCTTGACAAAGAAAATTTGAAAAAATTGAAGAGCAAACGCAGAAAGGTTAATCGCAAGATGGAAGAAGAGAGAGACGAACTTCTCAATCAGCTTGAATCATTGATCAAAAATTGGAAGGGTCCATTGACAGATCTTCGACCTTTTTTACGACGCGAGGAAATTGACGAGCTTCTCATAAGAATTGTGAAGAGCAGGTTCCATTTTGCCAAAACGTACGCGCACGTCATCGAATCAGTGATCGAGACCGGATACAGGGACGAGCCCGAAGTAAACAAAAACGGCAAGCCACTGTTGCGCCGTACCACGGCGGTGCACTGGTTGAATGGACAGAACAAAAAAGATTTCTTCATCGGCATGCTTTTCAAAATATACAACCGATTCGACGTCAATTACATCAGCAAGTGGGGCAGCACACATTTTCACATGGCCTGCCAGTGCGGCTGCGACGACGTCGTGCGAAAATTTCTCGAGCTCGGACAAGATCCAAATTGCCTCGCGCAGGACAGAGTAGATCCGCCGCTACACTCGGCACTGAAGCGCAAACACAAGAAGGTGGTCGAATTGCTGCTGAGAAGCGGCGCCGACGCGAATTTGATGAACAAGGACGGATTGACTCCGCTGCACATAATTTGCAAGAGTGTCGGATATTACGATAACAAATTGGCGGAGCTATTCTTCGAGATCAACGACGAATTACATCAGCCGGTGGAGGTCAATGTCCGCGACAAGTGGGGCAGGACACCGCTGCAATTGGCCGTGGCGAATCTCATGCCGGATGCGGTCGATACTCTCTTGGTCAATGGTGCCGACCCGACGGACTTCATTTTTCCCAGCGACTTGGCCAAGAGATATCCACTCGACTGTGAAATCCAGATAATCGTGTTTCGCACTACGGCCATCGTCGAGTCCTTGGAGAGCAGAGGTTACGAACTCGATCGAACCGCCGCCCTGACGATCATGAAAGTATTCGCTACGTACGGATTGATCGATGATTCGGTGAACGTTGACAAATGTTTACTCAAGGACAACAAATTCGCGAGAATCGCGAAAAGACAGCTGTTGACTTCGAGACTCACACTCTATGATTTTCTTCGTTTGCCACCTGAACAAGCGGAGAAACTATTAACGATTGACGACTACAAGGAGTTTACGTCTGGAATTTGGCATCTCTGTGACGAGTCTCACAAGGCGTATAATTTGTACCTGTGCGAGACGATAACGAGAGGATTTTTCCGACGATGGGCCCTAAAATTGTTTTCTGAAAAGAATTCATGGTTGCCGCAGAGTTGCTATGAAAAAATCATCGGGGAATTGAAGATCAAAGATTTATGGAATATTTGTATGACTACTGCGAATGAAGACACCCGTTGGTTAGATTCTGTGCGTATAGATTACATTAAAAAACACTATAATAGGAAGATAAGTCTATCATATCCTATCTATAGTATTTATTAAATGCGGTAAAATAACCGTACCTTTACGTAAGGAAGAATTTCAAAAGTCATAAATATGAAAACATAATTTTCAGTACGTTTGTCAATAAATAGTCAATACGATTGATTCGTGGTGATCACTCGAATGATTTTTCTTCTGCGGTCGTTTAATTTTAAGATTCTTTAAATGAGAAAAAACAAAACTAATTATTTTAATCAACATTACATAATTTCGTTAAGAACCTGTTTTATATAATGTCTGAAAATTAATTGCAAGTAGTATGCATTTAGATAAAGTTTAAAATTATATTTGGTATGTAGACAAAATATCTTCATAAATACATACTGAACATGTGTGTAGTATTCATTTACCTTGTGAATAAATAATTAGTCTTTCCAATATTTTCAGACAATTCGCAGTGAAAATAAGTTAACTAGGCATTGAAATAAACTCAAAAGAATGTAAATATTGTTATGAATTACTTAAAAAAAAGCTTGAAAAAAATGATAATAAATAAAAAATCAGTTTTTGAAGTGACAAGTAACCTTATTCATTGCGTCATTGTGAACCCAATCGTCTAATTAAATATAACATATTGTCATTTAGTCCATAAAACTGCGTGCTACAAAAACATTGGATCTACCTGCACATGAGTTTTCCTTTGTTCTCGTTCATCATTGATACGATGCAATAAATATCAATTTTTAATTTCGATCTTTATATCATCAGCTAATTTTATAAAAATAATTTATTAAACCCATTCGATCGTAGGTAACTCTACCTCTTACCAAGGTATCGATAAAAACGTGTAAAATTTTTAGTAAGGAATCCACAAAAATTGAGTATCGAACATTTTAACATTACCGACCATATAAATTCAGCACACAAAGAATACGTTAGTAAAATAATACAAGCGCGTTCCAAAACTTTATTTCTCTTTGTTATACACCGTATGCGATGTGTTGACGTTTTTAGGTAGGTATCGCGAAACTCACGTTTCAACTCGCTTCTAGGAATGTGGCGATTGGTCTGAGGGGACGCGTACAGTCGGCACTGCCGCGCCGCATGTCGAGTCGTTCAGTTCAGTACACGTTACGACGCCGCAACGTTAACATCGAAAGATCGCGTCGACTGTAAGCCAGCAACTTTTCGTGTAAAAAGTAAAATCATCTTTCATCATATTGTACGAGCAATTGTATTGTGGTTTTGTGTGAGTGCGTAACATCATGTCCGTGTCCGACGTTGAATCCGATGCAAGTTTCGTTCGCGTAAGCGACGAATGTGATACAGAAGACATACATCACCTTGACAAAACCAATGTGGAAAAATTGATAAGCCTACGTGAAAATATCAATTGGGAGATCGAAGAAGAGAGACATAAACTGCTCGATCAACTTTATTCCTTGATCAGAAATTGGGAGGGCCAACTTCCAGATCTTTCTAAAATTTTTCAGCCTGAAGAACTTGATTGGCTTCTCGCGCAGGACGCATATAACAAAACCGATACCAGCGAAGTTCCTTTCATCGACTTCGTAATTCGCACCGGCTACAAAGATAAGCCCGACTTAGATAAAGGTGGCAAACCAATTTTGCGTCGTACCACGGCAGTGCATCGAGCGACTAGAAGTTTCAGTTCTATGATATGCAGTGCCATTTCTAAACTTTTTAAAATATACGATTACGTGAACTACATTGACGACTTTGGGTATACACATTTTCATGTGGCTTGTGAGAATAATTATGACCAAGTCGTGAAGAAATTTCTCGAGCTCGGGCAAGATCCCAATTGCCTCGCGCAAAAATCAGTTGATCCGCCGCTGCACTTGGCTCTAAGGTACGAACAAGAGGATGTGGTCGAGTTGCTTCTACGAAGCGGCGCCGACGCTAATTTGACGAACAAAAACGGACTGACGCCTTTGCACGTTATATGCAAGGAAGGAGAGTTGGAGGAGCTATTCTTCAAGATTAACGACGAGCTCAACAAGCCGGTGCAAGTCAATGCTCAAGACAAGTTGGGTCAAACACCGCTACACTTGGCTGTGACCCATGGCAGACAAAAGGTGGCTGAGCTACTGCTGAGAAGGGGCGCCGATCGGAATTTGGCCACCAAAAACAGATTTACTCCTCTGCACATGATCTGCATGAGAAGCGACGGAGATGAAATTGTGAAGGTATTTTTCGAGAGTAACGACGCCAAACAGCAGCTGGTTAACGTCGACGCTAAGGACAAATTCGGCCGGACTCCGCTTCAATGGGCCGTAGCGAGTCTCTTACCGGATGTGGTGGAGTTTCTCTTAAATCATGGCGCTGAATTGTCTAATTTTATTTTTCCCACCGAGGATTACTTCGCTAAGAGGTATCAACTCGATTGTACACTCCAGATGGTTGTGTTTCCTACGATGTCCATCATCAAGTCCTTGGAGAACAAAGGATATGAACTGGACCAGACCACCGCCCTGATGATCATGAAATTATTCGCCAAGTACGGATTGATCGATGATTCAGTGAATGTTGACGAATGTTTACGTACAGACGAAGACTTCATGAGCCTTGCAAAAGAGCGGATGGTGAATCCGAGCCTGACGCTCTACGACTTTCTTCAACTGCCTCCTGTAAAGGCTGAGAAAGTATTTAAGATGAAAGATTACGACCGATACACAGAAGAAATTTCTGATCTTTGCGACGATTCTCATCGGGCATTCACTACATACCTGTGTGAGACTGTAACGTATGGATTTTTCCGTCGATGGGCAGGGAAATTGTTTTTGAAGAAGACCCCGTGGCTGTCCAAGCACTACTGTGAAATTCTCATGGGACATCTGAAAATCAAAGGTTTATGGGACATTTGTATGGAGGCCATGAATGAAAACACGCAATGGCTAGATTCTGTGCGTACAGATTATGTAAAAAAGTATTATAATGGAGAGGTAGATCTATCATACCCTTTCATCGACCCCGTGGCTGTCCAAGCACTACTGTGAAATTCTCATGGGACATCTGAATATCAAGGGTTTGTGGGACATTTGTATGGAGGCCATGAATGAAAACACGCAATGGCTAGATTCTGTGCGTACAGATTACGTAAAAAAGTATTATAATGGAGAGGTAGATCTATCATACCCTCTCATCGATTGATATAAATTATAAGTAAAATAACTTCAGTAATAAAACAAGGACTGTAATGTATTGTAATGTGTTTGTGACTGTTATCCTAACTATTTTCAAAGTAGCCCAAATGATTTAGTATATAGTACATGTTTGTTTAAAGGTCAAGTTTGACATTATATTTACAAAATATAGAACATTTTTTTCAATCAGCACGCAACACATTTATATAAAGTTCAAAACAAAACTATTTATAGGCAAAATGACTCAGTTGTGTACTTCTAGATCCATAAGTGAACGATTATATAAAAATACTATAATAGACAATTTAGTCTATCACAATCTTTTGACAAATGTTACAAATCATCGTAAATAAAATTGTTTAAGCTTTTCTACTGGAATCAAAATTGCTATGCAGTTGATTGACAACTGGACTCAAATTATATTTTCAAGTCTGTCTGAAACAGTAAATATTAAATTTCAATTAGATAAAAAATAAGCAAGAGAATAAATTTTATTGGTAATTCAGATTATTTTAATGTTCCCTTTTTTTAGTTGAAAGTTCATTACAAGTATGTATTTTTTAACTTAAAGTTGAAAACTAAATTTTCATTCTAGATAAAATAAAAATAAATTCTTCAACAGTGGTTGTACATGTATAGCAATTCATTTATTCAATTATTAATGTTCTATTGTATTCAGTAAAAAAAATTTAATAAAACGTATTAACATACATTACTTTTTTATCAATAATGCACCTAGTTACAGATTAAAAAAAATTTCTAAATTCTTAAAATTTTTTTTTCATGTCAATATATCATTAAGAATACTTCATTTCCATACAGGCTCGCTGAATGTGCATTTATTAGCTTGCCTTAATTAAACTTGTTATAACATGTAACATTCAATATTCAAGTATGCTGAATTTGACTGACATTTGACGCATTTCTTTTGAATCAGTGTTATATCTGCAAACAAATCAACAAGTATTATATAGGCACATTAAACGTAAAAGGATCATCTAGTGCACAGAAGAAAATAGGCAATTGCAGTTGTTTTTTTAATTTTCGTCTAAGAACGATTTAACTTGGTTCGACCAAGCACGTGAGTTTCCCTCATTGAGTCGATCCAAAACAACAGCAGCAGACCTAGTTTATTATTATGAATATATGTACTAATAGACCGAATCATCGCATATTAGCATTGTTTCAACTTGTGCATATTGCCATCTTTCTGGTTCTTTATTCTTCTTAAAAAAATAATATTTTCATTTTTTGGTGTAGCAACTAATCGTATTAAATTCGAGTATATTTGCGAAACTCGTTTATATTTTCTCATAAACATTCTTTTATCGCGATCCGACAGATTTTTTTGTGAATAGAGTCCTTATAAGTTTTAAACGATCCGCTGCTTTACAGGCTAGTTTTCCATATTTCATTCATCTTTAATAAACGTTGAAATAAATATCTATCTTCTTTGTCAATAGTATTGAAAAATATTACAAACCAAAAGTCAAGTGCTACATTCAACATAAAAAAAAATACGCCAACAAAATGATATCGATCGTCGGCCGGGGCCTTCTAAACCGTTTAATCTCTGTTTGAGTCGAGCAATTTGTTTACAGATTTGCTCAAAGGCGCGCAACTCTCATTTCGGCTTCGAGTATCGCGTGTAGATTTCACTTGGTAGAGCCTCGTCGGATGTCGATTGTCGAGTCGTTCAATACACGCTTACGATACCGTAACGTTAACAACGAACAATCACATCGACTGTAGTTAGCGATTTTCGGAAAATAAGTAAATACATCTTCTATTTTGACAGCGATTGTGGTTTTTTTGCGAGTGCGTAAGGTCATGTCTACGTCCGACCATGAATCCGATCCAAGTTTATTTCGTGCAGGCAGTGAATGCGATTCCGAAGCCGTAGATCACCTTGATAAAACCAATGTGGAAAAATTAATCAGCCTACGTGAAAATATCAATTGGGAGATCGAAGCAGACAGACATACATTTCTCGATCAACTTTGTCTTTTGATCAAAAATTGGAAAGGTCAACTTCCAGATCTTTCTGAAATTTTCCGGCCTGAAGAAATTGATTGGTTACTTGTGCAAGACGCGTACAACAAAACCTACCTCGGTGAAGTTCCACTCATTGACTTCGTCATTCGTACCGGCTACAAAGATAAACCCGACCTAGATAAAGATGGCAAACCAATTTTGCGTCGTACCACAGCAGTGCATCGCGCCGCTAGAAGCTCCAGGTCTACAATGTGCATAAGCATTTCTAAACTTTTTCAAATATACAAGGACGTGAATTTCATTGACGAGTCGGGACTCACTCACTTTCACATAGCTTGTAAGTACGGCTACAAAGACGTTGTCAATAAATTCCTCGAGCTCGGGCAAGACCCCGATTGCCTCGCGCAAAAATCAGTTGATCCGCCGCTGCACTTGGCTCTGAAGCACTATCATAAGGATGTGGTCGAATTGCTGCTACGAGGCGGCGCCGACGCTAATTTGGCTAACAAAGACGGACTGACACCTCTGCATGTCATATCAAAGGTAGGGCACTGTTATTATTGTGAATTAGTGGAGCTATTCTTTAAAATAAATGAAGAACTCAAGAAGCCAGTCAAAGTCAATGCTCAAGACAAGTTAGGTTTTACACCGTTACATTTTGCTCTGAGACACTACCGCTTGAGTGTGGCCGAATTTTTACTAAAAAAAGGCGCTGATCCTAATTTGACGAGCAACGACGGATCGACTGCGCTACACGTCATCTGCAAGATACAAAATGATGGTGACTTGGCGACGATTTTATTCAATACCGGTGCTGGCGAAATACAAAAGGTGAAGGTCGACGCCGCGGATAAATTAGGCCGGACTCCGCTTCAATGGGCCGTGGCGAATCTCTTATGTGACGTTGTTGATGTTGTCTTGGATCATGGTGCTGATTTGTCCAGCTTCGTTTTCCCTACCGAGGATTACTTCGCTGTGAGATATAAACTCGATTGTACACTCCAAAAAGTCGTTTTCCGCACGATTTCCATCATCGAGTCCCTGGAAAGCAAAGGGTATGAACTGGACCAAACCGCCGCCCTGATGATCATGAAATTATTCGCCAAGTACGGATTGATCGATGATTCGGTGAATGTTGACGAATGTTTACGTAAAGACAAAGAATTCATGAGCATTGCGAAAGAGCAGATGGTAAGTTCGAGCCTGACGCTCTACGATTTTCTTCGGTTGCCACATGAAGAGGCAGAGAACGTATTAAAGTTTGAAAACTACCAGGAGTTCACTTGCGAAATTTCGCATCTCTCCGACGAGTCACATCGGGTGTATATTAAGCACCTGTGCGAGACAGTAGCAAGACGATTTTTTCGGCGATGGGCACTGGAATTGTTCTCGAAGAAGAGCCCATGGCTGTCCAAGAACCACTGCAAAAAAATCATCAACTCAATGAACATCAAAGATTTATGGGACATTTGTATGGCGGCCGCGAATGAAAATACTCAATGGCTAGACTCTGTACGTACAGATTACGTAAAAAAGTATTATAGTAGAGAGGTAGATCTATCATTTTTTCTGGATGATTGGACATATCATAAGTAAGAAAACAAAGATTGTAATGCATTTGATTTGTGCACTTTTATATACAAAACTATCTTTCAACGTCTCTGTTTCCATCAGTAAATGTTAAAATTCTAATAAATGCAAGAAATGTAGAGCAAGTAATTTTAGTTTAAAATTCACACTTTTCTAAAGAGAAAATCTGATATTATGGTTAAAAAATATAGAAAATTTATTTCAAGCAACACGCAACATATTCAAATACAGTTCAAAATTATACTTCGATTTATATCAAATGGCTTAGTTGTATGCATACAGATTTTCTTTTGTCGAATGTTACAAATAATAAATAAAAATTCTTGAGCTCTAGTGTAACAAATAAAATCAATATATTATGATCATAAAAAAATTATCTTTCTAAGTCTCTGCCTTGAGAATTAACTGTTAAAATTCAATTGGATGAAAAAAAGTCAAACCAATGTATTTAATCAATATTTGTCGCTTTTAAAAGCATAGATTTTTGAATTACTTTAAAAAATAATCGATAATTAATTGCGAGTAGCATCTGATTTTGAAAATAAAGTTTAAAACTAAACTTTCATTGTAGAAGAAGAAACAAATCAATAAGTATCATATACGTACACAAGAAAATTAGCATTCGCAGTTGTTTTCCTACTTTTCGTCTTAAAAAGATTTAACTTAGTTTTCTTTATTGAGTCATGCCAAAACAAATAACACCCTTTTTCATATACGATCTTTCCATCATCAAGATATTTTATAATAATACTTTATTGAACCCATTCGATTGTTGGTAACTTAATAATAATAAATTGACAAACAAAGAGTATCGATCACATATTACAAACCATAAGTCAAGCGCTATATTCAGCTCACAAAGTATCTATCAGCAAAATAGTACCAATTGTCGGCCGGGACCTTCTAAACCGTCACATCTCACTTTATGATAAAATTTTACTTATTGGCGGCAACTCACGTTTCAACTCGCCTCGAGAGTGTGGCAGTTAGCCTGAAGGGGCGGGTATGGTCGGCAGTGCCGCGCTGCATGTCGAGTCGTGTTCTCAGCTCAGTATACGTTACGACGTCGCCACGTTATCATCGACTGTAGCCTGCAACTTTAGTGCAAAAAGTAAATACCGTTTATTTTGTTAGCAATAACAATATTTGTGAGTGCGTAAAATCATGCCCGCGTCTAAAGTTAAATCCGATGCGAGTTTTGTTCTTGGAAGCAACAAATGCGATCATAATGACATTGATCATCTTGATACAGCCAAGGTGAAAAAATTGATTAGCCTACGTGAAAATATCGATTGGGGGATCGAAGAAGAGAGACATAAACTTCTCGAACAACTTTATGTCTTGTTCAAGAAATGGGAGGGCCAACTTCTAAATCTTTCTGAAATTTTCCGGCCTGAAGAATTTGATTGGCTACTCGTGCAAGACGCGTATAATGAAACCGACACCAGCGAAGTTCCTTTCATCGACTTCGTAATTCGCACCGGCTACAAAGATAAACCCGACCAAGATAAAGACGGTAAAACAATTTTGCGTCGTACCACGGCTGTGCATCGTGCGAGTAGAAGTTTCAGATCTCAAATATGCGAAAACCTTGTGAAACTTTTTGAAATTTACGATTACGTGAACTACATTGACGACTTTGGGTATACACATTTTCATGTGGCTTGTGAGAATGGCTGTGCCAATGCCGTCCAAAAATTTCTCGAGTTCAGACAAGATCCCAATTGTCTCGCGCAAAAATCAGTTGATCCGCCGCTGTACTTGGCTTTGAAGTACGAAGAAGAGAATGTGGTCGAGATGCTTCTACGAGGCGGCGCCGACGCTAATTTGGCCAACAAAAACGGACTAACACCTCTGCACGTTATATGCAACGATGGAAAGTTGGAGGATCTATTCTTTGAAATAAACGACGAGCTCAAGAAGCCAGTCAATGTCAATGCTAAGGACAAGTTAGGCCAGACACCGCTACACTTGGCTCTGTTCAAAGGTCGCAAAATATTGGTCAAATTACTGCTCAGAAGAGGCGCCGATCCAAATGCGGCTAGCAACGACGGATCGACTGCACTGCACATCATTGCAGGGCAGTCGATTTGCGAGATACAAGATAATGCAAACTTGGCAGAAATATTATTTAATACCCCGAATAGCCAAAATCAAAAGGTGAAGGTCGACGCTAAGGACAAATTAGGCCGGACTCCGCTTCAATGGGCCGTGGCCAGTCTCTTATCTGATGTTGTCAATGTTCTCTTGGATCATGGCGTGATGTGTCTAATTTTATTTTTCCCACCGACGATTACTTCGCCAAGAGATATCAACTCGATTGTACACTCCAGATGGTTGTATTTCCTACGATGTCCATAATCAAGTCTTTGGAGAATAAAGGATATGAACTTGACCAAACCTCCGCCCTGACTGTCATGAAGACATTCGCCAAGCATGGATTGATCGACGAGCCTGTAGATATTGACAAACGTCTGCGTAGCGACGAAGACTTCATGAGCCTTGCGAAAGAGAAGATGGTGAATCCGAGCCTGACGCTCTACGACTTTCTTCAGCTGCCTCCTGTAAAGGCCGAGAAAGTATTCAAGATGGAAAATTACAACTACTACACAAGTAATATTTCGCATCTTTGTAACGATTCTCATCGGGCGCTTACTAGAAAATTGTGTGAAACAGTAACGTATGGATTTTTCCGACGATGGGCAGTGAAATTGTTTTCAAAAAATACTCCGTGGCTGTCCAATAGGGTGGTCCACTTTTTCAAAAATTTTTTGTATCTCGGGGGATCCATCGGAATCAGAAAGTTTCAGGTCTAAAATGAATTTTCCCGTAAACTAGAACTCAAAAAAATGATTTTAGATGGTGTCGATGGATTTTTGAAGTTTAAAAACGCGCTCTAAAAAAGAAGCAAAATCGGGCTATCATTCGATTTATTTCAAACTCTGTTTAGAGTGTAAAAATAATCTTGACAATACATTTTCTTATGTGTTTTTGTCTGCAGAATCGAATGCCGTAGTCAGTTTTGACCTAGGAGCACAATTTCATTCAAAAAAATACACTTTTTCGATCGTTCTTTTTCGCAAATTCCGCAAAGTTCATTTTCGAGCGAGTGGCAAATGAACAGAAAAAATCTAGAAAATTTTTTGACACCACCAAAATTTAGGATTTTTTATGACAAATCCAATGGTATAAATTAGTATACACTTTGAAATTATTTTAATGCAGAAAAATACAACTTTATCCCAAAAAACGACATTACGAAAAATTGAAAAATCGAAAAGTGTATTAGTTTCTTCCAGGA
The DNA here is from genome assembly GCF_000599845.2 of Trichogramma pretiosum. Classification (NCBI taxonomy): domain Eukaryota; kingdom Metazoa; phylum Arthropoda; class Insecta; order Hymenoptera; family Trichogrammatidae; genus Trichogramma; species Trichogramma pretiosum. Next base: position 368,325 of record NW_019640943.1, read on the forward strand.
AATGGCTAAGTAGAATCAACTATGGAAAAAATTGCATGAAACTATCTGATAGGTTTTTTTCTCACCTTTCCAACGCCGGTTTCAGAAGTTAAAAATTCGCAAGATTCGCTGAGATACAGCTATTTTTGTACGATGCATTTTTTAGCTTAAATTCTGCTTCGCAGGTTTTTTAATGAATAGAGCTAGCTCAGAATTATTGAATTTTAAGCCTAAAAAATGCATCGTACAAAAATAGCTGTATCTCAGCGAATCTTGCGAATTTTTAACTTCTGAAACCGGCGTTGGAAAGGTGAGAAAAAAACCTATCAGATAGTTTCATGCAATTTTTTCCATAGTTGATTCTACTTAGCCATTTCCTGGAAGAAACTAATACACTTTTCGATTTTTCAATTTTTCGTAATGTCGTTTTTTGGGATAAAGTTGTATTTTTCTGCATTAAAATAATTTCAAAGTGTATACTAATTTATACCATTGGATTTGTCATAAAAAATCCTAAATTTTGGTGGTGTCAAAAAATTTTCTAGATTTTTTCTGTTCATTTGCCACTCGCTCGAAAATGAACTTTGCGGAATTTGCGAAAAAGAACGATCGAAAAAGTGTATTTTTTTGAATGAAATTGTGCTCCTAGGTCAAAACTGACTACGGCATTCGATTCTGCAGACAAAAACACATAAGAAAATGTATTGTCAAGATTATTTTTACACTCTAAACAGAGTTTGAAATAAATCGAATGATAGCCCGATTTTGCTTCTTTTTTAGAGCGCGTTTTTAAACTTCAAAAATCCATCGACACCATCTAAAATCATTTTTTTGAGTTCTAGTTTACGGGAAAATTCATTTTAGACCTGAAACTTTCTGATTCCGATGGATCCCCCGAGATACAAAAAATTTTTGAAAAAGTGGACCACCCTACTGTCCAAGCACTACTGTAAAATTTTCATCGGGCAACTGAATATCAAGGGTTTGTGGGACATTTGTATGGAGGCCACGAATGAAAATACTCAATGGCTAGACTCTGTACGTACAGATTATGTTAAAAATTATTATAAAAGGAAGTTAGAATTAGTATATTCTTTTGAAGAATGCGACAAGTTGTAAGTAAGAAAACTTGACCCATGGTACAAAAATAAAAATTCCATTGCGTTTGGTTTGTAATTCTTTTCTAAAGATCAAGTTTGACATTATATTTATATAATATAGGATTTTTTTTGAGCAGTACGCAACATATCTACATAAAGTACGAAACAATCCTTTGAATTCAGGAAAAATGGTTTGGTAGTGTGCTTTCAGATGAATAAGTAAAAGATTATCTAAAAATACTATAAAAACAGTTTTCTCTATGAGAATCTTTTGACTAATGTTACAAATCACAGATAAAAATGCTCGAGCTCCAATACAATAATCAAAATTGCTGTGCCGTTGATTGACAATTGGACTCAAGTTATTTGTTTAAGTCTCTGTCTGAAATATTAAATGTTAAGTTTCAATAAGTTACAAATAAAGCATTTGACACATTTCTTTCGAAACATTGTATCCACAAACAAATCAATAAATATCATAAACGCACACAAGAAAATTCATAAATGAGAACAACAACATACATATGAGAGTCATTTCATAATAATAATTTACTGGACTCATTCGATCATAGGTAACTCTACCTCTTACTAAGTTTTTGATAAAATCGTGTTTAAGAAATAAGAAATTGACAAACTAAGAGTATCGACTGTTCACATTACAGATCAAAAATCAAGTAAAATAAGCATACAAAGAGTCTATCAGCAAAATAATATCAATCGTCAGCCAAGGCCCTCTGAAACTTGACAACTCTCTTTGCGTGAAGCAATTTATATTTACATTTTTGTCCATGAGCGCGTAACTCACGTTTCAACTCGCTTCGAGAATGTGACAGTTGCTCCGAGAGAGCGCGTAGCAAGTCGAGTCGTTCATCTCTGTACACGTTACGTTATACGACACCGGATCGTGAGAAACGAACAGTCGCTCGGCTTGTAGCCAATGATTCTCGTGAAAAAATTAAAAAAGATTTTATATTGTATAAGTAATTGTGGTTTTGTGCGAGTGCTTAAAGTCATGTCTACGTCCGGCGTTGAATCCGATGCAGGTTTCGTTCGCGCAAGCAGCGAATGCGATCCCAAAGACGTAGATCACCTTGATAAAACCAATGTGGAAAAATTGATAAGCCTACGTGAAAATATCAATTGGGAAATCGAAGAAGAGAGACATAAACTGCTCCATCAACTTTATTCCTTGATCAGAAATTGGGAGGGCCAACTTCCAGATCTTTCTAAAATTTTACAGCCGGAAGAACTTGATTGGCTTCTCGCGCAGGACGCATATAACAAAACCTACACCGGCGAAGTTCCGCAGCTCATCGATTTCGTAATTCGCACCGGCTACAAAGATAAGCCCGACTTAGATATAGGCGGCAAACCAATTTTGCGTCGTACCACGGCAGTGCATCGAGCGACTAGAAGTTTCAGTTCTATGATATGCAACGAAATTCCTATGCTTTTTGAAATATACGATTACGTGAACTACATTGACGACTTTGGGTATACACATTTTCACGTGGCCTGTGAGAATGGTTGTGACCAAGTCGTCAAGAAATTCCTCGAGCTCGGGCAAGATCCCAATTGCCTCGCGCAAAAATCAGTTGATCCGCCGCTGCACTTGGCTTTGAAGTACGGACAAAAGCAGGTGGTCGAATTGCTGCTAAAAAGTGGCGCTGACGCTAATTTGGCCAACAAAGACGGACTGACGCCTCTGCACGTTATATGCAAAGTAGGCGTGTTTCAGGAGCTTTTCTTTAATATCAACGACGAGCTCAAGAAGCCGGTGCAAGTCAATGCTCAAGACAAGTTGGGTCAAACGCCGCTACACTTGGCTCTGCTCCACGGTCGCGAAAAATTGGTTAAAACTTTGCTGTTGAGAGGAGCTAGTCCGAATTTGGTCAGCATCGACGGATCGTCTGCGTTTCACGTCATTTGCAAGATACAAAATGATGGTAACTTGGCGGAGAAATTTTTCGATATATGCGATGACATACCAGTGGAGGTCGACGCCGTGGACGACTTGGACCGGACACCGCTTCAATGGGCCGTGGCGAATCTCTTGTCTGAGGTCGTCGACGTACTCTTGGGTCATGGTGCTGATTTGTCCAGCTTCGTTTTTCCGACCGAGGATTACTTCGCCGTGAGATATAAACTCGATTGTACACTCCAAAAAGTCGTTTTCCGCACGATGTCCATCATCAAGTCCTTGGAGAACCAAGGATATGAACTGGACCAAACCACCGCCCTGATGATCATGAAATTATTCGCCAAGTACGGATTGATCGATGATTCGGTGAATGTTGACGAATGTTTACGTAAAGACAAAGAATTCATGAGCATTGCGAAAGAGCAGATGGTAAGTTCGAGCCTGACGCTCTACGACTTTCTTCAGCTGCCTCCTGTAAAGGCCGAGAAAGTATTTACGATGAAAGATTACGACCAATACACATCTGAAATTTCTGATCTTTGCGACGATTCTCATCGGGCGTACACTACATACCTGTGTGAGACCGTAACGTATGGATTTTTCCGTCGATGGGCAGTGAAATTGTTTTCGAAGAAGACCCGATGGCTGTCCAAGCGCTACTGTGAAATTCTCATGGGACATCTGAATATCAAGGGTTTGTGGGACATTTGTATGGAGGCCGCGAATGAAAACACGCAATGGCTAGATTCTGTGCGTACAGATTATGTAAAAAAGTACTATAATAGGAATTTAAGTCTATCATATTCTTCCGACGATTGCTACAAATTATGAGTAAGAAAACTTCGGTAATAAAACGAAAATTGTAATAGTTTCTGATTGTTAGCCAAAATATTTTTTAATGTAGCCCAAATGTATTTGATATAAATTACATGCTTATTCAAAGGTCAAGTTTGACATTATATTTATAAAATAAGGAATATATTTCGTCAGCAGTACGCAACATATTCGAATGAAGTTCAAAACAAGAATTTGACTATAGACAAAATGAATCAGTTGTGTGCTTCCAGATCTATGAGTAGAATATTATATAAAAATACTAAAATAGAATAATTTTTTTACAAATGTTTAATTAAAATGTAACATTCAATACAGAAGCGTGCTTAACTTGACTAAAATTTCTTCCTATAATTATTATAACCGCAAACAAATCAATAAGTATGATACACTACGTGTGAAACGACTATCTAGCGTACGTAAGAAAATCGACATTTGCAGTTGTTTTTCTAACTTTCGTCGTCGAATGATTCAACTTGGGTTTGGACCAAAACAGCAGTAGCAGTTCTCCACGCGTGGCTCGTACTAATTCCCCGATTTTATACTCTGCCGTCCTCGGGTCGAAATAGTTCTCGCTGCGCGTATAATAGCTGCCATCCAGGGGCTGCCACTGCCGTCAAAAGTTTAAAATGAAATTCTCGCTCCTATGTACGCGATACGACACGAGAGAGAGTCAGGAGAGCGTCAGCGGGGTGAGAATATCTTGCGCCTCCGGCTTCGTTTCGTCTTCGGTTCGCCCCCCCACCCCCGTCGGTTGTATTAAGTTCTCGATAATTTGGCTGCTGCTGCTGCTGCTGCTGCTGCTCCAAAGACTCTCTCGCGACGACGCATCGCTCCTCCTCCTCCTCTTTTTTTTCCTTCTTTCACTTCTCTATCCCTTTTTTTTCTGCGTCGAACCTCGAAAACCACCCAAAATCCGATCGTCATAAAGTTACAAACTCGCTGACATATATATATTCGCGGGCGCACGACGAGACGCAAGAACGAAAAAGCAAGTTAACGCGCGAGCGAGATAGATACACGAGGAGGAGACCGAGAGGGAGAGATTCGTCGTCGGCGGCAGTTTGCGAACTCGATCCCCGAGAACCGAGTTTCGGAGCTGCCGCCACTGCCACGCGCGAACTCGTCTAACCGGAAAACTAGCACGATTCTCTTCTCTATACGTGTATGTGTGTGTGTATCTGTCCGTGTACGTATGTAGGTGCTAGATAGGATTGCGCCTGCAGTATGCGAGAGCAACGGCAGTATATAGCAGTAGCGGTATAGACTCCCTTTTCCAATAAGCTAAAATACTTCGTTCGCGCAAATGCAGAATTTGCATCGGTTATTCTCTGTTTCTCTCTCTTGCTCTCGCTATATACAGAGCCGACGTGCTCGACAAATTTTGCCACTTGTCACGCCCGAAAGCGTTTCGCTGTTTCCCTCGCGCGTTGAAATATATAGGACGCGATCGCGCGAGCGAAAGATTCGCCGATACTCTTGACTCGATTTCTCCGCTGCGCATTATACGAGATCGATCGATTCTAATTGTTTTTACGTATGTACCAGAAGAGAGAGAGAGAGAGAGGGAAATTATGTCACTTGCCACAGAGCAACGAAGTATCTCCGCGCGCGATGCGATTTTGAAACTTTGCTTCGCCTGCCGTAAAAAATATTAATATAACAATAATCAAAGACGAAGGGAAAAAATGCAATCGTCGCGTGGGTCAAACGGCGTGACAATAAAAAAAATACCAGCACTGCACCCTGGTATACAGTGCACGAGAGAGCGAGAGAGAGAGAGATTGAAAAATATCGAGAGTGAGAGATATTCCGCGTATATATGTTTGAAGTTATAATCAAGTTTTTCCCGATAATGAAGTTTCATACATCCAATTATGCAAATCGATGGCTCGGGAGACCTCCGCAGCGGTGTATAGTGGTGCTGGTGGTGGTAGAGCGGCAGTAGTAGTGGCTTTCTCTATATATACTATACATACGTACGATAGAGAGGTAGGTAACACCTCTACCACTGCGTCTGTACACTATGGTGTGTGTGTGTGTGCGCGCGCGCGCGCGCAGATCGAACATGTAAATTCCAAGGTAAATTAACGCAAAATTGTAACCCCCTTGCACTCCTTCTCTCCTCTCCTCTTCTCACTCTTAATATTGGGCCGTTCTCACGCGCTCGCGCGGCGGCGGCAACGGCGGCAACTTTGCAGCTGGAAAACAAAATTAACCCAGTTCCGCAACTCTCGGTACTATAACGCAGTATATATATACGTATATACGTAGAGAGAGCGCCAGTTATCCCTCGTGTACAAAGGGGCGCTTGGGCGTAGTAGTAGTACGCGAAACGAGCGAGAGAGCGTAAACGCGTAAAAATTGGAAAATCGAAGGTGCAGCCGCGCGCGCGCACATACACACAAACACACACGTGCGAATCACGAGAGGCAAAGTTGTCGCGATATTTTCTATGAAAGCTCGAAATTAGGCCACCAACCCCCAGCACACGAGCGACTGTGCAAACTAAGTAGCGATGCGCGTACAGTGCGCGGTACGCGTATATAGTATGTGGATGCGCGTGTGCGTGTGCTGTATATACACGGACAGTTACATATACGGGCACACCGCACCGGTCAAATATTGAATCTCGAAATTGTGCGCGCGCCAAAGTCCGAAATGCGTGCGCAACAGTGACGTGGTGAGGATAGAGAGCGAGAGAGAAAAAAACAACGGGGCGCCGCAGGTATATCGAATGCTCCAACGATTTCTATTGTAGAGCACACAACGTCAAGTAAGTATGCCGCGCTCACACACACACACACATGCACTATACAGATAGATTGGCTTTGTTGCTGCTGCTGCTGCTGTTACAGTCGGTGAGAGAAAGAGAGAGAGAGATAGGGCATGGATGCCCTGCAGCATCAGCAGCAGAGTAGCGGTGAACGAACGTTCTGTAGCCGAGTGCAGAGGTGCATAATACATTATATAGGGTGCAGAGAGAAAGAGAGAGAGAGAGGAGGGAGAGGCCGAGGCAGGCGCAGGCACATCACGCGCATTTCTAGAATTACTAAACGTTAATCAAAATTCCCGAAATCATCAAACGCTGCAATTGACTGCTTGGAAGGTTTATTGCGGTACAACTGCGCCTGCCTGCGCCAAGCCGACTAGAGAGTCGGAGCGAGAGGGAGTGAGGGTTAACCGCCTTTGTGGCGCCTGATTAAATATTTGCCTTCTCTCTCTCTCGCGGGTGCACGTGAATTCTATAAGTGTGCGTGGGTGGGTGCTGCAGGTGCGCGACGTTATAGCGTCTGCTGCTGTGTGCCGAAAAGAGCCCCGTGTCGCAAGTTTATAACACAGCAGTAGCAGCAGCAGCGGCGGCGGCGGCGACGCGGGAAAGGAATCGGAAGCTCTTTTCTATCTTATTTAATTAATGTTTTATAAGAACCCAATGATAAATAAAGTAGTTTGAAGAATCTAATTAAAGATGCTTACCGGCCGCGCGCGCCGCGTCCTAAAGTAAACTCACCGCTGCCGGTGAATTCCCCGGGCTTCGCACATATATAGCATTTATATACGTAAATGAACGAACGAATGAATGAGACTGCGAGAGCAAAAAAAAAAAAAAGGAAGAGTAATCTAGATGGTAAGTCAAATATTGACCGCGCATCGGGTTACTCCAATTTCAATTACTTTCGATGAATATATTTTTCTTCTTCTTTTTTTTTATTCGGTACCCTCCTAAACTATATACGCGACGCGTTCAGCTGTATACGATGGGGGTTGGTGGAAAAGAAGTGTGCTATATATTATATATCGCGAAGTGTATCGATAAGTTGAACGACGACTCGAGTTTATTAATTGGAAGTCCCTTGGGGGTGGTTACCGACGATAGAGAGCTGTGTGTGCTACAAATGATGGCCCGTCGACAGGATAATAATTTCGGATCGAAGATCGCGAGCAAGATATACAGGTATATATATAATGCACACGTAATGCTGTATATTATACGCTCTCACGAAGAGAGAGAGAGAGAGACATCCTTAGTCTTCACTTTTGCTTGATTTCCCAGTTGGTACCTCCAGCATGTTAGGGAATACTCGTGGTGGTGGTGGTCGTGGTGGCAGTAGCAGTAGCTATATATACATGTACGTCGACGTCGCTGTGTGCGTGTGTTAACGTGTGTTAGTGTGTGCAGGCGCGCGAGTTATAACAAAGTGAAAGAGAGATTGTGTCAAAGCGCGAGAGGCAAAGTTTCATCGTTTCGAGGCTATAGACGTTTATTAATTTGCCTGTGGGTATCTCTCTATACTCTGCTGCCGCTCTCGGGTTATAATAATTATGCATTCGTTTTACGCAGTCGCACAAAGCGAGCGAGAGAGAAAGAGCGAGATATTTTATATATAGTTTGATCAAAAGGATAGGTCTTTGAGTTGGAAAAACTTTTTAACCCAGCAGGTGCGTGCGTGGGAGTGTGTTTAATTTGAAAAGCGCGCGATATTTGCGGATTTTCCTTTCGGGCGGCTGCGGGGTGAGGTTGACAAAAAAAAAAATTAATGATGATGGTCGTCATTATTATTCTTATAATAAAAATATAGCGAATGTCAGAGATGATGGAAATGATCAATTTTTGTTTCTATTACCTAGCAGCTGCATCGAATATAATTTTCTCTTTTTCCGTAGGTTAATGCCGTTATACATAGCCTGTATTATTTACGATACTTTTTATCGGTTAGCATCATTACGGCTCCCGCTCGATTTGCGCCTCGCGCTATATACAGTACTACAAATAGAAACGAAAAAAAATATATATATCCGACAGCTGATTCAGGTGCTTTCTTTAAAAATGTGTACTAGCAGTCGTAAAATTACTCACGAAACGGCAGAGTAGGAGGAGGACGACAAAAAAAGTAAAGGGACTAGCTAGAGAGAGAGAGAAAAGAGTTGGATTGAGTCGCGCTCGCTCGCGCTATCTCTCTAAACCACCCCCGCCGCCGCCGCCGCCACTGCCATAGGTGTATCTTTTGTTTTGATTTCGTTCGTAGAGGGTTATACGCCGGTTTCTCTACTGCCGCTGCTGTAGTACTAACCCTTCTCTCTCGTCCCACTCGTTTCTCAGATTAATGACGTCGTTCTTGATAGTGACATTCAGTGTACTAGCTTCGGAAACTACACTACTGCCGCTGCTGCCTCGCCATATATACGGAGGCACGAAGTATGTTAGCGATCCTTCCTGTGTTTCTTTTTTTTCTGCTGCTGCTGCTGCTGCTGCTCTCGTTTTCTCGTAACCATTTCTTTTTTCTGCTTTTTTTTTTGTTGTGTTTTTGTTTTCCCCGTTGTTGTTGAAGAGGAGGAGGAGGGCAAGTGGATATATCTACGCAATTGAGGCTTTAGTTTTAGTGGATTGAAGTACGATACGGCGCAGACATCGATTGAACGTTCCCTGTACCGTGTGTGTCTCGTTGTTGCCTGTTTTTCTCCTCTCTCTCTCTCTCTTTTTTTCCGTTTTGTTTTCGGGGGTATCCTCTCGATCGTACAAAGATGTGAATTCAGGAGCTCTGTTATATAGCACACGATCGAGAGCAGAGCTACAACACAGCTCGCGCATGCGTTTTTTGTTTTTATACGCGGCGAAATAAAATATTTGAAGTAATGAAAAAAATATTTATACGTATTACGGGATCGGCATATCTCTGGTCTCGCGCTGGTTTACAATATATATCTAAAGTATTATGTACACTGCTGCCGCTGGGTTATATATCGATTCTAAATTGCTATTTTGTAATCCTGGATGAGCCCGGTGTGTGCAAGTTGCAGAAAATCTATATATAGTATATAACACTGTCATCTTATCTCTCGCCGCGCACTGCTGCCCCGGATCCTCCGCATATATACCCTCTCTCTCTCACTCACTTGATTCTAAATAGTGGCATAGTAGTATAGTGTAGTATATAAGGCAAGAAAAGGAGAAAAAAACCTTATTCTCTTTCTTTCTTTTTTTCTCTTATCCCGGTTGAACATTTTTTTCCTTTCGATAGAATTATTATGTATAGCCTTAGGCGCTTACCTCCCCCGCCTCGTGCCCTTTTTTCCTCCTCCTCCTCCTCTTCTTCTTCCTCTTCCCTGGAAACATGTTTTTCTACTTATACATGCTCTTTCTCTCTTCTCTTTTTTTTCGTACTCTCTTCTTCCCAGCCCCGGTATTATTATTTCCTGAAAAGTATTTACTCCGCATTATTACGTCCTTCAAAATATATCCTCTTTCGCTTCGAGACTCGTGTATGCAACGAGTCGATCGGAGCCGATATACGTGTTATTTACGGCTGTGTGTGTCTGTAGCGCAGAGAAACGCCAGTAATTCGCGAGTGTTTCCGACTTTTTCAATGTGGCAGTTGGCGTAAAACTTGCCCCTGCGCTCGCGCGACTTTTGATTCTCACCGATAGGAAGTTCCGCCCCGGCCCTATACATATAGCTACAGAGCTCTGCGATGCGATGTGTACGCGCGGGGGAGCTTTCGCTGCAACGAAACGTGTAAATTGCAAACTGCTCCGACGTTGTACACGTTACAAAAAAAAAAAGCAAAAAGTTTCTCTCTCTCTCTACTCTACTCTACTCTTGCGCGCAGCTCTCTCGAGCTCCTCCTCAACGAGGAGATAGCGTGATCTGGGCCGCAACTCAAATACCACGTTACACCCATATATATAGGGCGTTTATCGATTTCGCTCGAGCCACGCGTCTCTATAATTTTTACCATATATACGTATAACACCGAACCGCGGGTACAAGTTTTTCATATTATGATATATTTCGATAGAAATTAAATTAAAGTACAATCTTCTCTCTCTCTCTCTCTCTCTCTTTCCGCCCTCTCTATACATAATGTGCGGCGTAGGCGGTGGTAATGGTTTATCCAGTAGCTTCAACAGCAGCAGCGGCAGCAACGGGCGGTACTTGACCCCGTGTGCTGTTTAAATCTGAATTAAGTGCCGCTGCTAGCTGCTGCACTGCACTACGCTGCACGTTCTCTATCACGTATACGCAGAGAGAAGCTCTTCTCTCTCTCTCTCTCTCTCTCTCTCTCTCTCTCTCTCTCTCTCTCTCTCTCTCATAGGCTTTATTTACCCATCCGCATTCGGGGTTACGCGCCTTTAATCGCTCGCACCAACGTACATACGCACGTATACGGTGTGTATAAGTAGTATATATACGTAAAGGGGCGAGGCAGTAGCGGCGCGTGCGGAGCTTAAACTTTTTTAAATGAAATTTTACGTGGAACGATCGAGGTGGTGGTGGTGGTAGTGGCTGGCTTGGCTTGGCTTGGCTACCTGTAAACGCGCGCCCGCTGGACCTTCCCTCCTGTTCTTCCTCTACTTCTTCTGCTTTTTCTTCTTACAACTACTTTTACCTCGCTTTTGGCCTAACTACTATTTTTTTTCTCTTCTTCTTCTTCTTCTTTTTTTCCTCTACTCCGCTCTGACGTATACTCGTTTAAAAACGTTAAGGAAAGTACTTTTCCACGAGCATCCGAAGGGGGTGTGGGGAGGGAGATGGGATGCTATTAAATTTTTCATACTGTACACTGTGTGCTGCTCGTGCAGCATGTCTACCATGTCTACCATGTCTGCCTGCCTGCCTAGCTTGATTTTTCATGGATTAAAGCTCGTCGCTGTGCTGCTGCGCGCACAATCATTATTCCTCGTTTTTCTGATAAAATATGCACGTTAAAATGATAATTGTTGTATTCTTGGGGAAATGTCCGACTTTTACACGTTTCCCCTGGTTTAATTCCAACTGGACAGAGCGGCAGCAGCGATCAAAAAAACGAGAGGGAGAAATAAACAAGGTTGACGAATTCATCGCAGTCTCATTTTCCTCTGTACTCTTTCTCTCTTTCGCTGTCAATTTAATTTGAAATATATAGCGCGGCAGCGCGAGATAGGAAAGAGCACACGTACACACGCAGACACAGAGACACGGAGCTGCAAGCTGCGTCGAGGGATGATATATCGCTTAATAACTGCTGAAAATTAATGACTATCGCACGCACTCTTTGTGTGTCACGAGGTTTCCCGTTGCTGCCCCCGCTGCCCCGCTGCCGCTCGTGCCCGTGGGGCATGCGGCGGAATTTTCAATATGCAAAATGACCAGCCGCGTTAAAATGGAAAATCAGCCTCTGGCTGCGCAAAAGAAATAACCCGTGTATATATTCTTCTTTTGCCAGCGGTGCGAGTCCGGGTACGTATATATATGGGTCAAAATAATACTTTTTTACAAAACCGTGCGCACGTATGTCACCGATCTTGACGCGCTTTTGGTATGTTATAGTACATGGTAAAAAGGTCCCAAAAAAAAATTTTTAGACCCCCTCCCCCCTCCTACCCCCCACTTCCGGTATAAACGTCCATTTTCGATCTATATTTTTTCTGAGGACATGAAGCAAGTAAAAAATCTGAAAAAATTCATAAAAATACTTTTCCACAATCCAAACAACCTTGAATTTTTTCAGATTTTTTGAGTGCTTCAGGCCTTCAGAAAAAATTATTGAAAATTTCAAAAATCGAGATACGGCGGTATGAGCCGATGTAGTACTCGGAAATTTTTTCAGTTATTTTTCGCATTAAAAAACATAACCTCAATTTTTTTCAGATTTTTTCAGATTACCTAACGCACCTTTTGAAGCCAAAAACCGATTTTTTTGACGAAAATAATTTTTTTAGGACAGTACGGAGCCTCGAAAAATCTGAAAAAAATTTTTTCTTGTTTTTTTCATCAAAATACGTAATCTCAAATTTTTTCAGATTTTTTAATTGAAGGCGATAGCTTCTAGGGCCGAAAAATGCTATTTTTAACAAAAAATGGTTCCTAGAACCCGATGGTTCCGGTGAAAAAATTTGAAAATATTTTTTTTGAATTCCTTGTCAAATTTTAATAAATTTTGACCGTTTCAAAAGTTCGATTGAAGCTTCCTAGCTCATTTTAGAGCATCAAACGAGTTTTATCATTCCTTAATGTCTTCAGAAACGTCTTCAGATATTTTGCACTAATCTTTGTCCTGCTCTAAAATGAGCTAGGAAGCTTCAATCGAACTTTTGAAACGGTCAAAATTTATTAAAATTTGACAAGGAATTCAAAAAAAATATTTTCAAATTTTTTCACCGGAACCATCGGGTTCTAGGAACCATTTTTTGTTAAAAATAGCATTTTTCGGCCCTAGAAGCTATCGCCTTCAATTAAAAAATCTGAAAAAATTTGAGATTACGTATTTTGATGAAAAAAACAAGAAAAAATTTTTTTCAGATTTTTCGAGGCTCCGTACTGTCCTAAAAAAATTATTTTCGTCAAAAAAATCGGTTTTTGGCTTCAAAAGGTGCGTTAGGTAATCTGAAAAAATCTGAAAAAAATTGAGGTTATGTTTTTTAATGCGAAAAATAACTGAAAAAATTTCCGAGTACTACATCGGCTCATACCGCCGTATCTCGATTTTTGAAATTTTCAATGATTTTATCTGAAGGCCTGAAGCACTCAAAAAATCTGAAAAAATTCAAGGTTGTTTGGATTGTGGAAAAGTATTTTTATGAATTTTTTCAGATTTTTTACTTGCTTCATGTCCTCAGAAAAAATATAGATCGAAAATGGACGTTTATACCGGAAGTGGGGGGTAGGAGGGGGGAGGGGGTCTAAAAATTTTTTTTTGGGACCTTTTTACCATGTACTATAACATACCAAAAGCGTGTCAAGATCGGTGACATACGTGCGCACGGTTTTGTAAAAAAGTATTATTTTGACCCATATTCATTTTGCCCCCTGGATCAGAGAGGAGTGATCATTTTCCATGGAGATTAAACGATTTGTAAGAAGATTAAAATGTATATTAATTAAATTCAGTTTTTCAATTTTCCTTTTTTTTATTCCTTTTTGGCCTCTTTCTTTTTTCCATGCCTAGAGAGAGAGAGAGAGAGAGAGACTTCATTGGAGGGATTAATTTTCGAATTTTGATCTCGGTGTATAGCGTGTCTTTTTGCCCATCGCAGTCGAACGATAGAATTTTATCGAGTTAATTATCGGAGATCGCGATATATTTCCCCCACATTTCGGGAGCGGTAACTTTATAATTCACGAAGATTTTTGGATATTAGCGAGAATCGCATAACGCATAATTAGATCAATTGGCATCAATTGATTATATCCAATCGCGAGCGTCAATTTTTCTCGCTTCGATATCGAGAGAGCTTTTCAAAATTCAATTATCAAATATTACTCGTTTCGATAATTGGCTCACGATCGATCGAACGCGTTCTTAAAGTTTTGTGCGGGCCATTTTCAACGGGAAAGACGAGCGAGCGACGCCTGCACATAAACCGCTTGTTTATTTTTCGATGAAATCGAACGAACGAACGAAGGCGGCACGCGCTCGATAAACATTGGTAATTTAAGCGCAGTAGAGTAGATTTTCGCGTAATTAGAAAAATGTTTATTTTTCATTTCGAAAAAATCTGAATTTTTTCTCCCGCCCGCTCAATACTGTAACCACTCGACACTTTCGCACTCGATGCGCGTTTGAAAAAGAGAAAAGAGCCCAGAGCTCTTTATTTGATCTAAAAAATTTTCCACCTCGCAATCATCGGTAAGTAAATCGAGTGTATATATATATATACGCATTTTGTACTCGCGAAGAAAAAAAAATCATTAACCCCTCTCCCGAGGAGATCTTCGCCGCGGCTACTAACAGAAATGCACAGCGCGCGGGGGTACGTGTCTGCACGGGCGGAGCTCGTCTGCAAAACAAATACCCAAAGTGCACGTTTGTATGCGAACGATATATACATCTATATAACGTAGCAGCGCACCTGCGCGCTCGACCTCCTCTCCAATTCCAAGTCCGAAGTCTAGCTGTGCAGCGCGCGTCTCGAGAGATAAATATAGCATATAGAGAGAACCTCCTGATGGCTCAAGAGGTTGTTTCTACACTCAAACGAATCGAAGCTGGTTTACGCGCGCGCGAGCGCCTGAGCTTTTCTCTGCCCTGAAGATCTCCTACATATACCGCTCCGAGAGTTTGTGCATGTGCCAACACACGTATACACACACACACACACAGACGGAAGGCAGACGGACTCGTTTCGAAAACTCAGCCAGTCTGCTGCCTTGGATCATCTCTCTCTCTCTCTCTCTCTTGTACTCGGACTTGGGACTTATATACACATTGTGTGTGTTTGTTCATCCAATGAGAGAAAGACTCGGGATAGCAAACACTCGAGACATAATTAAAAGGATACGATCATGCGAGAGAAAACCCGAGCTATACATGCCCACTCTTGTTCGGTTTGATGAAAATGGAATGTTTTTTTCTCCGCTGCCACTCGTCTTTTTTTTCTCTTTCTTTTTTTTTTTTTTTTAAATACTCTCGCGTACGCGCGCGCGCTTATAAAGTTCTTGCTCGAGAGAAAATTGAATATTTCACGTGCAGCATTCGAGCTGCATTATAAAAATGAAGGAAAGTAAAAAAATAATAATGATAACAATGACGACGACCGTCACGATGACGATGATAAATAATGTACCGCAACGATGTGTTTTCGTATTATACCTTCCGCCGTCGTCGTCGTCGTCGTCTACGTCGACGGAGGTTATCCTCTGAGCCGTGAAACGTTCTCGCCCAAAGCCTATACACCACCGCCCGCCGTCGGCTTGGCGGTGGTATATATAGCAGCAGCAGCAGTAGCGGCGAGCTCGAGCTTGCAACTATCTCTCGCGAATCTCCCAGGCCAATTACGCTGCTCTGTACCGTATACCGCTGTACTGTACTGGCTTCTGCTGGCGCGCGCGCTGGCCTTTTTACAGGCTCTGCACATACAGAGAGAGAGAGAGGAAAACCGCGGGAGTTTGAGATAGTACTACTCTCTCTTCTTCTTGCTTTTGACTTTGCTCATTTACTTTTTCCTCCTTCCTTCTTCTTCTTTTTTTTTCTTTTTTTAATGTTTTATTTTCTCTCCCTTAGACCTAGGTCACTACTCCATACACATATATACGCTTTTCTTCTTTGCTGCTGCAACGGCAGCGCACAAACAGCTGTGCACTCGGCCGTGAACGTATCTCTACACACGCGCGCGCGCATGTGCGTTACACCGCCACGAGAAGATATACACGTTATTTTTTCTTTTCCTGTGTCTTTTGAGTTATTAGATTTTCCTTTTTTCGTAACCTTCTTTTTTACGCTCGCGCACAAACGTCATCGATGGGCACCAACGACCAAAAAAAAAACAAAGATTTCCTCTCTCTCTCTCTCTCTGGGCATCCTCGCGCGCGATATTGTCCGACGATCCGTAAAATGGAATTGTGGAGCGTGGTGACGTAACCGATTTTTTTTCTCTCTCTCTCTCTTTTTTTTTTAATATCTCTCGTATCCTTCCGTTTCACCACCATTAGGCCAAGAGAGTTTTGAAGAGAGATAAGCACTCTCGTATCACCCACTCACGGGAGGCTTTTTGCTTTTTTAAAGGGAAACGGACGGATGGACGGGGAGGGTGGTATTATGGTGTGTGTGTGGCGGCGGCACAGCGTGTGGCCCCCATAGTAGTACAGAGAGAAGAGAGAGAGAGGGATCCGTACCATTAGTGTTCCTCTTTCTCGGAGCGGCTCGAGGAGGTTTTTTGCGCGGGCGCGAGAGAGGACTTTATCGTTGGATGAACTTGTCCGATTGCTTTTAAATTACCACCCGCTGCACAGAGAGCACACGTATATAGAGCTACCTTTCTACCTTCCTCCTCCTCCCCCTGCACTCGCTCTATACCCTACTGAAATTTATCGGCTAATATCCCTGGAGAGCTAGAGCTAGCTGCTGCTGCTGCTGCTTCGAGATGCCTTCGTTTCTCTCTCTCTCTCTCACTCTTCTTTCTCACACAGCTCGCCTCTCTTTTGTTCGCGAATCGCTAACTCGTTTCCCGGCGTCTCCTTCTTCTTCTTCTTCCTCTTCGGCGAGAGAGAGAGAGAGAGAAATGTATGCGGATCGGCATAATCTTCACGGAATGTTATTCCACTTTCAATGCTTCCGGCGTCTCATATTACAAGTCAATCTTCTCTCGCGCGCGGGCTCGCTCGCCTCTCCGCTTCTCTCTTTCTTTTTCTTCTCCCGCTACTGCTGTTGCCACTGCTACTGCAGCTTCTGCAGTGTAGCAAGATAGCTGTAGGTTGTACGTAGGCACGAAAAAAAAAAAAATGAGTTATTTCGACGCCGAGGCACCTTGATTCATAACCGTCTTTCCCCGATTGTTCCAGCTGGTTTTCTCTCTCTCGTATTACGCGTAGTAGCTATATATGCATAAGTCTTATGGAATAGCCAAGATTCCCTACCGTGAGCAGCGGGGTGAATAACGTTGACTATGATTTTTATTTGTACACTTTAATTTTTTCGCTTCAAATTCAACATTTTTCAAAGCTTAGCAGTGGTACATCTACACGGGGCAGCAGCAGCAGCTCCCACCAAATCCAGGTATAAAAGAAGCTTCTACTCGCGCGCAGAAGAGAAGAGGGTAATACGGTCGTTAAGAAACTGTCGTGGAACGAGCGCGATTACCTTCAAATTCATGACTCAGAAGACTCGCTTCTCACTCTCTCTCTCTCTCTCTCTCTGCGAAATGTTTAAACTTGTTTCATTCTTAGCAAAGCAGTAGCAGCAGCAGCAGGAAGGTTAAGGAAAGTTTCTTCTTACCTCTCCCTATGCGAGAGAGAGAGAGAGAGAGTCAGTCATCGCCTTCCAATTTTGCGCGAGCTCTGCCCGGAGAGCCTTGCTTCTGCGCGCTCTTTCCGATCTTTTCATAGTTTTCTTACTTCCGTCATCATTTTCATTCCACCTGACATTTTGACAAAGTCGAGCGAGCGAGCTGCAGCAGCTCCCGAGACTAGGAAGCTATGCACGCGCTTCTAGCTAGCTCTCTCGCAAGCACGCAATATGAAAACGATCTGGCATGACGTTTTATGTGTACATATCCCTCGTCGCAATTTCCCCCCGTGGCAGCAGCAGCGGCAGCACCTCCTCCTTTATATACGTCGCTCGCTTTTAACTCGCTTTTCTTGTTGTCTCGTACTGCCGCTAGCTGCTATACGTATATATATACTACCTCGTATATAAGTTGTCGAGCCCGAGCTATTGAAACGTTTAATTGCGAAACCTTAAAAAAAAAAACTTATTACAAAAGCCTCGAACAATGTGTACACCGAAACACACACACACAAAAAATATTATGCAATTTCTCGGACTAAGAAAAAGTTAAATTCGGTTTAATAGGAATAATGAATTTTCTCTCTGGCCCGCCGTCGCTGTGTTTTGTACATTGCAAGCTCTCCCGAGCCTAGCAGCAGCAGCACACTCTGTCGAGGGCAGAAAAAAGTAAAGAAGGAAGCGGCAGAGTTTCGAGAGGAGAGAGAGAGAAAAAAAATTATAACGTGCTGTTGAATTTCAAAAGCGCTGAAAAAGCTCGTGGAGCGCGCGTCTTGCAGGCTCACAATTTGTACTTTGCCGCGACGGCGGTAGTTCATCCGATGTGCTGCTGCTGCTGCCGCTACACTTCCTTTACGGTATGAGCAGTAGCAGCAGCAGCAGCAGCAACGGCTCCGTCCACCTGCTGGTTTTTCATCTCTCTCTCTTTTTTTTTCCTCTCCGACTCCTCTTTTTTTTTTATCGCTACTCTCTCTCTCACTCGCTCTCTAGCCCTCGGGCGTTATCGAATCTGCAATTAAAAAGTTCCGCAACTAATTTCAATTTAATCGTTGGCCTTTCTCTTGATCCGACCGAAAAGAGAGATGAAAATAAAACATGGCTGAGGTAGGGGTGAGAGAGAGAGAAAAAAACGAGCAGCAGCAGCAGCATCAGCTACCGCCCGCTGGAGATCCGGTATTAAACTTTTCGTCGTCGTCGTCGTTGGATGGGGCTCAGCTGCTTTTCATACATACATTGTTAGCGTTCGACAGCTTGAAATCGTTCGTGGGGCGGGAGGGGGGGCCCTCTCGAAATTAGAAAAGACAAGCATCGGCGCGCGGCCCCTCTTAGCAATGCAAAGCAGCTCTATCGGAGGTGCGCGCGATCGTTCCTACATTATATATATCTCGGGGCCGGCTAAATTACGAAGACGAGACGAGGTTAACGGTTTTCACGGAAAGTTACGATCGCGAAGTTGCGCGTGTGCAACGGGTTGACCCGCGCGTTGAACCGGACACCCACCCGCTCGAGTTTTCTTCTTCCGCGCGTAAAATATTCGTATTTCTCCGGCTGATGCAATTGAAATTCATTCGACTTTTTCTGCGCGGCATAACGCCTACCACTGCTATCCCCCCTCCGATATCGCTTCATAAATTTTAAATTCTTCGCGTACTCGCGTTGACGAACTCTGAATAACGAGTTGAAGGAAAAAAAGACAAATGCATGAATCAAACGCATTATACATGGCTGCGCGTTCGAAAACAATCTGTTCGCTGTAAATATAAAACAACAACAAAAAAAAACCATCCACTCGCGAAGCGGATGGAGCGAGTGGTACATTATCAAACGGCCAGATCCAATAAGCTTCTCGTCACGGCAACGACGACGACGACGAAAAAAGAAGAAGAAGCGTGTATAGCAGCGACAAAGAGCGAAGTCGGGAGAAAAAAAAGTATAAAGGACGAAGGTGGGGAGTGGGGTAAGGAACTCATTCGATTTGGAATCCTCCTTAAGGAAATTCAAAGTGCAATTACGTCGCCCTTTTTTTCACGTATATATAAGGCTACTACTTACGGGCTACTATATACGTGTAAGGGAATGACGATTTTCTCTCTCTCTCTCTCGCCTATCTCTTTTTTTTCAATTGGAAAATTAAATTATTTTAAAATAGCCCTCCGACAACGACGAGAGAAAGAAACTATTACCGCGCTCTGGTATCAATGTGTATAGCGCCCCGCTTCGATTCGATATCGTTTTTGCAGTTCTTCTCGCGACGAAGAGAAAGAAAGAGAGAAAGAAGCTAATAAGTCCCACAGTCCTCGAGTATAATTACGGGCTCTTAGGTCCATCTTCGTCGTTTAAAACGTACATTACATACACCGACGTGTCTCTCTCTCTCTACTCAGCACTGATGTGGATGTGAACGACGCGTGGCCCGGAAAAAGTGTATATATAACGATAAGGATTATTATACAGACGGATATATTATATCCCTTGCGGAGCTTTCGCAAGATGCTTAAAAGATTACCGATAACGAGAACGAAGGTGGGTGTCCCCGCCTTATATAGCAGCAGCCCCAGACCCCCCCGCCGGTTTGCCTTTAAGCATAACTGTGAAAGAGATGGGCTCGCGGATAGCAGCAGCAGCAGCAGTAGTAGTAGTAGTAGTAGTAGTAGTAGTAGTAGTAGTATAGTCAGTTCAGTAGTCTGACTAGTCGCTCGGTCGGACGCGAAGAAGAGAGAGAGAGGCTGCTGCAGCACTACTTCCCTACACCCTATGTATGTATGTATGTATGTATGTATGTGCAGCCAAGGTCTTAACAGTTTAGAACTCTGCTCATCTGGGGTATAGAGGGTATAGCAGCAGTACGACGACGACGACGACTACCACTACTACTACTACTGCTTGGCGGCGGCGAGATCATAAAGGTCTTAGCGCTTCGCGAAAGATTATTGCTGCTGCTGCCACTGCACCTCGTTACAGAAACTCTCTCTCTCTACTGCTGCTGCTCCTTGGGTTGTATGTGTGTGTGTGTGCGAGCGCGTCTTACTATACTGCTATATAACCCGCCACGACGTCAAAGTAAAATGGGTTTATACGTAGAAGCCGAAGATTAATGAAAAATAAAGAAAGAGAAAATCTTGTACGGCCGCGCGTCGATGTAAATTTATATCGCTCGTGCGGGGGGAGGAAAAGCCGGGGATACACACGATATATATATAAGCGCGGAACCGATAATTGCGTGACTTTAACGCACGCGAGCGAGAGAGAGAGAGACAGACAGGACCACTTACACGCCCCATGCACATAGTCTCGCGGCACTGTGTCAGTGTGTTGCAGCTCTGCCCCGGTAAGTACGTACGTACATGTATGTAGTGCCCTATACCCCCTGTGAAACACACACACAGACACTTGGGTTGGTATATGTGTATAACCGCTGGAATTTATTCTGTGCACCGTCGAGGCTCTTAACCCAAGCGAAAGAGTGAATTACGACGGCACAAGAACCCGAACTCTCGCATGTACGCGTATGTATGTACTCGAAGCTCACCCACACACACAGACACACACATGGTCTGGGGAGGGCCACCCATATGTGTCTGTGTGTGCACCAGCAAGTGGCTTTAAGTAAATAACGAGGTTGTACGCTCATCGATCGATACCCCGTCGATAGAGAGCGGCATGTGTTTGCACGCGTGTGTGTCTGTGTAGGTGTGCTGCCTTCCCCTTTTTCCATCCTGCGCTGCTGCTGCGCTATATACTCCCGACCAACATCCCTCTTCTCTCCTCCCGCTCGCGATCCCCTCCGTCACTTGGTCTCGGGAATGAGCAATCGCTAGCTTTGACAGGTTATAAATTCCCTTTGTTCGTGTTACTCGTTCGCCTCTCTCTCGCGTTCGCTTCGCTAAAATGAAAAATAAAGCTGCCGCTGACGCTCTCTCTCACTCTCTCTGTGCGCCTGCAGTGCTGCTGCTGCTGCTGCACGATGATGATGTATACGTACATAGAGAGAGGGAAAACGAGGGGAATATCGAACGAAAGATGATGTCTGACGGCGCATTTATTAATACTACTTTGAGGAATCAATCGGTCAAAAGGATCTGCGTGTTTTTATTTTATTTATTTGTTGTTTCTCTTGCTTCTTCTTTTTTTTTTAATCGTTTTCATTTTCGACTGCTGCTGCAAGCGCAGCCACAGCTGCCTCCGAGCTTTGTTTCGTGCGTTTGTTGATTCAGTTAAATAAACAATGCAACGGCGCAATCCTCCCCCGCGTCTGCGTGCGCGCACACACGCACGCACTTGGACGTGAAGTGCAGGCAGGCAGGCGCAGCGAGGAGAGACAGACAGAGCGCAAAGAAAGAAATTCTCTCCTTTTTTTTCTTTTTTTTTTGGGTTTCTTTTACATATCTCGTTCGACCCAGGTAGTATGAATTTATACCGTATATTTCGTTCGTTGGCTGTGCCCATACACGCGCACGCACCCATCCACCCGCGCTCGTGGGAGAGAGCGAGAGGGGAAAAAATCTTTTAAAGCGCTTATGGAATTGGTCGTACGAACACACACACATCCTATATAATATGTATATCTGTATGCTGCAGCGCGAGGCCGTGCGGCGGGACGTACGGTCGTATATACACGGCTCGCCACCAGTCCGACGCCGCCGAGTGACTTTGAGAGTCAAATAGCCTATTGAACTGCGAATCCTCTTCTCTCTCTCTTTCTGTGAGCTGCGCCGCCTCGATCTGCGCTCGCCTCACCAGTCCAGCAGCCTGGCGCGCGGATCGATTGTTTCTGCGGGTCTCCTCTTTTTTTGTGTCTGGTTATATATTCCTTCCTTCTTCTTTTTTTTATTGTCGTTGTTGTCCTTCTTTTTTTTTATTTATTACTATACCGTCGTCGTCGAAAACTCGTCGGAGTTTATTTTCTGACCGATTGACAAGTACTAATTGGGAAACTTTATCAGACGCGCGCGTACCCGCGCTTATCGCCTTCCACGCGCGCGCGCGCGCATATATATAATGCCCACTATATGTATATTTCTGCTATACGTGTATACGAGAAAAACGAGGCGAGCAGCAGCGGGAGCAGCCCCCCAGCTCCGCGATCAAAAAGCTTTTCATCATATGTACCCGGCTTCGAATGAAAAAAGTTTTTAGCCGCGGCGGCGAGCTCTCGAAATGCGAAAAATGACGAATCGATTGATTACCAACAGCCCCGTTATATATATCGAGCTCGCTCGTTGCCTCTCCGCGTCGTTGTATACACACACATACTTTGCTGCGCCTGTGTGTGTGTGTAATATATGTGTATAATATAACTCATCCCTCTCTCTCTTTCTCACCCCCTTCATCGGAACGGAACGTAAATAATATTAATAATCGCAAGAAACAAAGGAAAGGCGCGCGCGGAGAGACAGTTACATAATATACACATACCACCGATGTAATAGCAAAGTTAACTAGTTTGGACTTTTGCGCCATTAAACGAATTGCGTACGACTCTACTCGAGGTACGTATACACACATGAAAACGCGTTTATGTAACTCCGGTAGCGACGTCGGCGGCGGCGGCGGTCGAGTTTATACATTAGTCAAACATTTCCGCGTGCGAATATCGCGAGTTGGAAATTTCGCGCGCACCGCTCGACTTGCCTAAGTTCTCCACGAGATTTTCATCGCTTTGACAAATAGCCCTAAGTGCTGCGTGTGCTACTTTTTTCTCTCTGCTCTTTCTCGTGCATAGTAGGTATATAGTAGGAGTGCAGCGAGCCTACTTATATTTCTTTCTCACTGCTGCGACCTTTTCTTTTACGCCTTGGTCAGTTCACACTAACCGACTCTTCTTCCTCTTTTCCATTCACTAAAAAGTTGCTCTTTTGCCTCTATCTCTCTCTCTCTCTCATTTTTTTACTCGCGCTCCCATAGTTCATAATTCACGTTGCAAGCAGATGGGATAAAAATAAAAAAAAAGGAGAGAGAGAAAAAGCTTGGATGCGCGCGAGAAAGAGGAAAGGCAAAGAAGCACTCGTGGGGGTGCAGCGAGCTCTGCGTTGGGAAAAATTTTTGCTGCAGCGCACGCCACGTTGGTAACATCAAGATTAATATAATTCTGATATTTTTGTGCTCGGAAGGAAACGAGACCATCTCCTTAAACGATGCGCATTATTCATAATTTTTCCGAGTTACGCCGTGAAAGAGAGAGAGAGAGAGAGAGAGTGGGAGAAACTTTTCCTTGAATTACACCACCGCTTGACATCGAGCGCGCGTACCTCTTTTTTTTTACATTTTTTACTCCCCCTTTTTTTTTATTTTTATTTTACGATAGACGACACCTCCCAGCGGTGCTTTTAAAGTCGCTTGCCACCTTTTATATATAAAATATATATGTATTTAAGTATTATATATACACGCAACGACACGCGCCCGTTGTACTACACCCATGTGCAGCCGAGGCGCCAACAGAGGGTTCTCTACCTTCTCGGTTTTTTTTAATGGGGGGACTGAGGATATTTTTATGGCTGCGCCCGCCACGGCAGCAGCAGCAGCCGAGTTAATCTGTTTGTATTGGTTTATTCTCGAGGCTTTCAAAGTGTCTAGTGAAAAGGCAAGCGCTGCAGCTTTACGCGTCGGTCGCGGCGATAAATCCCGGGATTTCGATGATTATACGACGAAGGAGAGAATAGGACGATTAAAAGTCACCACCATCACTTT
Source organism: Trichogramma pretiosum (assembly GCF_000599845.2). Lineage (NCBI taxonomy): Eukaryota > Metazoa > Arthropoda > Insecta > Hymenoptera > Trichogrammatidae > Trichogramma > Trichogramma pretiosum. The sequence continues at coordinate 392,549 of NW_019640943.1, forward strand.
TTTTTGTTGTGTAAAACTCGAAAATTAACCAGCTTCTCTTTTGCTTTCTGTTTCAGGTGAGTCTTATATTCCAACGTGCCTGTACACAACATTTTTTGAAGTATTCGTAAGTCCACATAGTGCAGTATTATTACAATAATCCATTGGGGGGGGGGGGGGGGGGNGATACGTATGTACTTACGTAGCTTGAAACTTTTTCTTGCGCCTTGTATAGAGCCGCGCGCAATAATATAAAAAAAAAAAGAATAAAGGTACACTCGAGCCAGCAACTGCAGTTACCCCGAGACGCATAATACGTGCGATATACCATCGGCACAGAAAAGAATCGATGAAATCGAATATCGAACGCGGCGGGCGAAAATCTACCGCCCGCCCGCCGCACGGAGGAAGGACAATGGCCAGTAGTACGCTCAAAATGGAGCTTCGATGGCCTATATATAAGCATCGCGGTGTGGGTGTGGGAGACGAGAGGGATAAGGGTTAAGACCTCGAGAAATGGAAGCTTCTCGCGAACGCGCATTTGGAATAAGATATAGGCAATGGATATATATGCGGGCTGTGTGCGCCGAGGAACATAGGATATTGGAACCGGATTACATATTAGTCGGTAGTATAGGCGAGAGAGAGAGAGAGAGGGATATATCTATCTATGTGTGTGTATGTGTATTATATAACACACACATACACAATTCCGCGTGTGAGTGTTAGAGTGCGGGCTATGCGCTTTAGCGAGAGAAAATCGAGGTTTATCCTCGCGCGGATATGTTCTATGTATCGGCTATACGTGCATAATATCGGGAAAAAAATAAATATCATCCATTTATATCCACTGAGATATACCTAATTTACTAAACGCGCTAGCTGGATTCTTTTTTGTTTTTATTTTATTTTCGTTCCAATCGCGCGCTACTATGCCGATCATTACCGAATTCATATTATTATTATCGTTGCATGTATAAAAAATTCATGGGAAATTTATGCGATTGCGTGGATAGAGATGCTTCGAGTTGCGGAGGCTAACATCGGAGAGAGAAAGAGAAAAAAAAGGAGTTAGAGAGAGAGAAGCGAAAGTGGCAGAAATAGTAATCGAAACTCGTTATCTGCAAAAAGCCAAAGAGCAAGGCTACTCGGGGGCTACTACAGCTTCTAGATAGCCGCAGTCGGGCCAAGTACAGAGGAAAAATACGCTCGCAGCAGCCACTTGATTAACGAGTGTGGGCAGTCTCCATTTCTCCCTCACCCTCCCTCCCTTTCTCTCTCTTTTGCTCTCTTGCTCCTTCGTGGGCACTTTTCCTTCCTTTTCTTCTTCTTCTTCTTCTTCTTCTCTTTGTTTATTTTTCCTTTACGCCCGTCGCTCCGTCTTTCTTTCTCCGTGCGCATTTGACAGCGCGAGAGAGCAACGGTGCTGGCGGCGCGGGTCAGCGATCCTAATTAAGACGGACTCTCGCTCGGCCCTCTCTCCCCTCTGTACTTCAGACAATAATTTCGCTTAATCAGGGCTCGCGCGCTCGTTTGAAGCTCCAACCCAACGTTTATCTTTTACCTCTTCTTCTTTTTTTTTGCCTCCTCTGTATTTACTATTCACGTTTGTCGTCGTTGTCTTATGAAAAAAGGAGAAAAAAATCTAAACACACATATAATGTACACACGTAGAGTACACCCCCATACATACTCGATCTCCTCTCTGTCGGCGCGACGTGGGTGCAGCAGCGGCAGAGCCGTTATAATACGTGCCGCGCGCGATCGGACGTATTAAACCCTCTCCTTTGCGTTTGCACGTCCTTGTCCAAATGTTTGTTCATCGGAAAATATGCGCGAGTCTGCGAGCCGGCGATAAGACCTCATTGCCGCCGCTGCTGCTGCTGCTCTAACGCTTTTAGCTCTCTTATATGTGTGGCATATATATATATCGTTTATATGTGTATGCGCAGAGACGTGCATCGTCGTCGGGCGATTGCTGCTGCCGCTGCTCGTGGCAGTTACAGTAAAACGTCTTTTGCGCCGTGTTGGAGCACGCGTATAAGGGGACGCTGCGAAGCCATTTCCCGCTATTATAGCTGCTATATATGCGTGTTCAGGTGCTGCTGCGCTGCGAGGCGGGAACGGGGCCGATCTTGCACACACCCGCGAGAATCATTGACGATTATTGCATGCCGAGGATACTGGAGCGAAGACATTTTTCGTTTGACTTTGGGTATTTTTTTTTTTTTTTTTTTAACAATATTTGTATCGTCAAAGGTATGCGATGAAAAGAGTACACGATCGTTGTGAACATTTTAAATTGAGCTGCTTTTCACTTATTCGTCGGGGATTTTGCCCCCCGTCGCCGGTAGATGTCGCATTCGAAACGCGCAGTCAAATTAGTAAAGTTCACTTATAATATAACACATATATAACTAAGACCCCAACACTGAACACACCGTAAGTCGTTCGGGTGCACTCGTCAAGCTCAACCACTGCATCGTGGCTGGCTGCCCCCTCCTCGCTGGCGTCAACCATTGAGCTCGACGCCACTTCTCGCCAGTCCCTCGACGGCGGGACTAACGATGTAGTCCTCTCGTCTCTTTCGACGGTTGCGGCCAATAACAAATAAATCAACAAATAAGACTTACGATTAAATTAACACTATATCATATAATGTAACATAATATACGAAAAAACAACAATTTTCACACCAAACATACTTTGCAACAGACAATTGTCACAGTAATAATTAATTTTCTGGAAACAGCCTATCCACCGCTATGCGTAACCTGAAATCACAAGAACGCAAAAATTAGTAGTAATTAGTTGCTGCGTTGCATCTACATAAGAGAAAAAAAAACATACCAAAAAACAATTAGTTTGTGACATTTATCCGTGCGCTCCCTCTTGCTCCCTAAAATTGATCTATCTTCAAGTTTAGTATTAATATTATTAAATTTCAATATTATTAAATTGCTAGAAAAAAATAAAATCCAAAAGGCATTTGTAGTTCGATCCGGCAATAAATTGTCGAAAAATGTTGCGAGACAACGTGACCCCAACGAAGATATTGCGTTCACACACAACGCGTCGTTTTCCGGCAGCAAAATTACAATTTTCGAAGTCTTCGAAATATTTGGTGTTATATATCAATCGAAAATTCGTTTGCCACTTGCGGATTTTCAATACTCCATCTGTTGATGGAATCGAAAAGCTATAGTTTGTGGAGATTTAAAATTTTAAAATTTCTAAGCTTAAATTGAAAACTTTTAATTGATAAAATAATTTTTCGTGATCATCAAACTCTAAAAAAACATTACTTTTATCATTCAACCGATGCAATATCCATCAACTGAGGTCGCGCGACGAAAATAAAGTACGAGTCCTGATTCATCTCGATTTGTCAAAATTCATGCAAGCTTACGAACAAATGTTACGGCACAGAAGAGCAAAAAAAAAAAAGAAAAAAATGTTGACAGTTCAGTTCAGTTATAAAGCAGGGTGCGCGCGCGCGAACAAAATTACCTCATTAAATTCTCAGCGAGCGAAGGATAAAGTAGCATGTACATAGCCGCGCCTGCTGCTGCTACCGCTGCTTTTGCTGCTGCTGCTACTTCTGCTCCGAAATATATATATAATCGCGCGGCGCCCTGTTTATGCATTCAACAAGATGATTTTCCGGGCCGCACGCGGGTTAATCCAACATAGCACTTGGCTAAATCCTAGACAGCTCCGAAATACATGTATAAGGGAAAGGGACTAGCAGCAGCAGCAGCAGCTAGTGTACGGACTGTGTATATATACAGTCCTGAGCCGCTGCTGCATAGGAGACCTCGTCGTCGTCGTCGCTGTAGAAAGAGAAAGATAGACAGACAGACGTGTACAGCAGCAGCAGCAGCAGTAGCAGTAGTAGCATCCCACGACCGACCCACGCCTTGTTTGTCTCGTGCGGTTACAGCATAAACGTTTCAGTCTTCTCTCTCAGAAGTGCCTTCATCCTCCTCCCACACTCCTTCATCGTCGTCGTCGTCGACGTCGTCGTCGTCCTACTGAGTGAACCTCTGCCACTGCGGCCTAAAGTGAGAGACTAGCGCTGCACGCGCAGTCGAGTCACAAGTCTCTCTGCCTCTCTAACCGAAGCAAAGATTCGCGCTTCGATAGCCGACCTTTATATTACGGCACCGACTGCTGCCAGGCGCGGAGCAGAGAGACGAGCTAGATAGAGAGAGAGAGATATAGAGAGAGGAAGGGCAACACAAAGTGGATGATAAGTAGCGTCAAGCTGCTGCTGCCTGAGTCTGGCTTTTCTTGTGCTTGCATCATCTCTCTCTCTCTCCCCCTCTCGGTTCGTTTAGTCCTTCCGAGCTGCGAGTCTATAGGCGCGCGCGCACCATTACGTAGTTGGATGATTTTGTGATTAATTTCTCGGGCTCGATCGATCTTCTCTCTCTCTCTCTGTCTCTCTTATACTCGGCTGTTGCTGCGATTGCCACCGACAAAAGATACTACTCTGTATATAGTATATATAGTTGTATATATACACGGCAGCGATTTATTCACACAGACAGGGTATAAAAGGGCCTGGTTGAAACAGCAGCAGCAGCAGTAGCGGCAGCTCTCGGCGAGCTACAAATTATAAAGGACAATTCCCCAACTTTGTCGCGAGCGAGCGCGGGAGGGTATACAATCTTTTGGCAGCTCTATATATATATACACACACGCACGCACAAAAGAGGCCTCTCCGCGCGCAAGCTCGCCAACTGAAAGTTGTATTATTACACGTTGTGTATGAATACAGTATATATACAGAATGGTAGCAGTTGCGCGCCAAAAAACAATGTGACTGCGCAGTGTATGCGCAGCAGCAGCAGCTACATTATATGTTATTATTATACATACGCGCAAGGCACAGAGAGCCGACTGTGTTGTACCACGGGCGCGTGAAACGCAAAGTTGCGAGAAGGGCTTTTTTTTTCTTTCCTTGGCGCTTTCAATAAGATACAAGGGTAGGTAGGTAGTGGTATATATGCAGCTAGCTAGCTGGCTTCACCCACCCCATAATTCTGCGTCTGATTTGACGTCGGTGCAGGCGTTGGTGCATGCACACACACACACACACTAAGGGCAGCTGTAGTACACGTGCCGCTGCTGCTGCTCAGCTATGCATGGAAGGGAGTGACAAAATGTTTGGGGAGCAAACATTGCTTCGGGCGTGTGCAAAAAGCTCGCCTAGACAGTGAATAAGAGCTGCTGTTGGTGCAGCTTGCAAGCCCTACCCGGAATGGATGCGCGAGCGTATAAACTTGTCTAATATTTTTTTTCTCTTCTTCTTCTTCTCGCGCTTCGTATATTGTACGAAACCTAAGCGACAAGTTTTTCAATTAAAAATTAGATATCACAAAGCGTTACGTACATAAAAACGTATCCCATATGCGCGCGTTGATACGCACAATTTGCGTATCCGCGATATTCTCGAGCGCACAAAAGAAAATCATTCGATCCTATGCCGTTGAAAAGTTGTGTCGCGCGCTGCACAAGACACACACACACACACACATATAGGTACGCGCGCATTTATAGAACCTCGGGCCTCCGAGAGAGAGAGAGAGAGATGGGCTTTTAAACTTTTCTCATCAAACAATAGGTGTATATGCGCGCGCGCGCGCCGTCGAGCGAGAGAGAGAGAGAGAGAAAGAGAGAAAGAGAGACAAGCAAAGTTTAAGCGATTACAACGCGACTAGAGAGCCGGGCGACTTGTTTGTTTGGCTGCTTTTGGCGCGCTAGCGAGCTTTATATACATAAGTCACATACGCGCGCGCAGCTGTCTATGTATTATATACGCTAAAAACTACCACTACTTTTCACGTATAAAAAAAAAAAAAAAAAAAAAAAAAAAAGAGTNGTATAAAAAAAAAAAAAAAAAAGAAAAAAAAAGAGTAAAGAGGGAGAATTCAGCTCTCGTAAAGTGTTAATATACACGATGGGCGCTCGTCGTCGTTGTCGCCCATCGTCCCCCGTCCGTGTGTGTATGTGCACGAGCACCTCTTATATTTTTCAGCTCTTTGCGCGCTACGCTCTGCATGTATGCAGCTATATAGTAGCACACACACGTGTAGGTACATAGCCTCTCTCTCTCTCTCTCGCTCTTTCACTCTTCGCTGTAATAACACTTCGCATCTTGTGCTCGGCTATATATACTATATCGACTTCAACGCTCCGGTGTAGCCCCTCACCCCCGACACTGTACTGTACTATACTACTACTACTACTATCGTCGTCGTCGTGTCGTTCTAATTTAAAGAGCTCGGTTGCGAGCTATGTGCGCTACACACAACGGTACACGTGTACGAGATGCTATATCTATATTGTTTGCCCGAGTCTGTGTGTGTGTGTGAGTATGAGAGAGAGTGATAGGTATGCGAACAAAAGGGAGCGACGACGTGTGTGTGGATACAAGCGAGAGAACGTACGCAAATTTTTTTTTTTTTCGTAAGTATTACACATGTAGAGCAAGAAAAATGTATATTGCCCCGGCAACGTGCATGCGCCCGTTTAAAAATGTTTGTGTGTGTGCAGCAACCAAAATGACGCTCTTACAATGGTGGCCCGCAAGCACCGAAATAAAGCGAATACTTTTTTTCTCTCTCTCTCTCTCGCCTGCTTCAACTTTGAATTTTATATGCGTAATATAGAACGAAGGATAGCTGCGAGAGAGAAAGAGATGAGCAAATTGAAATCTTTAAGAATAATACAACTATAAAAAGACGGGGACAGTACTATACATAAACGTGTAAATTTCAAGCAAGGAAATCAATTATGTTAATGCGCGGCGCGACGAGATTCGCGCTTTACAGCAGTAGCACACCACTACCACCAAACGAGCGATCGGGGGGAACCGATATCGAGAGATATTTCGGTGCGATAACGTTTCTCTCCTGCGAACAACGCGATCGAGAGGATTTCTATAGTATATAGGTACCCTCTCTCGACGATGATCGTGGGCTACTGCTCTGCTGCTGCGGCGGCATTAACGAAGGCAACCATCGAGATTCTACGATGGGTTATACGCGCGGGTGAAAAGCGGATAAGCCGGCTGTATTTATCCGATTGAATATTAATCGCTCGTAAAATGAAAGAAAAAAAAAAGAGACGGAGGGATATTCCGTCTCGTCGTCGTTTTTTTTTTCCTGGCGTGTAGTTCGCCCTCCTTCTCTTCTCTCTCTCTCTCTCTCTCACCCTCTGCCGCGGTTATCCTAGAATAATTAGCAGTGCACACAGTAGTGGCTTAAAGCATCCTCTCTCGTTGTTTACCTCGAGCTGTTGTCGCGCTCGAGATTTCGCTTTTCTTTATACTTTTCTTCTTACCTAAATTATGTGTATACAGCGTCATGGCAAGAATGTATCCTATAAACGTAAAACCTTCTCCCCGACTTGGCTTTTTTTCACATCCCCTAATATATGTATGACGTCATCGAAGAAAGTATTGCTTACGTTCGGGGGAGGGTCGCACATACGCGTGTACATACCATAGCACACCCTCTCTCAGATTCTTTACATTTTCTATTTCTTGTCTCTTTGCCCTGTATATGTGCTCTGCGCACATACAGGTGTATTTCGTGCGCGCGTACGTGTGCGTATGTGCAATTCGTTTTCCCGTAAGCCTCGGCGCAGGCTCCTCTCTCTCTTTCTTCGGCTGTGAGCGCGCGCAGGAACACACGGCAGTAGTGGAAAGTGCAGTCTGCAGTGTGCTCCGGCGCCCTCTTATTTTCCTTAACCGCTTTTGCGACGGCGTGCTGCTGCTGCTGTTGCCTCTGTTGCGTCTGCGAAATCGGCTTTGTTTGCGTATCTCATAGACACACACACACACACACACGGAGCAACGGCAGGCAGCAATCTTAGAGGTAGAAATATTTTTTTTCCTCTTCTTTATATAGTTTACGATGCTTTCAAGAGAACGTAAGTTTATTCCGAGCTTTGCGCTTAAGTAACGTTCAAATACACTTGTGAAGAGAGGGAGAGAGAGAGAGAGAGAGAAAAAAATACATAAAAGGCAAGTAGTTGAAATTTCAAGAAATTACGCGCGTATATAAAAAAGAAACACGGCGCGCGCGCATTCAAACAGATGGAAACGCGGAAGGATACAAGAGACAGAGGCACAGAAAGCGGCTTGTGTTCTTTTTCAATAATAAATGAAGCGAATTTTCTGCGCTATAATAGTCGCATGAGTCGTCGTCGTCGTCGTCGAGGAGCTTTATTTATAAAATATATACGCGCAGCAGCTCACTGTAGTGTTTATTTGCATTTATTGAATAAATTGGCATATACATACGTCGCATAAACAGGCTTTTGTCCGTGTGTAAACACGTAGAGAATAAAAGAGGATCATAATAAGATAAATGATATGTTACAAAAATCCGAGAGAGAGAGATAGTAAGGATTGACGTGAATAATGATCGCGTAGTTTCATATCGCAGCGAGGCCCCAGGATCTTTGCTAATTCTCGCCTTATCTCGCGGTGTATGTAATTGAGATATAGGTACGGCAGAGATCAGAAGAACTAGGGGATGAGAAGAAAACTCGCTTCGCGCATTTAATGAGATAAAGATAATGACGCGTTGGCAGTACAGCCCGCGTGACGTTGATGCGCGGCTCTTCGCGCGTCGCTTGTCCGGTCGCGCGCGGCTTCATTCATCACAATTGCATCGCGATTTATATTATACACCTACATCTATCTATAGAGATACGCGTGATGTTGACGACGACGGCGATGTGGAGCGCGCCCAAAAAAAGGTACCTTATCAGGAAGAGAGAGATAGACAGAGTGGAGGATGGTTCGAAAAAAGCCGATAAAGAATGTCAGGGAAATATCGCACGCGCACATATCGATACGTAAATTATGTGTTTAAGCGCATGAGTGAATGGTCGCGATACACATTATGATACATTTTTACCACTGTGTCGCATTTTCAATATTTTATACTTCTACCTTGTTAGATATTAGTGTTTTCATACTGATAAATAAGCTCTTTTTTAGCTATATTCCCTGGCAAGTTAGTACACAAATTGTTAGATGGTCGAACATAGTTAGTTGACTTATACGTTTATTTTTACTTTGCCACTTGCAGATTTACAGATAATGGCACGTCGCCATCTAGCGTTAGAATCTGGTTTAATGATGAGTGAATTTTCATAAATTTCTAGTGCAATTAACGCAAAACTAAATCAATGCATGTATTGCCTTTTCGTGCATTTTTGTGCAATAATTAAAATAATAAATAAATTATATAGTGATACATTAATATTTAATGGAGATCTCACGTGATAGTACTCTTCATAAGACTCAGTCTCGGTTACTTTAATTTCAGTAGCTGATTTTACATTGAATTTGCATTAAATATTTTTTAAAAGTGTATAAGTCTTTCATAATTCGAGAATATAAGAGCGTCAATGTATGATTGTTTAGCAAAGAGAACAAAAAAAAATAAAAAAAGAAATCAATGAAGTAGACGCAAAAAGCCTATTTACGTACATACTCGTAAAACTTTATATACAGGTAGTGCAAAAAAAAAAAAAATGAAAACGATAAAATAGCGCTAGAGTGTGGTAGACGTCGTTCAAAATTTTATTGTTATCAAAGGCTTTGATAATTTTAATAATAATAATAACAATTTTGTCAGTAAACTGCAACAGTTCCATTGCTTTTTCAAAGTTAAGCGAAATTCTCAATTTATGTGTTTCGCTTTAATTTCTTTGACCAGCTTTTGGGAAACGGCTCAAATCTATCAACGTCAAAGCGCGTTTAACACGTGACGCATACAAAAAAACACGCGAATAAGTGTAGCGTAATGTTCCAGTAATGGCATAGAAATAAAACATTTTTTGACTGCGATATTTATACAATTATTAACAAAATTTCCGACAAATAATGTGCTTTAAGATACATATTATTGATATCTTACTAATCGTCCTGATTAAAAACGATCAAAAAAGCTAAGTCAAGTAATTGTAAATAATTCGCTTACTCTTAACAAATTTATCCTGTCGATTTTTCGTAACATGCTTTGATTACCATAAATTGAAAAAATAAAACATTACTCTTTTTTATTTCTTTTCATTTCTAATCAAACACAAAAGATATTATATCGTGATTGTATTCTCCCCGACTTGCAAGCTGCCTTTTCGGTTTTCTGCATAGCATGCCAATATCTATGCCTCCGGGGATCTTGTCTCTCCCTCTCTCTATATATATATCAGCATACACGCGCCGCAAGTTTTGCTGAGTCTTTTTTTCCCTCCTCTACATCATGCTTACTCTCTCGCAAGACACTTCTTTTTTTTCCACATTGTGTAGCTGGCTCGGATCAAGTTTCTACTTATAGAGAGTGAGCTGCTGTTTTGCATCGCAGGCTATATACAAACAGTAGCAATTTGTTTTATCTCTCGTTCTTCTTCTTCTTTCGCTGCTACTTTTCTTTTTATCTTCTGTCTTGTTCCGCTGTTGCTGGTTACCAATCTTGGAATATCGCGACGTTTTTCGCGATAGGAGGATGCGAGAGAAAAAAAATACAATTTCGTTGATCGATTAGTTTTCAAAAGCTGATAAAAAATAATCTGGTCGTTGATTTTGAATTGATACGGTTAGTTGTTATTCACATGATAACAATGATACGATAAATATGAGATGATTCGACGCGCTATAGTGATCAATCATGAATCATACCGCAGCGAAAATTGATATTTCGGCGACTCATCAATGAATTAGATTCTCTTTTGCTTCATATAGGTCGTATACCAAAAGAGGAGGCAAAGAGAGAGAGACAGGAGATTCGATAGAAACGGCTGTCTAGGAATTCCAATATTTCAAGCTACCTTTCCTTACAGCCCTTTGCTCTCTGCAGTCTACTTTCCTTCGTCCTCGACTTCGGTCTTTCTCCCGGCGATAGTCACGTAGTACTAGCCCGAGTTGAAGCTCTAAAATCATTTTTAGAAATTGATGGTTTCTGGCCTATATATGGCTCGCTCTCTGTGTGTATGGAGTCTCCTTTTTTTGCCGCAACTCCTGCTGCTGCTGCTGCTGCGGCAGCATCTACAAACGACCAAGCTGTAAAAAAAAATTATCTTTTTCTTAAATCAATGATGAAGTAAATCACACGAAACGATCGCTCGACCGTAAATTGACTCTTTTCAAAGGGGACGCGTACGTCGTCTCGTTTTTTTTTTGTAATTTTTTTTTATATTAAATTTAAGATAAATGATACAGGCACCGCAAGTTTTACTCACTCTCATAAAGGAAGACTTTTAATCCTATTTATTTATCAGAAATAAATGAAAATTAAGATTGATCTCCTTTTTTGTATATAATTATATTTTTCCTGATTAAATATTTCTCGTTTAATTAACTCTCGTGCATTTTAAAGATAAAACAATAGGTTGTGCTGCAGTAGGCCCGCGCTTGTAACGCGATAGCATTGAAAATTAACTGCCCCTGTGCATTGTGAATTTTCCGCTTGATCGAATACATGGATCATTTTATTAATGCATAGAGAGAGCTTATTTCGAAATGAGCGCGCATATAAATCGAATAATCGATCGCGCTATATTGACGACAAATTTCGCTAAAATGTGCAACGGCACATATAGTCAAATAATAATAAGCTGCTGTTGATGCATGTATCGAGTGCACGCGCGCATTCATTAGAGACCGACGACTAATTTTTCGAAAATCTCGTGCATATTTCGTTGTAAAAAAAATAAAATAAAATAAAAATTTTCCGCTATTAATTAGCCGTTGCTGCGTTAACTGATCTCTCTCTCTATCTCTCTCTGCCCGTTACACAATTTGACGCTGGTACATAACGCGCAGAGAGCTATACAGGAATCGATCGGAGGAAACTCGAAGTATCAAATAATTTTGAAGTACGTGCGTATATATATACGATACATAGTCGTGCGCGCGGTTATACGATGAAACTTCGCAATTCGCCCAAGACCCAGCGCGCCTTCGTCGTCGACTATATATATCGACGTAGCTGCAGTGCAGCAAGCGCACGGAGAGATGTTATTTCGCGCGAATAGTTTCCCGCATATAGCCGCTGTTGCGATCGCTTCTCGTTTGCTTTGTACATAAGTATAGGATCACTCTTCGTGCTTAAGTCCGTGTAAACGCGTGTATATTATAGGCGAATCGTTAACTGTCACCGAGAAAATTTGTTTCAGCCAATCGGGTTTTATCAAAATTAAATTATTCGCTGATTATTAATACGCAATGTAGAGTGCAGAAGTGAAGTTATGAATAAAGTACGTAAACGATCGACACCTCGAGGATAATTTAAAGTCGTTTCCACGTCATATCAATTCGCATTATGAATAATGAATATATCGGCTGAATTTTTTTTAGCTATACAAGTAGTTTGGATTCGTACGAAAAATAGAATCAAGAAAAAAATCGTTACCAAATTCTAAATTTAACTATGCGAAACGTTCAGTATACAAAACACGATGAAACGTAAAAATATCTTATACACAATAGCTCCTAAAATGGCCCTTATGTGTACGAACCATCAACGAGCCCGAATAAACAACAAGCTTTTATCATGCATTTTTCATGGATCTAAATTCATCTATACGTCGATATTACACTGTCGATATATTACTGGGGCTATTATTTGATGGGAGCATAAAAAAAAAATTTTTTCTCTCTCAGGACGACGACGACGCCCGACGATGCATGCGGAATAAATATGTCGATAGCCCATAAAGCCGCCCCAGTGTATAAAGCTCGCTTTCACGACGACAAAATATTATAGCATAATATAGAACGGGGCATTAATTTAAAATGAAAAAAATTGAAATATAATTATGAAAAATAAAGCCAGAGTAGTAGTCGAAAAAGAGAAAGAGAGAGAGAGAGAGAGAGCGAGAAAAAGGAGAGGAAGAGGCGTGTGCTCCTGAAAGTTGGAAAATTAACCAGCATAATCATTATGAAAGAGAAAACGAGGATGTGATTTAGCGCGCGAGACACGCGCTCGAGATAGCGCCGAGCCATGCGCTGCTGCAAGCTCGAGGGATACATGCACACCCACACACGCATACACACACACAGACAAACAAGCACTACTACACCGTACGGGGCCGAGAGCAAAGGCAGAAAATATGTGTACGTGTGTGTGCGCGAAAGTGCATGTGTATAGCCCGCAAAGGAGGAGGCGTGGACGATAAATTTTGCGTGCTCGAGGATAATCAAGTCTCGCATTATACCGCACGCTCGAATATTTTCTTGCGGGCCCAATTATTTACAGTCGTGAGAGATATTTCCTTCTTCTTCTACTTTTTTTTTTCATTTTTTTTGTACTTACTTACTTACCCCGTGCTGTACTAGTTCACTCGGCTTCGATGAATTTACCGGCAGAAAATTAATAAACCCTATTTCATGGGCGCCATGCAAATTACTTCCCTAGGAGAGGCTAAATTACAGTTTACAATTTTGCGAGGGATAGACGCACGGTGGCGGGGTTAAGGGGGACTAATTTCGGTGGCAGTTTTGGAGACACCTACCACCACACCGACACTACGTCTTTGCGGTCGGGGCGGAGAGAGACAGAGAGAGAGAGAATATGATATGGTTTTTTTCTTGCCCTCTAACAGGTGTTGTTTCATTATTTTTGAATTTAGGTAAATTTATGGGTTTATCCGGCAAGCAACGCCAGCAGCAGCAGCGAGCCCGAAAGTGCATAAATTTATATGCTCTTCCACGAGCAATTTCGTAAAATATCTGCCCCTAGCGACGACGACGACGACGACGACGACGAAGGACGATGACTTACTATCCCTTAATGCGTTGTTATGGAATCAATTCATCTAATAAAGAGCCTTCGCGTTCGCCTCTCGGGGAGGAAAAGAGCTTATGGCTCAAAAAAAAGGAAACGAAAAAAAACAGAAGGAATTAAAGAGAAAAGCGCATCAGTTGAAATAACTGCTATCCTAGGAGAAAAAAAAACGATACACGAAGCAGCAGAAAAAAAAGCAGAGAATGAGAAGAAGAAGAAGAAGGCTAAAGATACTGTACACTAAAAAGTACCAGTGCAAGAAAAAGGCAATCGATCCGAAGTCGCGACATGCGGCTCCTCTGGGAAATTCTTGGCATTCGCATTAAAGAGCGAGCGAGAGTGAGAGAGAGAGAGAGAGAGAGAGAGAAGCAGGAGTAGAGAGCAAAGAAAAGGGCTAGAGGTCGAGAAAGGTAAGAAGAAGAAAAAGAAAGATAAAAGGAGAAGGGAAAAGCTCGCGCTAAAATTGTTCGTATATAGGAAGAAGAAAGAGAGAGAGAAAGAGCACAAGCCGAGTCATGCTGGCTTAATTGGGGGGGAGCAGCAGCAGGAGCTAGCTCTTGCACACGGGTGCAGAAGTAGTACAGCAGCAGCCTCTAAGTTAGGAATTAAAGTATAAAGTTAGAAAGTGCTTCCTTCAGGAAAGAAACTTTGTGATTCTACCCGCAAAAATTTTCTCTCTCTCTCTTTCCCATTTTCCTAGATGTGTGCAGTGTGCACGAGAACGCATGTGTGTTCGCGCGCGACTGCGCGTGTATTTATATTATTCTTGGCAGGGACTAATTCTCGTCTCACCCTAGATATAGAGCTCGTGCGTGCGTGTGTGTGCGCGTCTGCTATTATTTAACGCGAGTGCGCCCGACCGCAGTCGCAGACGTATATAGATACACTCTATACCGTACCCGCGGCGACTGGTTTATTTTCAATCGGCGCGCATCCGTTATCGCGCGATACATACATATGTACCGCATTCGCGATTCGATTTATTTTTAATTACGCGCGCTTAATACGTTAACGAACAAATGGACCGATTAAAAATTTAATTTTCCCCGCGTCGAAAACAAGTGGACTGCAGCAGTAGTCGCCTTGTATGCATGTACGGGCTTCAAAAGTAGAAAATTTCTCTCGTTTAATCTTCTTCCAGTCCACTTACAACGACGCGCGGTACGGCACCGGTACGTGTATAACTCGCGCAATTATAAAAGCCGGCAAAAAAAAAAAAAAAAAAAAAAAAANAAAGAAAAAAAAAAAAAAAAAAAAAAAACAAGTGTCGCTTGCACACAGCTCGTTTCATGCACTTGTTAGGTCTACTACTACCACTATCCCGTACTACACCCATTTCCCGAGCTCGTCGCTCCCCGAGCCCGAAAGTTTGTCAAAAGAACACGAGTTATTGAACAAATTATTATTCGATTTTGGCGCGCGCGCGCGGAGGCAGGCAGAGGCCGGCTGCACACACAGTGGCTCATAACTTTCGGAGGATTGGACTCTCTCTCTCTCTAGCTGCTCTGGGAAAACTTTTATAACCACCACCCCACGCCACGCACAAAACACACACAAAGGGTAATATCGTGGCGTTTTAATAGCTGGAAAAGTCCCAATTAAAAATTTCCACTGTTTGGTAAAGGTTGATATTCTCCTTCTTTTTTGTTTTCGAGTCTAGCTTCGCGATTATATTTCCTTTCAACTTAGCGGCCAGCAATTTACGATATCGCGAGGAATTGGCAGCCGCTAAGCCGCGTATTATACGCGGAAGATATTAGCCTATATACACACATAATTGATTCGGAAAGGCGAAATTATTGGAATTGTTTTTGAAAAGAAAGACTCGCATTATATATACGCGTGTCCTAGCGGGAACAAGAGAAAGAGATATAAACGAGCTAAGTATATATAAGGAGCATAATTTTCTATCAGAGCAATTACTTAATAGGTAAGCTAAAATCTTCGAGATTATATATATAGTAGATAGTAGTAGTAGTAGGTAGCATAGTTTGGCTCGCGAGCTAACGCTGTAGGCGGCGGCGGCGGCAACGCGCGAGAAACTTTCCCTATGAATGATGACGAATTGATATAAATCACATAATGAGCGCGTCATTAGGTAGGATCTTTGTGGGTACTCGAAAGTTTCCTTAAAGCTCCCCAAAAGTACTACTACTACTGCTGCCGCTGCTGCTACGGCCTGCCTAGGCGACGGCGCGGCATATAGATATATATAAGACAGTGTGCGAAAGGCAACTCGAGTAAATCTGTAAGGAGATTGTAGTTTCACCCTCTTTATACTTCTCTCACTCCGCCGCCGCCGTCGTCTTCTTCTTCTTCCAACACAGTTGCACAGTCTCGGCGTGCTGCAGCAGCGTCGTTTTCTTGTGTCTCTTTTGTGTGTGTGTGTGTGTGTGTAACCTGCGGGGCTCTGTATAACTTCGCGCGCGCGCGCGCGTAATAACGAGTGTAAGTGGATTATTATTATCATTTTCCCATTCTTTGGGCCACGTGCGCGCGCGCGCCTGATTATTAAATCAACTATTTATACGGTATAAATAGTGGGCGTAATTTTTTTTTTTCCTTACAATTCACCGTATGAAAATTCCTTCGCTCCGAATGCGATGAAATTTTCGCTCTCCGTGTATACTTTAAGCCCGGTTTTGGCGCGCCGAGCCGACTGCTTTGGCCAACGGTACTGAGTATCTACGCCGTGAGTCGGTGGCGGCGGCAGCGGCTTTGCTTTATACACTTGTTTCGGTTATAAATTACGTAGGGCCTCGAGTTAGCGAGCGCGGCTGGCCGTAATAAACGTCCTGACTAAGCGTGATTCGAGCTCCTCGGCACACACACACGCATACTTTCGGGTGTATTTTAAATGGATTTCAGCCCTACACGCCGCATTACATGCACATGTGTGTGTATGTATGTATGCTCACGGCGAAAATCGATTAATTCTTAGAGGCCGGCCTCGCGCGTTTTCCAAGCGGTCTAAAATCTCGTGCGTTCATCTGCCGCCGCTGCTCCAACGTACTACACACCATATCTCATTGTCGAGTTTGTGCGGGCGGGCGGCAGCAGTAGCGGTGGTGCTCGCTCGATTACTATCAATTTTCATAGTGAGCTGCCCGAATTTGTGCCGCCGCCGCCGCCACCCGCGCATATATTCTAATCTCGACTCGACGGAAAACGGAGGTGAGTTGGGGGGTGGGGTGGGGCGGGGGGTTTAAGCTCGAGGCAGAGTGCAGGACTGCGAAATTTAAATTTAAACTCGTCGAGAATAAGCGACGCGGATTTCGCCGCCGCCAACTTTCTTGCCGATACCCAGTTATATCAACCCAACTTATTCTCGTCATAAGCACATTTTCCAACTCACCGATACAAATAGATCTACTTGAGTAGATCCGCGACATTAAAATATCTCTCTCTCTCTCTTTGCTCTCGACGTACATGCACACACACAGACACACGTGTCTCGACGTATTTCATAAATCGAATTTCTCCGAGATATCGCTTAATCAGACTTTCTGCTTGGTATACACACGGGTTTTGGAGTGCGCGGAACGAGCGACGAGCTTATATGTGCCCGCGCGTAGAAAAACGAAATTCCGAGACCGACCCTCTCTCTCTCCCCTATACCTACCTACCTATATACCTCGGAGCTGCTACTGCAGGAAAGTTTTAAGAGCGAGACAACGATATGTGTGTGTGTGTGTGTCTGCAGGTCCCTCGCCCATCCCCTAGTTCCCGAGTAAACGAAATGAAATAGCTCTTCCGAGAGCCGCGTGTGTGTATGTATATATGAAGAGAGAGATAGAAGGATCCTCTCTCTCTCTCTCTCTCTGCCAGTCGTGGATCAGTGTCTCACGAAAAGAAAAAGAGATAGACACGCGCGCGCGCGAGCTCGCAAGCTGCAAGCTCACGGTGTACGGAGCAGATAAGTATGGGAACTCGCTGTAGTATATATTATACTCGCTGTCTCTCGTCGCGCGACTATATAAGAGAGTAGAGGAGAGAGGAACGGATATTACCGAGGATATCCGTAATCGAAAAAGGATCTGCCCGTTTAGGCACTTTTCCCAAAAAGTGTCTTCGACGCAATATGTGCGCGCGTGTGTGAGTGTAGGTGGGTGGATGATGCTCTTGATGGTTTAGCTTGTATATATAATAAAGTATATAATACCGTAGGGGCTATATGCGGATCCTTTTCTCTTTTGTTTTTGTTTCATCTCTCCGCGTATGGTATACAGCTCTCGTGGTGCCTCTCACGCCGTGGCCACTATTTTTCTCTCTTCAGAGTCCATCAAATACGTGGCACTATCGCTCAAAGTGTATACCACCACCACTACTACCCGAGAGTGTCTAGAGTCACTCACTTACGCGTTACAACGTTCGCGCGAAAAAGCTTCGTCACGCTGGAAATGTACTTTGTTATACGGTAGAGTGCGGACCTCTGCGGACGATATGTTTTCCTTCGGCTTTTACTCGTTGTAAATGCACGTCAAAATCTAAACGAAAGATCGTTCTTTAATTCTCTGCAATAACAGCGAGTCGATTGGAAATCTTTTTGAGACAATATATACTATTACGTCGTATGAAAAATTCAAGCTCGATTATTATCCCACGCTCGAATACTTATTCAAGCTTTCGAGCGGACGGAGAAAAAAAAAAGATTGATATTTGTCCGGTGCCTTACGCGCGAGCTATCCCACATAATATTTCCGTATTTTTCTTTCGCGAGCTCGCAGCAGCAAGAGTCTCGGGGCAGCGGCAAAAAAATTTCAGCTCTTAAGCATATAATATATACGAAATTCTTTATTTCCAACGCCTTTCACATCCCGGTGACGTCAAATCAGCTTGATAAGAGAGAAAGAAAGAAGGAGCATTATATATTATCCTGAGCTCTCTTCTCTTCTCTTCTCTCTGTGTGCGAGAGATTTACTCTTCGCTGCTGCTTCGTATAAAGCAGAAGCAGCAGCAGCCACCCGCCAATACACACGCGCCGCTGCGCTAGCTAGCTAGTAGCAGCCTCATATATGTATACACGAGGAGGTATGCTCGATTTTCATAACTTAGTTCTCATATTCCTTTACTTTACAGCTTTATATACTCCGTATCGTGCTAGGATAGATATATGCATATATAATATTATATATATCTATGTATATTGGAAGGTACCTCTCGATTTTATAATGCACGCGTAGCTGCCGCTGCTGCCGCTGCTATAAGCGTAATAAAATTTCGCATGAATTTTGCAAGAGAAAATTTCAAAGCAGTTTCCTTCGACACATATACACATAGAGTATGGTGCGCGTATGTATACACTCACCGGCTTTGGCGGTGACGTCGGCATGGGGGCGGCTGCTCTGCGTGCATTTCCGAGCGATGATACAGTCGATTTTACTAATATTTAACGAAAGTCGTCTATTTTTTTTTTTTTTTGCCGGAAAATTGATCGATAGTTCGTTGCTGCTCGCGCGGGCCCCCCGTTATTATTTTTCAGTGAAAAGCAACAAAAAAAGGAAAAACACTTAGCTACGGTGTATATGGCACGCGCGAGCAGCAGTACCACCACTTCAGCAGCAGCAGCAGCTATATGGAAGCCAAAATAACCCATATAACTTTATTTTTATCGCGATTCCTTTGGGAGGGGGTAAAAATTTGCCCTAGCGAACAACATCGTCTTCGTCGTCGTCGTCGACATCGACGATGTCGGCATTCTACAAGTTGGCCTGTATAGGATAGTGTCGCGCTTTATATTATGTACCAATACACACATGCACAAGCGAGTGCCTAGTGCAGCCTCTCACCAGCTACTATGTGTCTGTGTGTGTGTGTGTGTGTGGATATATTTATAAAAGTCCCTCAGGCTTTTGGCTTGTGCACTCAGTCGAAATGAAAAGTATAGCGGTACCTATAAGGATACTAATACACCGATACGTGCACATACACGCGTGGAATGTTAGAGAGAGAGAGAGAGAGAGAGAGAGAGAGAGAAGGTAAAAAGAAATACGATCGATAGCAACGCGACTTGCCATGCCGTCGTGGGATTAATCATTTGTTGAGCAAAAAAAAAAAAAAAGAGGAAGAAGAAGAAGAAGAAGAAAAAATAAGAAAAACAGCACGAAACGATAAAACTCGAAAGACGATTTAAAGTACTCAACATTAATGTCCTCGTTCTCACGTTCTGCGCGGGGGTCGTATCTTGCTCTCTCTCTCACAGAATGAAATATATACGGCGTAATATGAAGAAAACATCACATTTTCCGTCGCGCGAGAGCTTGACGGCGCGCTTGCGAAGGTACGCCGCACTATATGCACGCGAAAGTAGCATCAAGGATGTAAAAGAAGACACGTATAAGGAAAGGGCAAAAAAAACAGCCAAGAAAGAGAGAGAGAGAAAAGACAGTCACGCGTATATAACCGTCTTTTCACACTGACGAATTTATGGTCCTGGAAGAAGAAGAAGAAGCAAAGGAGGGTAGGTAGCGCAACGCGGCAGCAGCAGCAGCATCGCATCATGGAGATTTGGTATACACATTTTCGCTTCGCACAGCAGCAGCGGAACACCGAGACCAACACACACACACACGTACACACGTACACACTGCTCCGCAGTAGCAGCAGCTCAGGTATAAAGTAGGAGCGAAAGCGAAAGAGAGAGAGAGAGAGAGAGAGCGAGAGAGAAGTAAGTTGTACCTCTCGTCGGAAAGACAAAGTATCGCCGTGTATTCCCTTTTGCGGGACGTTTACTTTTCCTCGACGACACACCGCTTCTCTCTCTCTCTCTCTTTCGCCCATATAGCCGCTGCTGCTGCTGCTGTTCCACGCCGCGATGGCGTGAAGCGCATAAATAAATGAGAACACCCAGGCACAGCCCGAGAAAAACATGTACACCGTAACCTATGGACGACAAAAATTTTCCGTCTTACTTCTTCTTCTTCTTTTTTTTTATTTTTTTTATTTTTTTTTCGTCAGCCCTCGAGTGGGCGAGCAAAGTAGATTTCGCTCAGTATATATAGTTGTGAATGCGCGTACGTGTGCGTGTGTGTGTGTGTGTTAAGGTGTATGCAAAGGAGACAAGCGGATGAGAGACAAAGAGTTTATGAAAAAAAAAAAAAGTAAAACAGGTAAAGAAAGAAGAAAAGAAAGATTTTTTTCTCTCGCTCTTGCTCTTGCCTCCAGGCCAGGAGAAGAGTCTTGAAGATCGGCCATAACTTTCTAGTGTCTGTCTCATTTTTTGCCGTTTTATATTATACTTCTTTATTTCTCATTCTCTCTCTCTTTCTCGTCTCTTTTTCTTCTTCGTCGGTGGCTACCACCACCACCACCACTACTACTACTTCTTCTAGTTTTCTCATATCCTGCTGGGCTGTACGGCTCGCGCTTACCTATACCTGGCTAGGCGAAGAAGCACCATCACCTCTCCGCGCGCTCGCAAGCTTCTCGCGCGGCGCTGGCCATGAGCTACTTCGCTTAGTTTTTGTCGACCTTTATCTTAATTGTCTTCTTCTTCTTCTTCTTCTTCATCCTCCTCTTTCTTTTTTTTTACTTTACTTTTGCTGCGGCTAAGTTGACACTCGCACTACTAAAATGTATTAATTTCATGACTTTTTCCAACTCTCTCTCTCTCTCTGTCTTTTCCCCGTTAAAACTATATCTGTATCATTCTCTTCTCTCGCGAAGCTCGTTAACCGCTATACACGTTTCTTTTTTTTTCCTTCTTGTTTTTTAACTCGCTCAAAGTTTAATACCTTTTTCTTTTTTTTCTTCCTCTCTCTTATACTTTCGCAGCGCAGCCATGAGCAACATACACGCGCGTGCAAAATTCCGAATTGAGCTTTTATAAAACTCGAGATAATAGTTGGCCCAGAAGAAGGTATAGGGGTCGGAAAAAAAATTGTTCACGAAACCATCCATTTGACGTAGTGGTTTCGCGGAGAGCGGACAGTAATCAAGAAAACATCTTCCTTTACCCAAAAAGGGGACGCTCAGTGCTGTATATAAAAGAAACTTTCAATCCCTTGAACTTCTGAAATAAAATCCGTCACGTTAAGGAAAAGAGCGAGAAAGATCCCTTAGCCTTGAGCGGTTCTGGTGGTGTAGCCACGCGTATCTTCCATCTCTCTCTCTCTCTCTCTCTCCTACTCCGTTGATGGTACTGCTACTGCAGCCAGGCGTCGTCCGCTTGGCGACGACGATTAATTTCAGCGCAGTTTCAAGGTGTGCACACCATCAATTACGTTGGCCACACTTTGCTGTACTGCCGCGCTGTAGCAAGCTGCAAGCTCCGATACACTTGAGAAGTGCTACTGGGTGTTGTCACAGCGATGAAAGCAGGGGTCTTAGTTACGGGAGCGCAACGACTGCAACGCAGCAGCAGCAGAGATTCTCACTCTGGTGATTTTGCCGCTGCTGCTGCTGCCGGAAGCTTCGAGTACATTTTTCAGGCGGACGAGGAAAAACAAAACAAACAAAAAAAAAAGTAATGAAACGACGTGTACTCTCCTTTGCGTATAAGATATAGAGCTTTCGTCGTCTCGATGCAGATATATTATTCGGCTACTTAAGGCTTTTATCTTAAGATGCTCTGTACGGGGCACACAAAGCGGTTATTCTTTGACGTAGAGACGTCGCGTCGACGGGGAAAGACGTAGGCAGGAGGAGGAGGAGGATGGGAGGCCCGAGGAAAGAAGTAAGAAAGCTCGGGTCGAGTTATTACGAGCTGCCTCTTAGAGGCTTAAGCTTCGACGGGATTTGATGTATGACCTAGGCGCGCGCACCCACCTTATCCTGCGCGCGAGCTGTTTTATTCCTTTTGTACGTGGCCTACTTACCTCGGGGAGAGCAGCGCGCAGTTTTTACCGGACTTTCAAAGCTTTTTCTGTATCTGTTTTTTTTCCTTTCTTTCCTTTACTTCCTTTTTTGCCTTCTTCGTCTTTTCTTTTTTTTTATTACTGGTACTACTTGAAATTTCCACGACCAAAGGTCAAGCTTTCTTTTTTGCACACACAAACCCACCTCCGGTGCTAAAGCGAAAAATTCAGACGTTCGCCGTGGCAGAGAGAAAGAAGGAAGGAGAAGGAGAGAGAGGACAGAAAAAGAGAGGGGAAAATGAAACGTTAACGCTGTAGTGTATTGATGTTGCATTCAAGTATATTTATTCACGTGTACATATATAACGTGTGTATATATATATGTATTATACGCGCGTAAATTTAAAAAAGCTCAGTGAGCAGAAAAGAATAGAGAGAAAAAGCTTTTGCATGTTTATGTCCGGGAGAAATAAAGAAACTCAAACACGGTTACTGCATTGTTATATCTTTTCTCATATTTTTTTTTTCTACTTTTTATTCATTCTTCTGGATTTTTTATTTTTTACATGACGTTAACACTGAAGTAAATTTACATTTCGGAGCGAGCAACGCGAAACGTCTGCAATTTTACACTGTTGCCGGCGAGAGGGCGGTACACTGCACGGCGCGCAGCGGCTCGCATACACACACACACACACGCACACAATGCTTCACTCTATATGTATGTGCGCGCGTTCATGAATTTTCACCTTTGCTCTCTGCTTTGTGTCAAATTATTTTTAGCGGCATAATGTTTCGGCTTTTAAAATTTTAATGTCGCTAGGGAGAAAAAAACCGATGCCAATTCATTGGCAAAGAGCTTACTTCTAAAGATATGATAATTTCTATTTTTGTTTTTTTTAATGTCTCTTTAGGCAACAAAATCGAAACGGTTAATTGGTAATGGGTTGACATACATATATCTGTTCTTTTTTCAAATTTTACAGGACAGTGCATTTTCATGGTGATAGATTCTTTAAATTTAAGGGGGAAAGTAATCTTATAAAAAATTTATAATATTTCATGCTAGTATTTAAAACTATAGTACCCAAAAAATGAATAAATGAGTATGAAAATCGTCAATACTTTTTGTAACTATCTTTGATGTATTGAACGATTTACACCGATAATATACGTTACCTTGTTATTGAGTTGAACGCCAGGTGGCGACAGATAATCAAATTGTAATCACACGATCAAAATAGATACGTTTGATTTATATTAATTTTCTTGGCACCTTGGCATCTGGTCATATTTTCTTTTTTGCCGCAAACCTTTTAAATGACGAATTTAAATTCAACATCGGTTCAAAAACTCGTCTTCGAGCCTATCACAGAGCTCAATGAAGAAGCAATTACACACTTTCGTAAGAGAGCTCACTAGTGGGTCACAAATATTTTTATAATAAATACATCCCTACTTGATATATATGAATTAAAAGAAGAAAAAGTCGAGCAGTGAGACTGAATATTTTTCAAAAAAAACAAAAAAAAACTGAAAGAAAGAAAAATCGGGTAGGAGGACTGTCAAGCTCTGCGGCAGATAGAGAGGGAAAGAGAGGGAGAAAGATGAAGCACGAAATGAATAAAGAGCCCCGTCGCGTGCTGTACGCTGTGCCGAGAAAAAAGCGCGGGGCTCGAGAAACACTCGGTTAAATACAATTTACAGTGCTCTCTGTCTTCCCTCGCTCTGGCTCGCTTTCTCTCTCTCTCTCTCTCCTTTTCTTTTTTTTTGTCCCCTCCCTCCCTCCTCCGCAGCCCTGGCTTAACAGCTACCTAGCAGCCGCCTTGTCAGCGATAGCCCTGATTTTTGCCCTGTCTTCTCCCAGAGGAGAAATGTTCGTATATAAATAAATTCGTATATGTGTATGTGTGTAATAATCGAAAAAGAAAACAAAAACAAAAAAAATAAAAATGTGTACCATTGTGCGTGCGTATGACCTTACTCGCGCGCGAAGCAATTTTTATTTCACATACGTGCATGTGTGTGTGTGGGGTGAGCTAGCTCTGATTTATGCTTCGGATAAGAGCCGCGTGGATTTGTGTACGGCGTATGAAGTGCCATTTTATAGCGTCGACTTTTATTGCCGCTGCCATAATGCGCGAGTGTATATACGCGTATAGCGCACACGTGTGATACACCTACACTCACACATACATACGCACATATATCCTCTCGACTCCGCATACAGAGGGAGAGAATCGAACTCTCGATGCGTGAACGAGTATTGAAAGAGCTCGCGATCGGGGGACTCTGTGTATGCATATATCTACACGAGAGACAGCGGCGGAGTGAGAGATTGCTTTATTAGGAAAGTTCGGAGCTAGAGAGATAGAGAAGAGAGAGAAAACGATTGGGAGGGTTATACATACGTATATTTAGGATATGGCCTCGCGCAGCGCATCCAACCCTCCTCTCTATGGGTTAATTGTTCTATTCATTGGCGGGATCGCGCGCTTGCGGTATTATAATAGTACAAGGCTATTAATCAAAATTCCTAATATATTTTTGCGCGCCCGTTTAACATATAATTCGAGTGTGCGTGTGTGTGTGTGTGTGTGTGTATAAGCTTCGGGCCTGAGGGAGAGGGGCGCGCGCGACTAATAAAAATAAATTGCCACGCAGCTAGTCCGCGACCGCAACCACCACCACCACCAACACCAAACCCCATCAGGGCTGCCAAAAACTTTTTCTCGTCATCGTCGGTATACGTATGTATATATAACACTAACACATAAACAGAGAGAGGCGCGTGAAACGCGGGGCACGCGTCGTCCCCCCCAAAAAAAACGAGAAAGAGAAAAGAAAAAGTTTCGAGACTTTTTTAGTAGCACTTTTGGGGTTGGAAAAGAGTAGCAGCAGCAGTGGCGGCAGTGTTGGTAGTGGTAGTAGTGGTAGTGCTAGGTAGCTAGCTAGTAGTATAGTAGCTAGCTAGAGCTGCGCCCCCCGACATTAATTTTCATTAAGCGCTGCCAGACAGCCTTTCATTCTCGCGCTCGCGAGAGGAGCTCCGCTGCCTCGCGCGCGGGCTAATTACTCCCTTTGCGCAATTATGACGGCGAACCTAATAAAGCGAAGGTCCCGCGCACTCACACACACACAGACACATACACTGATGTATGCATGCGTCAGATCCATGCATGCATGTGTGTGTGTGTGTGTGCGTGATATACACATACGCGTTCAGGGTTAAGAGTGATAATGGAAAAGTAGACCGGCAAGATAAAAATTTCACGACGCCCCCCCTTGCTTTGTATATTTCGTCGATTATAGCGCGCGTATGTATGTACTATAGTTACAAATTGTGTTAAATTGATGATTCACTACCTGGTGCGCGGGTATTTTGTCGCGCTTCATTTTTAGCGCCCAAGCTGCTTATTCATTCATACGTTCGTTCATTCTCTCTCTCTCTGTCGAGCTCTTGCGCGCGTGCTGCTCCTGCTGCAAAATGAATTTCAATCGTGTGCGCGCGCGAGCTTTTCTCGTGTGCTGCCGCTGCTGCCGTTCGCTGTGCAGATTTAAACGAGCGGCAAACATTATATATTGACGAAAAAAAGAGGTCAGCGAGCTTCGCGTATACATAAATGTACAGTACGCCGGGCTTGTTTAGCTCTTTTTTCCTTTTTTTTTTTTTTTTTTTGCTCCAAGTGTGCCGCTTTTTTGTACGACTGTCTGTGTATGTGTGTTATACAGAAAGGTTTTTTAACGTGTTTCTCTCTCTCTCTCTCTCTGTGCTTGTGGCCCACTCGCTCTCTGCAGCAGCAACAGCAGCACTGGGGTACAATAATATACGCAATATTCATGTTCTCAAGCTCTCCTTCAAAGCTCATGCGCCTAGGCCTCGCGTTATATATATATATCCATTGTTCATTTCCGCAATACACGTGCTTATACGTGTGTGCTTGCGCGTATTATGGCCTTCTCTCTCTCTCTCCGCGATTTTTTCCTTTTACTCCCGTTCCACGCGAGCATTGTCGTACTTTTTTTTTCTGCTCTGTAGCTCTTCCAAGATATTCCAGCTTTCTTTTCAAAGACTACCTTATACTCTCTACTTGTATACACACACCCACGTCCAAACGGGAAAAGTGGGTGTAGCAAAGCATTAGTATTTGAAGGCACAAATAAAAGAAAGAAAGAAAGAAACGGGGTCACGAGCGATTCAATGGACCGCGTGTGTATTTTTGGTCCTGACTGCTGTTGCTGCTGCGTCGCGTATACTACACTGCACACAAGTACGTACTCGATACAACAACAACAGCAACAGTAACGACAGCACACGTGGATATAGGTATCTCCACGCGCGCGCGTTTGTAATAAAACATTGGATGACGTCGAGCCAATCGACATCTGTGTGTATATATATATCTCACTCGTCGCGCAGCGATCGCTACCATATGTGCAGGATAGATATCGCGTATTACGATATTACGAGGACTCCACTACTACCACCACTACTGCGGTGTGGTGGTGCTTTTGTATATATATCCTTCGATGAATCGAGTTATTATTACGTCATATCCCGTGCGCAACAGCTATCGAGAGAGAGAGAAATTATATTATATTTTGAGTGCGCCGCGATTCGGATGCGTCGCGCACACAAACACTCTTCTCTCCTTTTTTGTTTTTTTTTTTTGGTTGAGTCGAGTGCTCCGGAGTGGCGGAAATCACAAAGTGATTGGGGATCCGCAACCGCGGTTATAATCGAAAAGGGCTGTTTATTTTTTTTTTTTTACTTGACGATCCCTTTTATTACTATTGGAACTTAACGCGATATGCAGAGCTCTCTTGATTATTACACACATCGGGGGGGTGAGAGGAAGGATGATTGCGCGCGGAGGATATTGTACACACTGCGGATTTTTAAAATGCGGCAAAAAAAAGAAAAAAAGATACGCGCGGTACAAATGTCGACTCTCGAATGGCAGCAAAAGCAGGTATAATACCTCCCTCCCTCTCTCTTATGTACGACGTACAAATGAGTACACACAGACGAGCACAAACTCGCTGCACGAGCGGCAGGTAATACCCGCGCATAAGCTCATCCTCTCCCGCGCGCGCGCATGTGAACGAGTGCACTTCGTGGCTTATCGTGGCAGCGAGCAGCTAGCGGACCCCGAGATAGTCAGCAATATTAGAGGCAATATCCATTAGTACCGGTTCTATCTCTTCAAAATTCTCGTGCGGCTAGGCTGAATAAATGAGCTGCTGCTGCTTCTGCTGCCTTCGTTCGTAGTACTACTACTACTACTATTACTAACCACCTCTTCTATAGGCCAATGAATAGTGCCGGCCGGTGCAGATTCGATATTTGCTGTTTCTGCTCTCTGCCTGATCGTGAATGGCTACTTAAAATGATTGGCCAAGATTGGTCGATTGTCTCGCTCGCTACGCGTGTATAACGTTCGGCGCTAGCTCCCGAACGCGGAATAAATAATTACATCGGGAAATAAAATTCGGGCTGGATTATTTAACCAGTGGCTGCGTGGAAATACGCACGGGAATTTTTTTCAAAAAAAAAAAAAAATTGTATCGTACCACTCGTGTTAATGAATTTTAATTTTTCCTTTTTCTCGAGAGCTATATGTATGAAATACTTTCGCGTTATACTACCCTCTCTAATACCCAGTAGTCGACGTTGAAATTGTCGACGCCGTTTCATCCCCGATGACGAGCAGCAGAGTAGCAGCTCGCCGACAGCGATGAAAAATTTATGCCGCGCGGTTAATATTCCAATAATAATAAACATTACGACGCGCCAGAGAAGCTCTTTTCACCTCTTCCTCCTCCCCCTCTGCCCACCCGAGTCACTTTTGTAACGAGTAGCTACTAGTAGCTTCGTTTCCATATTTACTTTTATTTCTCTTTCGTATACCTTTTTCGTTCTGTCTCTCTCTCTCTCTCTCTCTCTCTCTCTCTCTCTCTCTCTCTCTCTCGTTTTCACTTCTATGGAAACGTGCGCAGCGAAAATTATATGCTCGCTCGCAGGAGGAAGAGGCGGTGGCAGGTACAATTCGCAAGTTGTAATAATTATTATAATTTTTTTTGTACTTTTTACTTAGCTGAAATTAATTTATTCAGCAACTGTTCGTGGATGATTTTACAACGAGTGCAGAACCAAGAGCTAGAGAAAAAGAGAGAGGGAGAGAATATAAACATTTTTTAACGAATCGAATCACTTGAAATTTTCCCACGTCGCTCGCTCGAGCTGCTGTAAGCGAAGAGCAGTAGTGTATAGTAGTGCCCGACACAACAGAGAAAGAGGAAAAAGGAAAAAAAATATTCTCTCTCCAACATGGGCGACAAGTTACAAGTTTTATATACCAGTTGTACAACGTAGATATAGAAAAATCCGCTGCTCGCGACAACAGCGCGCGCGCGTCCTAATTTCTTTTTAACCGTTTTTTCTAGCTTTTAGCGATACACTATGTATATCGTGCATGGCACTACTGCTGCTGCACGCGAATTCACACGAGCTGCTGCTCACTCTTGCTCGTCGCGCGGAGAGAGAATTCGAGGGACGTTAAAAAATTTACTCTCTTCCCGCCGTCGCCACGACGTGTCTCTCTATTTTTCGCTCTCTCTCTCCCTCTCGTTCAATGAGTAAAGAGGATTTTTTTCGACACACAAAAATCTGGGCGACGTTTCTGCTGCTGCTCGAATTAAACCGAGAAGCGCATTCCCGAATTAACTGCATATACGCGCGCGTGTGTGTGTGCGAGCACGCGCAGAGAAGTGAGCGAGGAGAAAGAAAGAGTCATGTCTATCTATCTCTGAGTTTTTTAAATGCACTTGACATTTTACTCTCCAATTTTTTTCCCCCTTTTTTCGTTCATGTATCTCTATATTCGGTTGACGCGCGCACAGCACACACCCAGAGCTCGCCGACACACGGTACGGAGGAATTAAATATTTCCGCCCGTAGCCGAGGTTTTATATACGCGCGTATCTAGATATACGTGCGTATACTCTTTTTTTTTTTTTTAACTCTGCGGCCTTCCACAATGTGCACCCCTACTGCTCTCCAACTCTCGTCGGTATTTACAGTTGATTTAAATAGAGAGCTGCGAGAATATATTTTTAGTGGTCGTGCTGCTGCTGCTGTTGCTGATCATTGCGTAGGTACCGCCAGAATCTTTCACACGTTTCGCGCGTTACGTACATTTTTTCACTCTTCTCTCCTACGTACGTTCTATATGTAATATGTGTGTTGCTGTCTGCCTCATAGTCCGACCCGACTTTTCGATCTCGCGCGCGTTTCTTTTCTTCTATTCGCGCGCTCGCGCGAAAAGATCGAAAAATTCGCAATTTTGCGCCAATGCCATTCCTTCCGCCGCCCCCGCGTCTATGTGCGCTTATAACGTAGCTTTCGAGAGCTCGCTCGCTCGATTGTTTCAAAGTCTCGTAGTCGGCAACAAAGGAAAATCGCATTTTAACGCGAAGCCGCGCGCGTACAAGGCGTTATTTTATTTCTTGTTGTTCGCGCGCACACACACACACACATACACACAGGTTAAAAATGACTTCTGAAATCGACAATATTAACGTCACGTCACGTATTTCCGTGTTTCTCGCAAAGCTTTTTCCTTTTCTCTCGCTCTCGCTCTTACGCGTGCGCGTGCACACGAGGTATATAGAGAGAGGTAAAAAGAAGAGGAGGAAGAGGGCAAAAGTGCAATGCGCGCGAGAGCTGTCAAAAAGTACGCGAGACGCTGAATGTCGCGTACATATTCCAAAAACATGTATACGATACATGCATGTTATATAAAAAAGAAGAAGAAGACGAAGAAGAAGGAAAGATGAAGCAGAAGTGCAAGAGACACAGAGTATAAGTAAATGGGAGTAGAGGTATATGGCTGCGCGAAGCAAAGCTAGAGAGTGAGAGAGAAGCAGTAAAAGATGGGAGAGGAGTGGGTACAGAGGGAAGAAGGTCGAGGGAAAAGATGAGATGCGAAGGAAAAAGTTAGCATGCCGACTTCCATTTCCTTTCCATTTGTATTTATGACTCCTCTCTCGCTCCTCGTCGTCGTACACTACTTGTCTTATACTACATGGCCCCGGCTGCCATTAGTTTCTTCTTCGTCTCTCGCTCTTTCTCTCTCTCTCTCTCTCTCTCTCTCTCTTCCCCTGCCGAGTACCAAAGAGTAGTATTAGCGTTGAAAACTGCGACACTTCCGAAAAGAAATTACGGCGAATTTTGCACAGGAGGCATTCGCGCGCGCTCCCACTCTCTCTCTGGCAAGGGGGAGGAGGGAAATCCATAGGTATATATATTTTCAGGAGTACGCGCGCGCGCGAAAATTGGCCGAGTTTTGCAAGTGCGCGCGAGAAAAGAGAAACGACGCATTCAACGATGTTTAATGGGAATAGATTTGCAGCTGCCTAGGAAAACGAGACGACGCGCGCGCGAGCAGGAGCGAGGCATTTTCCGACACAAGTTTTCGAAGGAAAGTTTTAATTTACGATTATTAAAACATTTCGGATTCGCCCCCGCGCAGTCTGTCGCGCACCTCTGCACGTGTACGTGAACGACTGCGGACGAGTGTGTACGTATATAAAGCCATAACGAAAGAAATAAAAAAAAAAAAGTAAAAGAACGGGTTAACAATTTTCGAGCTCGAAAAATAGAATGTGAAAATATTTTTTTTTTTTTTCTGCTTTTCCTTTTTTTCGCTCTCACGCTCGCTCTATCCCGTGCTCTCTGTATTTTGTTGTTAACTCGTCGTTAGTTTGGCACCGACGAAAACTTCTTTTCTGTTCGGTGCTGCCCGGTTGTACACGCCGGTGGCTGTGTGCATCATTCGGATAGTGAAAAGAGAGAGAGAGAGAGAGTGAGAGAGAGAAAGAAGCCGAAGGAAAGAAGAGAGTGTATAGTGCGAGGCGAGTCGAAAACGGATTTTATTTCTCGTTTCTGTCAGGAAATTGGCGACGATGTTGTCCTCAAAGTGGAAAAATTTAATTGAGAGCTTCATAGGCGGTCACAGGCGATGCACACAGAGAGGGAGCAGCAAACTTTTACGATCTAAAATTTCAGGTGCAGGACTGTGCAAATATTTTGAAATGAAATTTTTTTTTTCTTTAGATTTTTATTTCTCTCTCCCACGCGCACGCTCGATCTATATATATTTCTCTTTACGCGCACCCTAGAGAGGGGTAGGGTGCGAGAAGCAATTTTTTCTCTTATACTCGGAAGGATAGGAACAAACCGATCGTTAACTTTTTATCTATTTTTCGAAAAATGATGTAACCCCCGGCCCTTATCAGCTTTTATAAATTAACTGCGCCCAGGCCGCGCGCGAGTTCGTTATATCGAGCATACCGTCGGCGTGATTCTCGAATTTTAATTAAAAAAGAAAAAAAAATCCGCTTTTTCTGCAAAAGAATTTCGATTTCCCTTTGACGTAGAGATCCTGCCGGGCGCGCGCGCGAGTATATTGACCTCTCCCGCTGAACATGCATATAATACGCCCACGCGCGCGCACACACACACACACACGTTTGCGCGCATAAACCGGCTTTCATTTATCCAGTAAAGAAAGGTCAGTTTTCAGTTAGCACGTTCTCTTTGGCCTCTCTCTCTCTCTCTCTCTGTGAAATATATGTATTATATATATATATAGGGTTAGAGGCTACGAGAGAAATAATTTATGATAGCCGGCGAATCTCAATTCGACTCCACCCACTGGCACGAAGATATACACACATATGCACATACACTCACACGTACGCGTGCACACGAAGCGAAGAGAGAGAGAGAGAGAGAGAGAGAAGTTACCGGTAGTGTCAGACAAGGAGTTAAAGCACGTGACCGTCTGCCGTTTTCCCCAAAACTTGCACCACCACCGCCGCTGCTGCTGCTGCTGCTCGCCAGACGAGCTTTTACTCGCTTTTACACGACGTACGTATACTCGCCGAGCCCGAGAGAAAGAGGAAACTTTGGCAGATCGCCTAATGATGATAATCGACGAAGTAAGAAAAATAAAGAACGAAGTAAGGAGAGAGAGAGAGAGAGAGAGAGAAAAAAGTTTTGAGCGAAAAGGAGAGATAGACAAGGTGTGCACTCTGCCATCTGTTGCTCATATCCCAGATGGAAAGCTCTCTCTCCACAGCAGGCGAGGGCACGCACTCGAGAAATATTTAACCAATTTACGATATAGATTTTTCATTGGAGCCTTATACTTTTCGATCAGCGCGAGGGCGCACGACACGGAACGTGCGTATATAATCGAAAACGAATCGACTTTATAGATTTTACATACGCGTTTCCTTCAAAAACGATGGCATTAATTATCATCGACGATAAATCACAAATTTGGCTTGGAGTACGTACGAGCGTATACGTGGAAGAATGGCTTTCATCGACGAGTAAAAGGAGCCAGGAGGGCACCCCCGTCCTTACACTCGCCGCTCGAAAGCTCCGATATATAATTTCCATCGGCCGTAACTTAACGGCTGCGTATGTGTGTGTGTGTGTGTGTGTGTGTGTGTGTGTGTGTGTGTGTGCAGTACAGTAGCTCTACATATAGAACCGGCGTTTTCGACCGCCGCACATGCCCATACACACATAGAGCAGGTGTAGTAAAGAGTAGTAGTAGTGGTAGGTTCTGGCTGGCGAGGGAAGGAAGTTCCGTTCTCTAATCGCTTCTTGAATTTCCCTTACTTGTGAATTATGAAAAGTTTCGGGGGCTCGAGCCAGCTATAGAGAGCTAGCTGCTACGCGCGCCACCACTGCTACTCTCCAGGCAAGAAGAAGAAGAAGAAGAAAGAGGAGGAAAGTTACTCTCTCTCTCCCTCTCCATCGCTATTTCTTGGCTCGAGAGCTAAGAGGAGAGGAAAGAGCATGTATCATCGTAAACTCGGCAATCGGCTTTTTCGGTACAGGTACTATACATACGACTCTTACGCGCGCACACGCTGCGTTTTTTTTTACGTCGCACACGTCGCGCACGTGCGATGCGCGTCACCGTCGTCGTCATTATTCCCTGCTTTAGCTAAAACTTTCGAGGATAAAAGGAGTAAAAATAAGGAAAAAATAAAAAAAAAATGAAGAGAAGAAGAAAAAAAAGTGAGACTAGAAGAAAAAGAAGAAAAAGAAACGAATTCTATATATATACACCTCGAGAGAGCCTTTGTTACCCCCAACGATCAGGATTTAATTATCCTCTTCGCTTAGGTACTACTGCTGCTACTACCACCACCGCTAATACTGCCACTGACGCGCCGCACCGTCCACTACTACTACTACTACTGCTATCTACTACTACTACTACACACTGGCTTGCGCGTCGATCGCATCAAGCTTGTCCGAATGCCTCGTACTCTGTCTCCCGGAAGCCAGATCGCCACTGCGTACCTGTGTAGGTGGATGTGTGTACGTACTTGCACACACATACATGTATATATATAGGGTATATGTCAGTAGTAAGTACCGGCTGACTCGCTCCGACGAGAGCTTCGATTTCGTCCTTGCTCGATTAACGACCTAATCGGCTTGACGAATTTGCCCGACTGTGTGTGTGTGTGTGTATCGTCGTAGCTATCCCTGCTCTCGTATTATATACCTATACACAAGCACACGCGCGGAATGCTTTCCTTTCTCTCTGCCTTCGGTTCAGGATATATATACTGATACACCTAAACACACATACACACGTACAAAGGCCTCGAGAAGGACACCGTGCTTGGGTGGTATACCCTTTATATGTATATAGAGCACACCCGCAGTGCGAGAGAAGGTTAATGGATAGTGACCGATCAACGTCCGACCAGCGAGCTGTTTACCGAGCATACATATACTCGTATACATGTACTCGAACTTCGTCGGCGTCGTTATTATATCATTTATCGATGCTGTGCTGCACGCAAAAATGAATGCGATTTCATTTCTATGAAAACTATTGTATATATATGGGCTATTCCACAACAGGTGTT
Source organism: Trichogramma pretiosum (assembly GCF_000599845.2). Classification (NCBI taxonomy): domain Eukaryota; kingdom Metazoa; phylum Arthropoda; class Insecta; order Hymenoptera; family Trichogrammatidae; genus Trichogramma; species Trichogramma pretiosum. Next base: position 427,101 of record NW_019640943.1, read on the forward strand.
GCAGGCCAAAAAAATGAAGTTGAAAGTAACCATCATTGTAATAATATTGAGTAAAGTGATAGTCAAAATATTCATTTTATCAGTTAAACATTGTTTTATTTCATAATAACTTCATGCATTATGTACATTTTTTGTTTTTTTTTTCGTTTTTTTCTTTTTTTCTACATACATTTTACTCAAATTGCTATTTTACACAGTACTTATGAGAAGTCAAAATTTAAAAACATAAACACATAAAATTATCGAATATTTAAATACAAAAATTTTCCGTTAAACTCTGATGGCATTGTATTGTAAAAGTTACAAATATAATTAAAGCACGCAAAAGTGACCTGGGCGTCAAAGCCTGCGTGGTGCGCCTGTTTAACATTGTTTACTTCAATCCTCAGTTCACTGGCTAGTTTTAAAAGCCCTTTCGATCGAACTCTAATATAATTTTTTTCGATCAGTACTTTAACATCAATTGTCGATGGAAAGTACTCTGACACCGCTGCTAAAAAACTCTGGGCATCATCAAACCATCGATTCGCACACAATTTGAGTAGATAGGCAATGTCGAAATTACCGTAGAATGTCACCCATGTAATATTATTTGATCCAAAGATTCCAGTATCGACGAGTAGTTTCCTAAATTCCTCGTGACTCACTCCTTCGTGTTTGTGACGATTGAAATCAAATCCGTGCTTCTTTAGAAATTCTATACTTTCTGGATTCGACTCGTCCGCATCTTCGTCGAATTTAAAGTTTATTTGCCACGTGTTAATGGGTATAATTCTGCTTCCAAACTCTCCGTAAAATGATAGTCCGAACTGTATTGGATTTGTGTATGGAACTGTACCGTTAATATAGGTCCATTCATCAATTTCTCTTGTTCTGGGTAATAATGTACCTGGAAATTCGCTATCAAACGCCACGAATGATGTATTTTTAATTTGATCTCTGATATCCTTAAAAGCCTGGATCAGATTGTAGCTCCATACTTCCGTGATGTTTTGATTGCATATCGGAAGCATTTTTACAGTTTGGCAGAAAAGTAAATCTTTAAGGTTATGTCACCACTCGGAGTATCCGTGTGTGTCACTGTACTGGTTCGACGTAGGTCACTGTAAATTTCTTTGAAATAATTGCATAATCTGTTACAAATATTTTTACTTTAAAAATTATTTAAAAAATAGGCACTTACTTATTTAAGATAAAAAGCGTAAAGATTCACCGTGAGTTTGAAAAGTTACGTTTTGAAACTAAAATTTGGTTTTTATGATTTTTTTCTTTTTCTTAGTTTTGTGTTGTTTAGTACCCAAAATTTATGATGTGTCAAAACATTGTTTATGGATGGATTAAGGATGAAGCCAGAAAATTTGATTTAGCGATAAACGAACAAAAAAATTTTTTTTTTTGATTTTTAAAAATATTTTTTTTTTTCGGGAAATATTTTTTTTCTTGTATGATTCAATCTGTTTTGTGAACAAATTAGAAAAAATGATATTAATATTGCCAATAGTATATTACTGCCATAGGCCGCGAAAATAATAAAAGTTCCAGAGTACGTGTAATTAGTGCCCGAGGCGAAGCCGAGGCCGATAACACGTGCCCTGGGGCTTTCTTTTTTCGCGGCGTTTGCCTGTATACTATTATTCATACACAGTGGTCCGAAAATCGTTCTTCTCGTTTTGCACAGTGGTCACTTTGAGAAGTAGTCACTTTCGGGCCGCTGGTACAAAAACTATTTTTTTTTTTAAGGCAACTACCTTAATTGTTAGGTCATCGTGAAAAAAATTCGATAATAATTATATATCAAAGAATAGAAGATCATTGGCAATTGATTCCACAAACAGAAATAATTTATGATTGAAACTGTTTTGTGAAAAAAATTAAAAAAAAATGATGTTAATATTTCCAAATTATTTTAAAGTTAAAGAAAAAGTATGAGGAAGCTACTTGCCAATACATTGGCAGCGGTTTTTCATCTATAACCTAACCTATTATATAATACACGTGGTTCTATAGATACGAACTTTAATCCATACGCGTGTTTTTCCGACTTGACTCGAACTCTACATTTGAGTAGTTTACCTTAAAAAGTTAAAAAAGCTTACTTACGCACTTGTAGATTCTCTTTTTAGTCACCTCAAAAAATTCCTTTTTGCGTTTAGAGTTTCCTTTTCCGAAAGTTAAAGACTCGGTGTCGAAACGTATACTGACTAGACCGCACGCTATAGCTATGAGCAGCGTTGTCAAGAACTCGAGCCAACGATCAGCTGATCGCCGCTCGACTCCACAGGCCTCGCTGTTTTACCACGCGAGGCGGCGCTGCCAACTTAGATCATATAATATATTATACATGGTACTAAGAATATATAGCAATTAAGTATAGCAATTGAGTAATAATTTTATTTTGCATCTTAAGATCAGAATGAAATTATAATAACAATTTTTTTGTGATTTATAATTTTTTTATAATAAATAAATCTCATGTAATCTACTCAAAAATAATACTTTGTTTCATTTATATACAATTCCTTCCTATGAATTATTACAGTGCGAAGCAAGAAAAAAATGTATGAGAATAAAAATTATGTTTACTGTTAAAACTTTTTAAAATGAAATGTTAAATTCATTGTCGTTTATTCCGTAACCCGTGGAAAGCGCGCGTACCAGAGTGGAGGTTATCCCAGAAAACAACAACAAAGTAAAAAACGGCAAAACACACAATCAGATAAAAGTTAGTTTTTATGAGTGATACATATTGGTGATTAGTTGATTAGTTGATATTTATTGGTGATAAGTTGATATTTATTTTGTCTCTGTCATAAATTAATTAAGTATACCATGGCAATAATGCAATGTTTATGTTTTAATCGTGTCATGGGTCGTCGACCTTCAGGGCGTTAAAAAAATCGTAGAGAGGTCCTTTTTTTTTAAATTACTCGTTGAAAAGAGCACTTTGCGATGGTGTATGTTAGATTTCGATAGAAAAATTACTGTGTTACTGGTACACGTTCAAACAGTCATTTTTTTTCAGTAATTTTTAGTGTCGCGCTCAAATACTACTGGTAACTCAACATTAACTTGAATCTTATCTTAATTTATATGAATTTAATGAGGACAAAATTTCCAAGAAATTAAAAAAAAAAGCGTGTCGATACGATAAATCTAGCCCAAGATAGAAGCATTTGAAAATCGACAAAATTTCGATGAATTTTTTTGTTGCGATAATTTTGTTGCCGAGTGTATATTCTTAAACTAGATCGAATTTCTGACACATGTTGGTATGTATGTATGTGTGTGTGTGTGTGTGTGTATGTACGTGTGTATGTCTATGCAGAGTGATATCTCGATGACGGTAGTTCGTATCGTTACTGTAGATGTCTCATTTTATTCGTTTTGTTGTAAGGAAAAAGCCAAAACATAATTTTTAGTTCTGCATTAAGTATTTAAAAAGTTATGAGGGATTTTCGAGAAAAAAAATTTTTTTTTTCATGTTTTTTTTAGTTTTGTCATATTTGTTCTAAAACAAACTGGTTTTTTTGAATAAAAGTAATACTTTTTTTAAGGCAGAGCTTTTAACCTTTGATTTACGATAAAAAGCGTAAAGATTCACCGTAAGTTTGAAAAGTTACGTTTTGAAACTAAAATTTGGTTTTTATGATTTTTTTCTTTGTCTTAGTTTTGTGTTGTTTAGTACCCAAAATTTATGATGTGTCAAAACATTGTTTATGGATGGATTAAGGATGAAGCCAGAAAAATTGATTTAGCGATAAACGAACAAAAAAATTTTTTTTTACGATTTTTAAAAATATTTTTTTTTCGGGAAATATTTTTTTTCATGTATGATTCAATCTGTTTTGTGAACAAATTAGAAAAAATGATATTAATATTGCCAATAGTATATTACTGCCATAGGCCGCGAAAATAATAAAAGTTCCAGAGTACGTGTAATTAGTGCCCGAGGCGAAGCCGAGGCCGATAACACGTGCCCTGGGGCTTTCTTTTTTCGCGGCGTTTGCCTGTATACTATTATTCATACACAGTGGTCCGAAAATCGTTCTTCTCGTTTTGCACAGTGGTCACTTTGAGAAGTAGTCACTTTCGGGCCGCTGGTACAAAAACTATTTTTTTTTTTTAGGCAACTACCTTAATTGTTAGGTCATCGTGAAAAAAATTCGATAATAATTATATATCAAAGAATAGAAGATCATTGGCAATTGATTCCACAAACAGAAATAATTTATGATTGAAACTGTTTTGTGAAAAAAATTAAAAAAAAATGATGTTAATATTTCCAAATTATTTTAAAGTTAAAGAAAAAGTATGAGGAAGCTACTTGCCAATACATTGGCAGCGGTTTTTCATCTATAACCTAACCTATTATATTATACACGTTGTTCTATAGATACGAACTTTAATCCATACATTCCACGAGGTATTTGGACTACTAAAAAAAATTATCGCAACGAAATTTGTCGATTTTTAAATGCTTCTATCGTGGTCTATTTTTATCGTATGGAAACGAATTTTTTTTTTTATATCTAGGAAATTTGTCTTCTCTTTTGATTCATATTTATTGTGCATGTGATCAAAACACGTGTTTTTCCGACTTGACTCGAACTCTACATTTGAGTCGTTTATCTTAAAAAGTTAAAAAGGCTTACTTACGCACTTGTAGATTCTCTTTTTAGTCGCCTCAAAAAATTCCTTTTTGCGTTTAGAGTTTCCTTTTCCGAAAGTTAAAGACTCGGTGTCGAAACGTATACTGACTAGACCGCACGCTATAGCTATGAGCAGCGTTGTCAAGAACTCGAGCCAACGATCAGCTGATCGCCGCTCGACTCCACAGGCCTCGCTGTTTTACCACGCGAGGCGGTGCTGCCAACTTAGATCATATAATATATTATGCATGGTACTAAGAATATATAGCAATTAAGTATAGCAATTAAGTAATAATTTTATTTTGCATCTTAAGATTAGAATAAAATTATAATAACAATTTTTTTGTGATTTATAATTTTTTATAATAAATAAATCTCATGTAATCTACTCAAAAATAATACTTTGTTTCATTTGTATACAATTCCTTCCTATGAATTATTACAGTGCGAAGCAAGAAAAAAATGTATAAGAATAAAAATTATGTTTACTGTTAAAACTTTTTAAAATGAAATGTTAAATTCATTGTCGTTTATTCCGTACCCCGTGGAAAGCGCGCGTACCAGAGTGGAGGTAATCCCAGAAAACAACAACAAAGTAAAAAACGGCAAAACACACAATCAGAGAAAATTTAGTTTTTATGAGAGATACAATGTATCACTGATACATATTGGTTTTGGCAGAGGCTAGAACACGCCAACGGCAACACCGCAACGAAACTAAAACCACCGTCCAGGAGATCGAGCAACATCAAGCGACATGAGCTTAGATCAAAGCGTGATGCTGGATAACCCCTTGAATAGTGCGATCATCGAGAACCCTGGAGCTACCGGTCTAGAGGCACTAGTGATGACTATGTTGGAAGAAAATCGTCGTCGGGATAGAATCCGCGACGAAACCATGGAGCAGATTCTTAACAACAGTGATATTATAAGAAAAGCCTTATGGTGGACAATTTTCAAAGATTTCTGATAAATAAAATTGAATAAAAATCGAAGCAAATGTATTTTTTCAAATTTTTTGAATTTATTTGTGTAGATTCATAGTTAAATGAATGTATTAATGCTCAGGTTTTTATAATTATGATGTTTTCGTGACTTGGCCAGCTTTTGTGTACTTTCTTGTATCTCGATGTTTCGAAAAATATTTCAGCCTGAAGAAATTGAGTATCTCCTCTTGGACTCCGTTCAAACCCGAGTAAGGCGTTTAGAATCATCGAATTTGTGGGTTGCAGCGGCTGGAAAGACTAGCTCGAGGTTGATATCAATGACAGGCTATCGCTGCATCAGCACCAGTACGTGATACGATTCGAAGCGAATACAGCATCTAGAAATATGCGACCCATAAGCTTTTTGAAATATACGACAGATTCGACCAAAACTGCATCGACGAGTCTGGACTCACACATTTTTTCGTGGTCTGTATGTCTGGCTGGTACACGTCGTCGAGAAATTCCTCAAACCCAGACAGGATTTTGGGACGAAAACAGGTGATTCACCGCTACACGTGACAATGAACTACTATCACAGACGAATGATTCTACTGCTGTTGTTGTCTTATGACTTAATTGGCTTAATGACTTTATTGGTCTTATGACAGATGCGTTGATGTGTAAGCTCCAGGTATGCTACCTATCCTGTCCACGATATTAACTTGCACCACTTGATTGAATTCACTGTTGTTTTTGAAGGATATCTTCGTAAGAAAAATGAGTGAGATAAATGAGTCATTCGGGAAAAAGTCCATTCGGGAACATGCAAAAAAGACCATTCGGGAAAATGGTCGTTCGGGAAAATGTATTCGGGAAAATGACCGGTAACCCTCTAGCGTGCCATCGGCGTCGAAACCGTCGCAAACTGTACGCAGAGGTGTTCATCCCTTTATGTCAGACAAATTTAGAAAATATTTTTCAATACAAATGTAGAAAAATACTTTTCAATAAATTGAACAACTTTGAATTTTTTCAAATTATTTAATTGCTTCAGGACTTCAGAAAAAATCATTGAAAATTTTGAAAATTCATGTTAAAAAATTTTTAAAGTAAAAATATTTGTAACAGATTATGCAATTATTTCAAAGAAATTTACAGTGACCTACGTGGAACCAGTACAGTGACACACACGGATACTCCGAGTCCGGATGCAGAACATTTACAGATGTGAAATCACGTGGACTCTAAACAGTAACACTCACCCACACATAGACACGGAACTTTTATTTATAGCAGATAACACCAATACCGACAAGAAATTTACAGTGATACATGTAAAAACTGAATAGCGCTTATTTGTAATAATTATTTACTATACTGCAGAACCAGATTTGCAGCTTGGAAACAGATATACAGTGTTACATGTGGTGACATAACCTTAAAGATTTACTTTTCTGCCAAACTGTAAAAATGCTTCCGATATGCAATCAAAACATCACGGAAGTATGGAGCTACAATCTGATCCAGGCTTTTAAGGATATCAGAGATCAAATTAAAAATACATCATTCGTGGCGTTTGATAGCCAATTTCCAGGTACATTATTACCCAGAACAAGAGAAATTGATGAATGGACCTATATTAACGGTACAGTTCCATACACAAATCCGATTCAGTTCGGATTATCATTTTACGGAGAGTTTGAAAACAAAATTATACCCATTAACACGTGGCAAATAAACTTTCAATTCGACGAAGATACGGACAAGGCGAACCCAGAAAGTATAAAATTTCTAAAGAAGCACGGGTTCGATTTCAATCGGCACAAAAATGAAGGAGTGAGTCACGAGGAGTTCAGGAAACTTCTCGTTGATACTGGAATCTTTGGATCAAATAATATTACATGGGTAACATTCTACGGTAATTTCGACATTGCCTATCTTGGGTAAGATGATCAACCAGTGTATAAGGGTGAACAAATTTGGATCACAATGCTGATTTGAGGTATACGAACATATTTATTTTTTGACTTTGATGGTCTTTTGCTCTATATTTTCAATTTTAAGGGGGTTTGAGCTTATGAATGTCTCATCTGAGTACAGATTTGAATTCTACATCAAATTTTACATGAAAAAACATGGTTTAAATATTTTTTCTGATGTACCCCCAGAAAAGCAGAGTAACAAGCAGAATATCCTCATACCATGAAAATCCAACTTTGAGCCCCTGTAGATCCATGAGGGTTGGACCTAGGGGGCTGTGCTCTTCAGGATTTTCATTTTTCATTGTGTTCTTGAAGAGTAAATGGTTACTTTCAACTTCATTTTTTGGGCCTGCAACACCTGTTGTGGAATAGCTCATATACAGATTTATATAATAATCTGAAATTTTTTTGCCACTTGCTAGTTTACAATACGCCATCTGTCGATGAAATCAAAAAGCTGATAATCAAACATGACGATGATTCCTTCGATTTTCCTAAAAAAAACTCAACTCATTTTTTCAATTTAAAAGCAGTTATGAAAACATTGAAAAAAACATCCTTCAGTTAAAATAAAAAATAAAAGGCAAAAAATATTTATGTTAAAAAGTTCGAAAACTGAAGTTTTGTACATAATCAAATCAGAAGTGATATAGCTTTGAGAAGTCTGTGTATATTCCTACGATTGTCGCACTCGCTCATTTTTCAATGGTTCCCTCGACGAAAAAAATAAAACAGAGATAAAGAGACCAAGAACTAGATGATGAAGATCGAGCGAGAGTGGGGTCCGATCAAAAATTCAGTAAAAGCGCGCGCGCAAAAAAGAAGGAAAAATAAGCAGCTCTTGGCATACGCATACACCCACACGTCTCTGGCACATTATACGGTGTCAATAATCGGTCCGTCTATATACGCGTACGTGCCGCTGTGCACCTCCGCGCACTACTCCGCCATAATACACGACATACGTAGCATCGACCGTTACTATAACGTTGCGCGTTAGCTTCGCCTTCGATTTCTCTCTCTCTCATGCTTCTCTATATGTATACGTGACGTTAGTAGGAAAGAGCTATTTGCGCGTAAACCTCCGTACAGCAGCAACAGCGACGTATGTGTGTTGCCGGGGTGTCTATATATACGTATACACACACGAAAGCTTTTCGTGCAACGCCACTACCACCGCCATCAACCATTACCTACCGCCACCTTCGCTCCATACCGCCTTTGGCTTTTGCCACACGGCGCTCGCGAGCAGAGAGAGAGAGAGAGAGAGAGAGCAGTACAAAATACGCACGTACCTGTACACGGCAAAAGAGCCAACATGTCACGATTCTGACAGTACACACGTATGTGTGTGTGTAGGTGTGCGGATACGCGCGAGCTTTGCCGTATACAACACCGACGCAACGCAACGCAACTCTCTTACACTGCGCAGTTAGCTGTATATATACGTGTACAACAGCAGCAGCAGCAGATAAAGAGCTATACGCCGGGCTTTATTCCTTCATTCTGGCGCTGCTGCGACGCACACACATACACACGCAACCCTTTTACACCGGCACCTTCACCACCTACCCCCCGTCGATGCGATGGTACGAGCCTTTGACTCGCGTCGATCGCTCGTTTATATAATGAGTCGAGTCGAGCTCCTCTCGGATATATATCCTCCCCGCGTTCGTTCGCCCGCAGGGCTCGGCGGTGCAACGAAGCACACCGAGCTTTCGTCGAGCGCGCTAATAAAAATCAGTCATTAATATCGCGCGCGACTCTTCGAAATCACTACGCGCTGACACTCGTTTATATACACACACTTTTCTCGCTGATCTCTCCTGCACACGGTGTAAGCTCGGCGTGTGACGTAGACTCTCTCCCTGTCTCCGCTGCTGCTGTTGCTGCTACACAGCAGCACAGCTTGTCGGGCATAGTAAACGTCTACGAGGGTGTGAGGGGGACAGGCAAAATGTGTCTGGTACCATTCCGTCAGTTGGCTCTCTCGCTTTCTCTCACTATATACGGTATACCTTTACGGTTAATCCAGTCTGTCGTATCATATTTACGTCGCTGATCGCGAGCAACCCTTACCACTACCACCGCCACCACCACCATCAGCACCGCACCCCCGTATATATATGTAGTGAGCGAGCAGCAGTGCGGCCACGGAGCAGTGATAATGCGCTTGGGACATTCTAATTTAGAATTAGATTAGGCGATCGAGCCCCGTCGACCCATTGGCGCGGCGCAGCTTACACTGTGCACTGCTGCTAGCTTTCTCTCTCTCTCTCTCGCACGTATTTATATACATGTATATAGTAGTACACACATAGCGCGCAAACCCCTATATCGGTTGATAATCCATTTTCGCCTTAATCCCGTTCGGTCTATCTTTTCTACTCTTACGGGCATAGACAGCAGCAGCACGAACGTTAACCTCTCCCCCCCCCTTATACCTCGCCTCATCACACTACGCTTGTTCTCGGTATCTGTGTAATATGTACTCGTGCGGGGCAAGTATAACCCCTTTTGGATCTCTCTCTATGTCTGTGCGGATCTTTAAGGGAATACCAAAGCCGGAATCGCAATGTGCAGCACGTAACTATAGGGTATGTGCGCGCGCTGCTCGAGATTCGATATATTCCGCGCGGTGTTATAACGGATGAAAGGAATTATGAGAATTCAATTTAGTGATTTCGATATAACTGGATACATAGCCAATTCTTACTTATTTTCATTTTTTTTTGATCAACTTCGTTATGTATTTAAGCGAAAATGACCCTGCTGCCATTTTTTAAATATTTCTTTTACTCGAAAGCTGCGCTCGTCTTTCATTTATTTACTTTATTTTTTTCTTCCTCTCTTCGTTACTTCCACGAGCAGCTACCCGAGGCGCCCGCGCGCGCGCGATGGAGCTTTCAACGAGATTTATTTACTAATTAATTTTATTCTCACTCGGCACTCAGCGGCGGCAGCTAGGAAAACGTTTCGCTCGTGCACGCCTTAAATGTCGAGAGAGAGCGAGATGTTTTGGGTCATTCGCGTGTTATATTGTGTGTGCGCGCCACGACGTTGTTGCCCTCTCAACGCAGTTGTTGAGCTTTTACGAGCTCTCTCGTACGCGTGTGTGTTGTTATACATCATACAGTATATTTATCTCTAATGCTTATAAGACACGAGGTATAACTGTTTTAACAGGCGAAACTAAGCGTCTGCAGTTAGCCCCCGACGTTTAAACGCTAACGAGATTTCGTCGGGCTTGTTCCATAACACGTGGCACACTCGTCAGCGGTCAAGTTTTCAATTTTCCATACTACATACGCTTAATGTACGTATGTATACGGGCATATTTTAAATTCTTCCTCGGCAATTCGCGCTTATACCGATCGAAATCACACAGACATTACGTGGCAGCGTCTGTGATACGAGAGAGAGAGATATATATGTACGAGCGAGACTCGACGATGAAATCCAATCTGGCGTGTTAATGGATGATCGGTTTCTTCGGAGGAAAGCTCTTTTCTCTCTCTCCCTCGCTCGCTCACTCATCCCTTTTACTTTTTCTCACCTAAAATCGATGCGGCCTTTCTTCTCTCTTTCGCCGCGCGATCGCTTTATATATCGGGCTACTTTCACCCCCTCCCAAACTCTCTCATCTTCCTCAACCTCCTCTGTGTGTGTCTGTGTATTATATGTGTGTGTGCGTTCCCTTCCGGAACGAATTCTAGCGTGAGCTTTCGTGCGGTAGTGCTGTGTGTGTGTGTGTGTGTGTGTGTGCAGTGCGGCGCGCTTCAAAGCACAGCACCTCGAATTTCAGAGTCGCCGGCGGACGTTATTTCGGTTCGCTTTCTCGTATATCCTTTACGGTGGCGGAGAGAGAGAGAGAGAGGAGTAGGATATTCCTCCTTTTTCTTTCTCTCTCTCTATCGTCTTCTCGACCTTGCTACTACTACTGCTGCTGCTGCTGCTGATGCTGCTGCTATTGGGCTAGCTACGGGTGTGCAAGTTAGACTATGTGGTTTAGCATCTCAGAGAGTGAGTGAGAGAGAGACGAGAAGAAGAAGAAAGGGGTAAGACGATATTTCTTCCGGCCTTTAGTCCTGTGAGTGTTGGGTATACTTGGCAAAGGAGAGAGAGACAGAGTAAGCTATTAATTACTTTCTTTGTGTGCCTTGCGAGTCGAGCTGCGGCGCGCAGTATTATAGTAGTAGTAGTAGTAGTAGTAGTAGTCTAGAGCCTCGCGCGGTCGATTAGAATTATCGATACAAAAGGATTCCTTCGCGCGACCGAAGGAAGGCTTCAGGCTCGGCGGCAACGGCGGCGCCAAGTGGTGTGAAAGAGCCCAAGGCGCTGCGAAATAATATTGATTCTCGCATACATACACACATAGCTGCAGCTGAGAGTGAGCGAGAGTGTGGGTGGGTGTGGAGGGAAACATTCGCGCCGAGGCATAAGAGGAATTTTCCGAAACGAACTTCTAGACTGTATACATAGCATGGTAGGCATTATACGTGCGCCGATCGCGGCCGGGCTCTCGCTATATAATGCGGGGCTATATTCGGCCGAAATTTAAGGATACTAGAGAGAGGAGAGAGAGAGAGGAGAAAGCACCGGGGGCGGTATTAATCGTCTTTAACCATCTCTCTCTTGCTCTCGGGCCAATCGTGCGCGCCCATACCTCGGTAAATTGAAACTTTATATCGGAAAGAACGAAATATCTGATATCATTATCGTAGATATATCCGTCCGGTGCTTTATTTCATCTAGCCCGCGTGATAATATAAATCTGCGCTGTGTATATACCATTATAGTTCCGCGGGGCGCGTCTTCTTTCATTTCCAACCGCATCAAACAATTTACTTATATACAATACGTATTATATACGTGTGTTAAATAGAGAAAGAGAACGCTTATACTACCGGAGGGGCGCGTTAATTTCGTTCGAGCTTTCGGTGAGGCCGCGCACTTGTAAGCTTTTGGGAGATAGATAAGCGCTGGACTTTCTCTCGTTCTCGTTCTCGTTCGCTCTCTTCTCTTTTGTTGAGGCCTGTACAACATCCTGGGACGAGCTTCTGCTTCTGCTGCTGCTTCTACGAAACAATCTCGAGAGAACTCGGACAAAGCTTGCGGGAGGCTGCTTAAACTCTTCTCCTCCTCTCCTATGCTCGCTCAACCGGCTTTCAAACCTTACATTTCTCTCTCTCTCTCTCTCTCTCTCATCTGCACAACACACAGCGGGGAGAGAGGATCTCTCTTTTCTCGTCTTGTAGCCTCGGCTGTTCTCCAGCTGTACCTTTGAAATAGCTGTTCTGATTGTCTTTAGAGCGCGTCTTAATTGCCTTGTGTTGCCGCGCGTTTGTTTCGCTGTGTGTGTGTGTGCGCGCGAAGAACTCGGGGGCGAGTTAAGATTTCACACACCGGTGTGCGCTCCAAGTTTACGAGTGTGTGTACGTGAGCACATATTTTTTTTTCTTCTTGAGTCGGTAATAATTCCATAATATCAATTCTTATCCGATTTATCTCTTATTTATCGGAAATTAATCGAATTTTCTTATATTAAATCTCTCGAATTTGCCAGAAGGATAATCATTATTTCGCGTCGATTAAACAGCAGCTGAGCAGCCTGCGGTAATAAACTATTAATTACTCGCTGCTTAACACTTTGCCGCTAGTCGATATCGCGCGTTTATTATACATAATACGGAAAAGTCGATAAAATCAAAACGCGCAGGCTCGCGACTTTATGTGGGCCAATGCAATCAGACAATAATAATAAAATAGCTGCGCTCATTGGCCAATATATACCGAGTCGATCGGCTTATAAATGCGGTATATAGTTTTGCGCGCAGTTTCGCGCGCGTGACTTTTGATGTATACGTTTATCTTTATTTTTCGTTAACTTCTGGCCAAAATTCGATTTATAACCGCTAATTTGAATGACTGAATAATGAGTTCCATCGCTGCGTTAAATGATGTATTATCGATAGCTGTAATTGCGATGTTTAATTTTATGATAATGTTTGGATCGATCGGTTTTAAATTCGATCTATGCTGCGCTGGTTAGGGCTCTTAACATCAATATTGACCTGATGATCAAAGAATGAACATTAAAAAGTTTTGAAGTACATTACCATTAGTTGCTATTTCTTTTATTGTTAAATTGACGTTACAAATACAAAGTGCATTTTAAATGATCTGAAAATGACAATTAAACTGCTACTAAAAATTGAAACTAGTTTCCATCGACTATGAATAAGATAATAAGTCTAATTCAAGTCTCTACCACTAGATGGCGAGTACCCGATAATCTGTAAATCTGCAAGTGGTAAAGTAAAAATAATTGTATATCAAGGTATTCAAGTTGATCACATCAGTGAGCGAATGATGGCAGTGTATTCCAAATATGATGCCAATAAAAACTTACTAAACTGAACTGGAGAGTGAGCGAATGAGCCCGAACGCTCGGCCGCGCTGGCTTATACAGCTGCGCTCGTGCTCAAGTCAAATATATACAAATTGCAACGATGCCCATTGTATTAAAGACATTCAACAACTTCCGTTGTATCATTAGCTGAACAATTCAAAAAATTCATTTTGCGTCAAAACACAGACACGTCGAGCTTTTCGACCAGACACGCATTCACTCATTACGAGCGATTTTACAACGCTACATCGCTGTAACTCTCAAAATAGGCAAAATTATGTTGAAAAATGTCTCCACGCGCGCTCATTCGAAGACGCAAGCGGAAGAAAAAAAAAATATCGAGCGGAAAAATTGACATCGTTCTCTTTCTCTCGTTGCAGCCCTCTCCAATTATCCAATTCTATAACGAGTCTCAGAGGAAAAAAGGAGAGAAAAAAAAACAAGATGCAGAGGCTGCCGACCATTTTCAGCCTCTCGTTTTTCTATATACTCGAGGAAATCGAGAAAGTAAAGCCGAACTTTTTACAACCCCGGCACTTTCTCTCTAGTACGTCGCGTGTTTTTATACATATATATAATATGTACCATCGAGCTTCCTCTCGCTCTCTCTCTCTCTCTTTCTCTCTTCCGTCCTTACATTCATCTTCGTATAATGACATCAGGTTGCTCTCGCGCAAGACGCAGCAGCAGCACAGAGAGAGAGAGCTGAGCATTTCTACCCTTTGTCGAGTGCCACACCGAAGCTGTTGCTGCTGTATACAGCACGTCGTTCGTCGCTGTGTTTGGGTGTGTATACATCGGTATATACGAAAAGAAGAGCGATGTGACGACCAGTTCGTGCGGAATTTTTTTCTCTCTTTTTCACGGATGGCTCAAGATTTTCGAGACTCAAATGTTTCATTTGCGCCGCGCCGTGCAACGGTTGACGTGGGCGTGCGCCCTCGCGTATATAAAAGTTCTTCGTCGTCGTCCCGCTTTTTCCGCAGCTCTCTCTCTCTTCGTTTTTTTTTTGTTTTACATTTTCAATTCATTCGTACAGGTATATATATGCCGACGGCGAAATATCGACTTTTCCAATGGTCTAAAAAACAAATTCAAATGCGCAAAATGCCAATAAAATGCACCCGAAAAACCTGATTTTTCCATACCAGGTGTAATACGTATTTCGTTCTCATAAAAAAAAGAAAGAAAAAAAATATGTCATAAAGAACAATTTCCTCTCTCTCTCTCTCGTTTCTTCTCTCTTCTTCCATACGATATTGCAGCGAACGGCGAAAAAATTTTCGCGCTCTCGCTTAGCCCGGGTATGCGCGCGCTCGGCAGGGCTCACACACGTGGCAAATTCGGTCGAATGCCCTTCTCTCTCTCGCGCGCACGCCCCATAAGAGAGAAAGTGAGAAAAATTCTTTGTGTGTACCTGATACAAGCAGGAATAAATAAAAAGGAGGTGCCGCTGCCGCGCGCGCGCATCTCGTGTTCGTGAACGCGTGCGAAGATAACCATTGCAAAAAGACGAAAAAAAGGAGAGAGAGAAAGAACGAGAAGAAAAGGGGTAACGCGCGCATTCGCTTACGCGCGAGCTCGCTGGCATACACGAGTTACACACACTCACACACACATCCATACGCGCGCGCAAGAAAGATTCAGTACCGGTGGCGCTCGGGCTATGTAGCCTCCGGTGCCATTCGTCTACCTATACCCGCTCTCTACCTTATACGCGGCAATAATTCACTTCCTAGCCATTTTGCTTACGATAGGACGCCACTTGACAATATATGTTGTATGCTTACTCGCATATATTTTCCTTGTACCCTTTTTTTCTTCTTCTTCTTCTTCTTTTTTTTTTATTCGAACTCGATCGATAATCGTATTCCGCTTGCCTGCCTGACTACCTGCCTTCTGTCTTCTTCAGTCGAGCTTTTCGATCCTTTTTTTTTTTAAAGCTCGCTGTATATACAAGCGCGCCCGCCTGCTCTGGCTGAACGCCCATAGTCGAGAGTGTTTCACACCTGTTCTCGGAATTTTATTTAGTGCCTCGAAAAGCGCGCCGCGCTATCCGGCACTCACCCCGCCCGCCCCCGATTCCCATCGAGTTTGACGTTTATTAAATTAATTTTTATTTGTATCTTCTTTGCGCAGAGAAGGAAAAATGTTATGCACGCTCGAGTGCTTCCGCGCGTCAAATTTTCCATCCAGCGGAATTCGAAGCTCGCAAAATAGCAGCAACATCAGCAGCAGCAGCAGCAGCAGCAGTAGTAGACAACGATATGCCTTGGAGCACAAGTAATTAAGACGCGGGTTAGGAACTTATTATCCTCGATGGGTGGAAGGAGGGGGGCGCCCCGTTGAAAAAGAAGAACCGAGCAAGATGGCCGAGAGAGCCCGTCGAGGAAAATTAGTATATAAAAAGGATGTCAGCGGCAGACGCCCGTTGCTGCATCGTTGTTACGGACGCGCCAACGCCGCGCCAATACATATCATATATACGTATAATAATGATGATAATAAAAGGCACATGTAGAGGAGAGATGGAGGATGACGACGACGAAGACGAGAGACAAACTCTCGCTCTCTTCTAGACTCGACGAGAAGAAGAAGTTCTCTCTTTCTCTCTTACTTTGAGAAAACGCCCGCGCGCGAGCCAAAGTCTTGTTATGCTCTTGTCCTCTCTCTCTCTTCTCGCGCGCGTGAAACGAACGAAGGAACTTCCGAGTGATTTAATAATAGAGTCAATTGAACGGCTAACCGCAGCTTTCAACGCGCCAGTCATTTTCTTCCCTCTATCTTTTCTTTTCCTACTTTTTTTGCTCTTCTTTTTTAAACAAGCGCCTCAACTCTTTTCTCGACTCTCCGGGCGAGGGGCTCTGTGTATAGATAGATTTATAGGCAATTTGTTCTCGCAAGTTTTGCTTGTATACAATCGATTTTACTCTTCCTCTTTTCGTTCCTTGTATTTTCCTCCTTACTATGCGAAGAAGTAGAATCTCGTTTTCCACCATCATCGTCATCGTCATCGTCATCGTCATCGTAATCAGGGTGAGCTTAATAATAAACAGCCTAGGCGCGTGTACACGGGGTGTGTGTAGGGGGCGTTCAAGGCGCGAAACGCGTTAGCTATTTCAAAATTAACGAGCTCCTCGTCACTCTCTCGACGATCTCGCGCGCTCGCGCGCAAACTCTCATTTTCAGTCTCGGAATAGGAAGAAAAAAAGCGAGCGCAAGCTCGCAAGCTCGATATATAGAGGGAGCTTGCATATAACGCATTGCTATTATGCTACATACAGAGGGGGAAGCTCGATGCAACCTAGCGTATGCGTACGTGTTCCATGCACGCCGTGCGAGACTCTTTAACCCGCGTCAAATTTTTAAACGTCGAAAGATTAATCGAGAAAAACGTAAACACGCATATATGAAACTCATCAACGCCCGACCGTACCACTGGCATCCGCAAAGGATTTCTTCGATGTTTTTCTTTCGACGTTATATTTACGATCGCACGGTGGTGTGGGCAAGCTCGGAGGCGCAACACCCCTCGGTTAACATCCCGCCGTATTTAAGATCCCGCCCGCGCGCGCGCACAGATTCGAAGAGTAAAGTTTCGAGCGAGAAGCTAGCGAGGAAAAATCGTACTCGAAAAATCTGGCTCCTCTATAAACAAGCTCAACGAGATATTTATCCGCCGCGAATTTATACAGATATACATAGGACTACTACCGGCAGCGCACGAGAGAGAGAGAGAGAGAGAGAGAGAGAGAAAGCTCGCAGCGTGAATTCCTTACTCGACTGTTGGAATCGAATCGATTCTCATTTTGCGGCGGAGCTGATTCTCGAGCTGGAGAATCGCACCTTTTTTTTTCTTTTCTCTCTCTTCTTTTTTTTTTTTTTACTTCAAAACCCATCCCCCTGCACTGCATAATTTATGTATACGTCTCTCGTACATATTGGCTCATTTTTTCCCATCCAAATTGTTGGCCGTATATAGATATTGTATAATCCCATCATATTCCGTACGTTACACTGCGCGTATATAGGTATATAACCCCGAAAAGTGAATGGCCCCATCAAAAGGGTGTCAGCAGTTCCTCTTCTATGGATTAAATATCTCCAAGCGTAGAATTAGCAAAGTTTGCAGCTCGCTTCTTGCCTATATATATGATAGTATACATACAGCCCGATGCCGAAGCTTCGGACTAATTCTCAAAGTTCACGTGAGATAGAAAGTATAGATGACTGCATGGATACACGTACACACACACGTACACACACACACACACACACAGACAAGTATACGAGGAAGTAGGCAAGAGTCGAAGTTCCCAAGGCAAGGTGTTGTTTGTACACGCGGTTATATAGCAAAGGCCCTTCTATGCCTTATATGCGGTCTTCTCTCTCTCTCTCTCTCTTCGGCCTTTGGCGAGTTTTATATGTGTGTGTGTATATAAACAGAGCTCGACCCCCTACAGCAAAATTCAACGATGTCAAAGGCCTCCCTCCTCCCATCCTCGAGCTCTCTTCCTATACACGGCAAAGTGCGCTGCTTGCTTGCTTGCTTGCGCGCGCCTTCGACGTCCATTATTCATCGTCGAGATTTTCCGTCGCATCGAAAATGGACGTTTTCAATTTTTCACGGACACACGAACGCGGACAAAAGCTCCTCGATGCGTACGTATATGTGTTTTCTCTCTGTATAATACGCCATCAGCTGGCCGAGTATATTCCGTCAAAATACATAATATTAAGCCCCGCGTACGTACGAGCTCGCATGATTTCGAATTAAGTATTCCCTTATGCATGACTCTTTCTCGCCGAGACGAGACAAATGTGCTTTGTACTTTCGATGGATGGAGAGAGAGAGAGAGAGAGCTTTTCGGACAGTCGCGCGCACCCCAGTTCGGCATAGATGAAAAATTCAAGCCGGAAGAAGGCGCATACGTGGAGAAGAGAGTCTTAGGCCGTTAAAAGCCCGCAGATTTCGTCGTGAAGAGAGTGGAATTACTACTCCTCCGCGAGCCGCGCTGTGTAGTACACACTACAAAGAAGCTTCTTTTCGCCTATATACTTTGAGCGGATGCCGTGTATTTTTCGTATATATGTGTGCTTGTGTGTGTAGACTGTGGCACCGAACTTCTCTTAGCGGCAGCTGTAGCTTCTTTACACTTTTCGGGGGAACGAAAAAAAAAAGAGAGAAGCTATATAGGCCCTGTTTACCCGCGTCCCTCCTCTTCCTCCACAACACGCAATCTCGAGTCTCGAAATAAAGCTCCCGAGAGCTGACCTATACGTTATACATAAGACTTTGGCGCACTCTATGTATATATCGAGTCTTCGAGTTCATGTCTTGTCTATTAATGTGTGTGCGCATTCGTCTACAAAAGTTTCGTTTCCTCGCGAATACAAAGAGAACGACACTGAAACGGCGAACGAGCGCTTCTTACGCGACAACCTCGTCGCAGATACTCGCACGTTCTCGAGGTTATGAACATCGATATCGAGTATCGTCTCCTCATAATTCGAGTAGGGCCCACTCGGATTGGTGGCGTGACTGTTTACTCGAGCATCGTGGAGGGCGATTTGCACGATATTGTGTGCGCGCTACTCGACCATCGTGTGCTCGCTACTCGATGCCGAGTAGCGCGCACACGATGACGTTTAGGTAGCAGTGCCACGGCAGTTTGAGTGGCGGATTCACGACGCTGTGTGCTGCTCACTCGTTCGCCGTCTCAGTGGACAAATTACTGGCTGGATCATACGTAATTTTAGTCTATTCTATTATGTAAATAGGTAACTATACATCTGGGCTATAAGTTTCGTTGATGTAGTTATCGACAAAGAGTATTTAATTAGCCAAAGAAACGATGTCTATATGCGTATGTACGTGCGTGTGTAACAGATAGCCAAATCCCTAACTGATTTTAACTCCCTTTTCGAAATGCGCTCCCCGCGCGTGGACGAGTGACATTAATATAGTACGCCTCTCTGTACAGAGAGACAGAGAGAAAAGAGAGCAAATGTAATCGCAGTTGCCGAGCGAGAGCGTAAATTTTCACGTGTACAGTGTGCACACACGTACACACGCACGCACGCACACGTGTAATTCAAACATCTACTCGAACGCGTGTGTGTGCGTGTGACCCTCTCTCGCTCTCTTTTCATTGTATTATATACGCAGGACAGAGGGACGACCGTCCGAGTGAGAGAGAGAGAGAGACGAACTCGCAGCGAGAGGCTATTGATTTATCGGCTTACGGACCAGAGCTTCGTATATACATGTATATAGCATTATATGTACCTTTGTGTGTGTGTGTGTGGGTCAGTGCACGTGTGCACATGCGAATGCGCACCGCACACGTACTACCACCGGTGCGAGTGAGTTGGCGCGCGCGCCTCGTACGTCGACGTATAATAATTTCGCTTCGATAAACGAGAGGCGCGTCGTGGGCTCTACAGCGCTCCAAAAACATAAATACGAGCGAGAAAAGTAGTTTCGATTTTGTCGCGGTTAATTAATGAATCTCTCTTTTTCCCCCTCCGTGCTGTATCCGCGTCTATCTATCTATCGCTGTAAGGCCATAATTTTTTTTTATTTTCGGTTTTGCCGTAGGAGAACGATTTCCCATTAAAATCAACGTTTGCGTGTAATAAAATGATCTAACCGTGCGCGCTCGTGGAGCCATAAATTTAAACCCCTTCGCGAAACGATCGCGTGGCGCGCACAGTTTAAATACATGCTAGCTGCTGTTGCTGCAGCGCGCAATCGTCGGGTATAAAGAGAAAGAGAGAGAGAGAGAGAGAGAGAGAGAGAGAGAGAGAGAGAGAGAGAAAGCACCGGGTATTAACGAACGCGCGAAGAGCGCTTATACCTATCTGCTGCTGCTGAAGTAGTCAAACGCGCGTGCAGAGAGAGAGAGAGAGAGTAGCAGCTATTTATGTGTACATAGACAGATAGATATAATACGTGTTTTCTGGGATCACGAGGTTTACATACGCAACAGCAGCATACAGGGCAGAGTATAACGGGTAGAGAGATAAACTGGAGTTGTATATATACCATCTATACGTGGAGAGCCCGACTGGTCAAGATTCTTGTGATTTTCCTAATTGAAAACGAGCGCGCGCGCGCGCGACTGTTTATAACGTGTACTATCCCCGTCAAAGGCGATGATCGCTCGCTCATACGTATAATATACGACGAGATAAGTCGAGTTCGTACCTACGATATATATAATACGTATTACCGCATCGTCGTAATATACATACAGAGAGAGAGTGCGAAAGCTGAGCTCTGTGTGCAGCGACTATAAGTCGGTATATACCTGTGTGTGCGTGCTTATAGATATATATCACAGCTTGGCAGGGTATTATTTATTCATCGTCGAGAGAGAGAAGGTCGATATCTATTTGACTAGCCTGAAACATTACTCCACATAATAAGTATGAATTAGTTTGGCGAGTCCATATTTATAGTCCGAGAGAGTAATGCTCGGAACACATAATAATATCCATATACATACAGCAGCAGCAGCAGCAGCATGTTGGCTTACACGTGTGTGTAATTACTACACGGAGCTTTGGACAATATTTATACACACATATGTATATGCATGCGAGCTTGTGTGTATATTGGTGCGTACACGTGTATGTGTATATATGTATGTATGTATAATGTGCAGCGGATGAGCACACGAACGTCTTACATTATTCATTATTATCATCGATCGATATATTCATGCGGTGAGCGTATGTGTCACGTGTGTGCACAAATATAACTGATATGCAATAGATTTGTTCTCTTGTTCTACGTTGCTCGGCAAAATATTATTTCCAATTTTTATTTCGAGCATGCATCTTTCCTTGGTAGAAACGCTCAACATTAGTAATAGTCAGATGATCAAAAATTGAATGTGAAATGTTTTTAAATACATTGCCATTAATTGGCTTGGTTATTGTAGATTTTTGTATTAAAATTGTGTTGAAAATATTAAACGTAGTTTTTGATTTTCAATTACATTGAATACGATAATACTACTTTCAACATTTGTCACTAGATGCCGAGGGTCCCTCTATCTGTGAATCTGCAAGTGGCAAAGTGAAAATGATTGCATAAGTATGAGTATAAGTAATCAAAAGTTTTATATAATTAATTTATTGAAATTAAGTCGGTTTCAGTAGGTCCTGATCTTTCCTCTACTCTCATGCTGCATTGTAGCCTAGTCTTTCTCCGTTACTCCCTTTACTTTCTCACGGCGAGGCTGGCGTGTACGGGTCGATGTTTTTTTTATCGCCGATCCGTGGCGAGATTTCAAAATTGCCTTCGACGCCCGCACCAACGCGGCACGGCACTGATTGGACTTCTTGCCCCCGCTTTGCGTTGGGTTTCTCTCGCTGTAGCAGCAGCAGCAAGTTGTTACGACTTTTCTCTCTTGCGCGCATTTTATATCGCGCGCCGATTCCGATGTTTCGCAAAGAGCCCCGGGTAATCGAGTCTGCTTTTATTGTACACCGAAATTCCCGCGCTCACTCTCGGCTTGTGTACGCTTTAACGCGCCAAACTCTTTATTTATGCTCGTAAATGAGAGGCTGGAGGAGAGTTTTTTCCTGTATTCGCGCGGAAAAAAGCTCGATAGTGTATAGCGTACGCCACGTGACTTTTATTATTTCCACGTGTTGGAGTTGGAGTGTGTATACCGTCCGTATGAAGTTTGATATTGTTCCCTGCGGACGAATCTCGCGTCTTCGCCTCGAGACGTACTGTATATAAGCTTGTTTATGGTCCTCGATTTTTGAAATATAAAAAAAGTACTTCGGTGATTAATTTTTTTCTTCTGCTTTCTGTTTCAGGTAAACACACGCACACCTTTTTCTTTCTCTAATCTGGCGCTAAGTGTCGTCGATACGGTAAGTCGTAAAAGAAAAAAAAACAAAAGAAGAGAGAACGTTGATTGAAACGAATAAATAAAGCCAAACACAGCCACATTGCACGGATGAGAATAAAAAGATGATTTACGACGGATTAGAGGAGTGTAAAATTGCCTACTTGCCAATGGGACCTCATTTACGACCCTTATTTCATGCGATATATGTACAGTAAGGGCGAAACTGTTCGCGCGCAAGTGCACGTATATACCTGAGCTCGAGTTTGTGTGTACCTATATACATAAGTATATACGCGCGGCGTTATCGTCTTAATCTTAATTCAAAGCAGCTCTGCGCGTGACAAATGGCTTTTAATTTCTCGGGGCCCTGTTTGCTCTCTCTCTCCTGTCTTTCTCTCTCTCTCTTTCTCTTTCCCCGTCTCTCACACACTGAGACAACCACCAAGCATCCCCGAATTAATTGCGCCTGGCGGGCTACCGCTGAAACTTGCGCGCGCGCGCGCGTGGACGTTATCTTATCGTCGGCCACTTAAACTCGGCCCGCAACAAGCTTGCGATCCCTCTCGCCTCGCCTCCTCCTAGCTGCTCCAACGAGAGAGAGAGAGAGAGAGAGAGAGAGATACTCTTTGGTTTTTCGACCTGTTGTGTGTAGCGAGCGCTCGAGCGAATTCAAGCGCGGTGCGGCGGCGGCGGCGGCCGCACGTCGGATCTGAAAACTGATGATTATCTGACCAGCTGGCTAGGTATACGGTAGACGTGTACATTCGCTATACGTATAACGTTTAACGTGTGCGGCTATATATAAGCTGCACGAAGGCAGGCAGGGTGTAAGTGGATTATAGTTTTGCGATCCGAAAAATCCTCTTTTGGCTTCCTTTTTCGCGTTGGTCACTGCTGCTGCCAGCCACTGCCTTCGGTTGAGTATTTTGGTGGCTGCCTCTTTGACCCCGATTACGTAACGAGAGGTAATTCACGAGGGGTCGTGAGAGAGTTTCGCGCGAGTGATAAAAGCGCATGCCACAACATTGTATACTAATTTCCAAATTGCTGACGGTCGGGAGTGTGTGTAGCGTACAAATCCGATATGCTTTTTCTCGTCGTCTCACTCTCAGTCGTATGTATCGAGCGAATATGTTTGTCGGCGACAAATATCAATATAATCCGACGTTAAACAAGTTCATGCAAGCTCAAATATATACATACCATACTGAATATAAATGTATAAATCGACGCGCACGAATTAATCAACTTCTGCAGCTGCTTTCGCGCGCAGTCGGCTTTAAAAATCATTCGAAATCCCGCCAGCACCAGCGTACACGACTGCACATAATAAGCTCGCTCGTGTGGGTTGAAAGGGTGTACGGAATCTCGCGAAACAAAAATACCCGTGCTGCGCAACGAGCATCGGTGCGGCTACTGCACGCCGCAACAGCAGCAGCATGTGAAACTAACGAACAATTCGTCGAATACGCGCGTGGGTGTGTGGGTTGTATGCGCGAAGCTCTGCCTTGGACACATTATTCATTCCCTATAGTCATTCCCAGTGCTTCGGGTACTATATACCGCGGAGCCAGCTAGCAGCAGCAGAGAGTTGCTCGCCCTCGTGCAGAGGCTGCTCGCGAGCTAGCACACACACACACACACACAAGCCACATTTAGTTTTGGCCTAGGCTAGCCTGCGCGACTTTGTTTAGTATGCTAATGACCGTTAAACAAGTGTTGCCGGACTCATTAACACGATATGAAATTCATCATGCGCGTGGAACTAGGGGAGGAGCTAGCTCTACTACTCCCGCCACTGCTGCTGCTGCTCCGGGGATGCTTTTGTATTAAATTAGCATAGTATTAATCGCTTTCGCCTTTCTCACTCTCGACAATGACACGTGCTCTGCTCCCCGTGCGTGCACAGCCCCATAGCTAATACGTCGGTGTGTCGGTGGACGAGGCGGCGCGGGTGTCCCTTCGCTCTGTACCTCTCTCTCCCTCCCTGGAGTATATATTTTCGGTGTGCGCGCGTACGCACGTATATAAGAGAGAAAACGAGAAGGGACGAGTGAGAGAGAGAGAGAGAGAGGATCTATTAAGCGAATTAACGAGCTATATGTTGCCGTCTGCGTACACCGTACGTATGAACGTAATAACGAGATTTATAAAGAATTTTTTGAGATCTCTGGCTTTGAAGTTGTATACATATATTTATATTTTTATTTACACGCATGCCCGCAGTGTGTGTGCGCGTGTGTACACCAAAGAAGCCCCTTGAATTATGAAGTTTTTGTCAGATATATTGCGCGCCCTCCGTAGTAGTGGCTGAAGTTCATACTTCTACTGCGCTGCGTGGGACGAGGAGAGAGAGAAAGAGAAAAAAAATCTCATTTTGCGATTTATAATGCGGTGCTCGTGCCCGTGCGTGGCTGCAGCAGCAGTAGCCCGGACGCGCTTCTTCTTCTTCTTCCTTCTTTTTCCAGCAGCAGCAGGAGAGAGAGAGAGGAAGGAAAGTTTTTTTCCCTAGCGCGCGCTCGTAAATGAAAAACAACGCGGTTAAAATGTTAATGAAAACGACTTGCGATTTTCTGTTTTCTTCCTTCTCTCTCTTTTTTTTTTTTATTTCGCGAAAATTTTTTGAAATAACTTTTTCCGCGCGCGGCGCACTCGAGAGTAGTCGAACGAGACAGAGACGGACAGCGACGGCAGCAGAGCTGGAGTCGAGTTAACTCTTGTGTAGTACTTTTATTTTTTTTATACTCTTTTTTTTTATAGTCTGTGCCCGGCCGCGGCATACGGATGGTCGAGCTATATGTACTACTACCATAGGCTAGGCTATATAGCGCAGCTCAATCGAGCGTAAACTCAATTTAGTCTGAAAATTAAGTTACAATGGCAAAAGAGAGAGAGGGAGAAAGCGACTAGGAACGATGAAATATTTTTCGATCTATCCCTGCTGGTCTATAATTAGAAAATTAATGAGATTGTTCGTACGCTGTGTACAAATGTGATTACGCGACGCAGCCGTCGCCAGCGCATGGCGATTTTGTTGATATATTCATGAGATTACTCCGAAATTAAATGTATTTGTAACACGTGTATACGGTTCGCGAAAAATAATTTATTTTTTACTTCTTTTTTTTTTTTTGCACCCTAATCGATGTTTGTGGTACAAATGTGTCGCGACCTTAATTTGTCCATCAAACAGGCTCGACTTTTTTTCACGTATAATTAACACGGCCCAAAGAGACGATCGAGAACAATAGGGTCAAGTGAAAGCGATCAAAGCCAGTACGTGTGTGTTCGTGAAGATGCAAAACGAGAGACTGCGCGTGACACACATTCATTACTCGAAATACATATCGCGCGCGAGAGAAAAAGAGATAACAGGGGTGTTCGACGGTACTCGACGAAATCAATAATGTTAAACTTGAAAGCTCTCTCTCTCCTCTGTGTTTTAGCGATCGTACGAAGAGAGAGAGAGAGGCTGGAAATTTTTTCATCAAGGCTTTATACACTATAGCCGTTCGAGAGGTTGAACTTGATCAAAAATCCATGACACTATTGCCGAAGAAATTGATAGAGTCGAGCGCGGGTGAGAGATGCAGGGGGATGGCGGCGAAGCTCGAAGAAAAGGCAGCAAACGAAAACAACCGCAATGAAAAACTCGGTATAGAAAAGTTTTAAAGCGGAACAAGCTGAAGAGAAAATGAGAGAGAGAGAGAGACAGATAAAACAGGGTTAAAAAACCCAGAAAAAAAGTGTTGGGAAGCACGGGAGGGAAGAAAAGATCCTCTCTCTCTCTGTGTTCTCGCTAGGTGCTTGTTTCAAGCGAGAAGAAGTGGCAGCTGCTGTCGCGCGCACAATATCTACTACTACTACTTTCCAGGCTCCTTGTGCCCCTGTCGCCGCCGCCACCGCCGCAGGAGCCGTGTGCGAGTGGCACACGAACCGATTAACCTTTTCTAATTGCCGCGCGAACTTTCTTCATTTTATCGCTTCTCCGCCTTCGCCGTTGCCGCTGCTGCCCGGAGAGGCCAATATGGAGCTTTTTTCGACTATATATAGTGTATATAAAAGCCGCACCGCCCCACCGACGCTTACTCTTGTTTTTCTGCGCCCGCACCTGCGAAGCACGAAAGAAGGATATAAAAGAGAAAACCCGCGGCTGCATGAATGTTTTATTCGTCGATGATCGTCTTCTTATATTATCAGATAACTTCTCGCGCGCGCGTGCGTGTGTAAGCACACATGTTTTCCTTTCATCTACCTCGACCTGCAGTTTTTTGCTTCTTCTTCTTCTTCTTCTCACCCGCGCTTCTTTCTCTCTCCTCTCCGCGCCTCGCGCGCTCGGTTAAAGAGTAATTGGATTTTATTGCCGTACTAAAAGTTATTTATGAAACGAGCGGGCACCGAGCGTGGAAAAATTAATAACTGCAATTTCATTTAAATATATACAAATTTTGCGCAACCAGCGCAAGCTTTACTACGAAGAAAGCTCGGGCGATGGATGCTGCTGCTGTTAGCTACTGCGCCACGGTAAAAAAAGGGGTTTGGATCGAGAATGGAAGAAAAAAAATGAGTTATCGCTTGCTCTCGCACGCGTATACATACGCACGCATACATGTATGTACGCCCCTGAGTTATATAATAATAAAGTTTGATAAAATATGACCTCGCGAAGAGGTACGGCACGCAGCGTTTTGAATAAAAAAGAAGTCCTCTCTCCCACGCTTTACGAGCCGCTGCTGCTGCTGCTGTTGTGGCTCCGTATGTATATATCGTCGTGAAGCTGAGCATTTCTACTACTTGTTGTGATTTGTATATTATAGCCTCTCTCTCTCTCTCTCTCTTCCTGTACGCGTGTAGTCGGCCACACATAGATACATGTATATCGTACGCGTACGCATATGCACTGCTGCGAGCTCGTGTCTATATATTATAACTATATACCGCGCTACACTTTGTCGGTAACATCATCACGAAGCTCTAAGTAAGATTAATTTGTCGCATTATCCCGTCGCTGCTGCTGCTGCAAGCTCGTTGCGCACACTCGAGAGAGAGAGAGAACACGCAAAAAGTCACACACTCGCGTATAGTTGTTATATATAAGGCCGACGAAAACGGACTCTTTCTTCGAGGCTGCTACATATATATATGAAATACCTAACGGTGTGTTTGTGCGGTATATATACAAGCAAACTCGTAAAAGAAGCTTAGGAGCTTCTAACGTGTGGCTGTTAGTGTCGAATTTAACAGCGACCTCGTAAACGCAGCGGCAGCACTGCGAGCCTCGAAATTCAGTCGAGAAGAAGAAGAAGACGACGAGGACGACGTGTCGGTGCGCTTATATACACCAGAAGAAATCGACTCTTCTTCGGCTCCTCCACGGATACACAGATATAGCCGCGCGCGGCGGAGTAGAAACGACTGTAATAAACTCTTACAGATGTGTACCGGTTGCTGTTTTTCTTCTTTTTCTACTTCTACTGCTTTTTCTTCTTTTTTTTTTCGTCGACTATAAACCCGTGGCCGAACGAGATTATACACTTTATTGTATATATGGCGAAAACGAATATCGTATTATTGGGCCGTGAAGGAAGGAATGCCACACGAAATGTCGAGTCGAGGCATCTCGAGACTCTTATTATAAGATTGATTATTTCGCTCTGATTTTCGATTTTGCCCGCGGGCATAAAGTTCTGGCAACTGGATGCTCGACGTAATCGATGAATTTGTTTCAAATACCTCCGCGTATAATAATAGTTAAAATTGCTACCTCTAATCCAATGGCTGCACACACACACACACACATACATACAGCGCAGTGCAGCTGCTGTCTAATTCGAGCTCCTGTGTGCACGTCGATTTCATTCCGCGTACAAGCTCGCGCGGGGTCATCGCTTCATTTCAGCGTTTTGGTCTACATAATATCACGATTTTCACTCGTCACTCTGTCGCTTATTGTTGATATCTTTCGGTCGATATTACTACCTCTACACCTCGAGCGCTCGAACGCGTCAAATTTCTTCGTTTCAACGAACCAAATGTAATTTGATTTTCTCGAGCTTCTGGATTTTGCATTCACTTATGGAACACACGCCCCATCGACCGAAATGGAGCTTATTTAATCGAATCATTACGTATGAGCTCGAGTCTGTACGAAGCGACTGCGAACTCAATGATGGTATATTGTTTCTGTCTGAAATACGTGAACGTCATTGTATCGCACTTCGACGTGATACAAATTGCTGGTCAACTCTCAATATTGTAAATAAATTTTTCGACATAGTTTGTTCAAAGCCGTGTTTACTTATAAAATTACTTGGACTTTGCCACTTTTAGATTTTTTCTGTAAAAGGTACTCGCCATCTAGCGGTGGAGTCTTAAATTACTTTTAGCATACTGAAGTGATTGAAAACTGGTCGAAATTTATTTTGAAACCGTTAAGTTAACATTTTTGGGTCATTCGAAATGCACCTAATATCTTTAACAAAAATCCAATTGATGGTAATGTACTTTTAAACATTTCAAATGGACGTTTTTCGGTCATTAGACCATAATTAATGTTCAGCAATTCAACCAAAGTTGGCTTTTTTGTTTCTCTCCGCGCATACCACTCTAACTTTTTTATCATTCGTACACGCGTTGATCGATTGCAATGAATAATCGCGTTGCAAATATATTTACATCAAATTGATACGTACACACGATGGCAGTGCGCCGGGAATGGTTTAAAGCCCGTGAATATTTGATTTTAATACGTTATAATGTACGTTACGTACGTTATGTATACCTTGTAGTTTCCAGGCGATGTTATTTATACCTTCCCGCGTTGCGAGTAATATTTTTTCGCGCAATAATACGCGCGAAGTAGTTAGGTAGCCATCGTCGTCGTCGTCGTCGTCATAGCCAGTGGTCGCTGTTACCTATAAAATGTACATCGGCTGCTTGTTTCGCTCTCCTACATAAATACACCATTAAAATACATACACACGCACATTATGTACAGGCACCTCGATCCGTACTAAACATACACATATAACACATTTATATACGCACTGACGAAGTGAACAAAATATTCCTCGCTGCACACGCGTCCGTGTGTTTGATTTTAATTCAGCGATTCATTTTGCCGTGCATAAAACATCGAAAGAAGTGCAATTAAGCGTGAATTTAGCATGTTTATTCTCTCGCTGTGCGTGCGTTATATATATGGGTCAAAATAATACTTTTTTACAAAACCGTGCGCACGTATGTCACCGATCTTGACGCGCTTTTGGTATGTTATAGTACATGGTAAAAAGGTCCCAAAAAAAATTTTTAGACCCCCTTCACCCTCCTACCCCCCACTTCCGGTATAAACGTCCATTTTCGATCTATATTTTTTCTGAGGACATGAAGCAAGTAAAAAATCTGAAAAAATTCATAAAAATACTTTTCCACAATCCAAACAACCTTGAATTTTTTCAGATTTTTTGAGTGCTTCAG
>NW_019640943.1:458285-578708 GCF_000599845.2 Trichogramma pretiosum
AGGTTGTTTGGATTGTGGAAAAGTATTTTTATGAATTTTTTCAGATTTTTTACTTGCTTCATGTCCTCAGAAAAAATATAGATCGAAAATGGACGTTTATACCGGAAGTGGGGGGTAGGAGGGGGAAGGGGGTCTAAAAATTTTTTTTTGGGACCTTTTTACCATGTACTATAACATACCAAAAGCGCGTCAAGATCGGTGACATACGTGCGCACGGTTTTGTAAAAAAGTATTATTTTGACCCATATACACTAGCTATTCCGCTGTGGATCGGCAATGCTCCTTTATGTATGTAGCGTGCGTATAATGTACAAGGACCGGGACTCGCGCAATTGACGAATCACTCGACCAGTTTTAACGCGCGCCTCTCTATATCTACGAGCTGTAATTTATGCGCACACGAACTGCAGCTGCGCACTATAATGCAGGTAAAGGGCCGTGTAACGCGCTAATTTTTGGCGTTCGTTATTTTTCTCGCGCTATCCCCTGGTAGAAACGGTGCTCGTTGATTACGGGCCTAATGTTAAAAAAATGATCGGTTGAAATATATTTCTTGAATTGACTTGTTTTTGGTAATTTTACATTACAATTGTGCCTCATTGCAATCATTGAACGTATGATGATTTAGTTTGAATTTAGACTTGTTCTCATTCACTATAAATACTATGATTATTCTACTTCGAGTCTTCACCACTAGATGGCGAGTACCTTTAACAAAGAAAATCTGCAAGTGGCAAAGTACATATAATTGTATAAGTCAAAGCATGGTGTTCTGACAAAGTGAAATTGTTAAGCACATTTTAAATGTTCCACAAAGAACAATTTAACAGTATTGAAATAAAATTTCGATAATTCTACTTGAAGTCTTTACCGATAGACGGCGAGTACCTTTACACATAAATAACTGTAAGTAGCAAAGTAAAAAAATTGTATAAGTCTAAACACGATTTCAAACGCATTAATCAGCAGAAATTATTTCATGTGCCCGCGAATGTGTAAAAAAAAAACAAAGCTCCCAAGATCCGCGAGGAACGATTGTAATCTATCAGCTGCGCCGCACAGCTTGAGAGACATTTAATGCACACACACACACACACACACACACACATATACGTGCACATACATAAAGCCTGCGGTGAAGTCAGCCCAGCGATCGCGGCAGTTGAAATCCGAGGAGCAAACGTTGCGCCGCGCGGCGGCGGCATCGAGTCTCGTTTTCGTTATCGTTTCTCAGCCTTCGAGTTTATCTCTCCCGAGCTTTTCTCTAACTACTTTTGGCCGTTTCGAGCCACGGCGTAGCGCAGCGCAATCTATCCTACACGTTCACCTCGAGCTCTCGGGCTCTGCACTACCTACCTATATATATCTATATACTTGCGAGCACGAAATTTTTGGCTCGGATGCCATGTATATAGGCGATCGTCAGCTGCTTCATGCGAGTCGCTCTTTTTTTTTCTTTCGTTCCGTTTTTTCGCTGCGACTGCGCGTGAGCAAAAATAGTATTTTTTTGGCACGGTTCCATCGGCTAATATATGCACGCGGCACGTCAATAATAACGCCCGGAATTAAACTTATCTGGATCCTCCCCCTGATTATTCTAGCTCCATGGAGTTTCCTAAATCCATAATTTCGGCTACGTAGTCACGGTAGTTTCGTTCGCTCTATACGGCTGTTTCGCTTCAAGATTGATTAGCCCCCGTGTGCGGCACACATAGAGAGCGAACGAGCGAATCTCTATGTTTAATAATTCGTCGGCCAGTGCCGTATACGCGCGACAAAAAGACCAAGAGAGGATGAGAGGCGTAAAACTTATTATATCCATACATATAATACTCTCTCGCTCTCTCTCTTGCGACGAGGTGATAATTTATTTTTTCTCGCTCAAAATTCGCACGTACGCTCGTAAACATTACTGCGCGAGCCGTCGACGACGCCCGCGTTCGAGGACGATAAACGTTAAGTCCGTTCCCAAGTTTTTCTCTTAGCCTCTCTGCACCGAAGTAGAGTATACATAAGCTTGGACGTCGACGACGACTACGACGACGACGTCGAAAAGCTCCATTATCTTAATTAATATTGACTCTGTATCGCTACGAGGACGACGACGAAAGCTGCATTAGTCTTGCTGTTTTATATATAGAGGCGTGCAAGCTGCAAGCTCCAGGGGTAGGAGGAGGAGGAGGACTTTCAGGAGATAAGGATGACTCAGCTATCTCGTTTAATCTAGCCAGTCGGGCTAATTTTATTTTCTTTCTATGTCAGAGGATAACTCTCTCGTCGCTCTCTCTCTCGGATTAACAGTTTCTTTGTGTTTACTCTTATCACGGGCTATATAATTCAGCAGCAAAATAAAGTATGTATAATCGCATAAATACGCTCTAGCTTCGGGCTTGCGCGTTTGTGTGTTGTATATACACAAGGCGAGGAAACATGAACGGGTATTTTTTTTTCTCCGGCGCTTTCAGAAGTAGTAGTAGTAGCTAGTAGCGCGAGTCGATGTTACGTCAGGCGAACATTATCGAGACAGAAAGAGAAAGAGAGAGCTTAAAAGACGTATTATTCAATCTGGCGAAATCGTAAAAAAGCCTAAAAATGCCAGGGACAGTCCTTACGATACTAAATCACCGACAGAGAGAGAGAGCCCTATACCACCACCACCACCACCATCGCCACCGCCAACAATGTGCCTTTCTCGCTCGCTCGCGTTACATAACGTGCTCGTGTTGCAAAACCAGAGTGTGAGAGAGAGAGAGAAGTAGGAGGAGGTGGAGGAAAGAGAGAAAAGACCATACGCGCGCGTTGGAATTGCATCTCGTGTTTTTTCACGCGAAAGCAGGAAGTATAAAAAGAGAGAGAGGGAAAATGTGGTCGGTCGTCGTATTCGGGAACGCGAAGAATGCCGCCACCGCCGCTGCGCTACTGGCTATATATATACGTACGTATGTGCGCGGGATATACGCATAGGGCAATGTCGCGTCGATAAAACACAAGAGGGCTTCTCTGCTGTAGGCGACGACGACGACGTCGCTTGGTACTATATACAGGGTGGCGCAGCGGAGCTTGACGAGGAATTTCGCGTATGTGTGGGTGTGTGTGTGCGAATTGACGAATGCTTTTGGCAGGCTGTACACATGACCCAGTAAGGAGAGAGAGAGACAACGCGCATACCAGAGCGCGAGCCCCCCTACAGCGTGCGAATTTCACCCCTTACTGCAGCAGCACTCGAAAAAGTTCGCCCGTGTAAAGGTGTTTTCCTCTTTTGTAGTTGTCGTCGTTGTTGTTGTTGTTGCTTTTGCCTCTTTAACGCGCTGCGAGATCGAGTTATATACACGTATAGCGAATATATATACGTACAGTGCACAAACAACCAAGAGGGAGATGGATGGATAGAGACAGAGAGAGGAAGAGATCGTCATGGAGTACCTCGTCGAGTAGATTACTACGCTTTAGCGAAATCGCAGCAGCTAGCTGCTGTATCTGTACCGCGCGCTGCACTATACGGGGCGTGCGCCACGCAGCTCGAGCGCCGCAGCGCCCGGGCAATCGACTATATATGTATCTCTCTCTCTCTCTCTCGATGTATATATATATGCCGCGCCGTACAGTAGTAGTACGTATTCGAGTTCTGCGAGCATACCGATGCGCTTATGCAGTCAACAATGGACCCCCGCGCGAGTGCAGCGTGTATTCGTATACACAGCATAGCCGTGTATATAAGAGCGGTGTGGTGCAGCTTGGGCGCTGCTATGCACACTCGAAGCCAATGAGCAGTTGACTTTGTCCCTCTATCCATACATATATATACATCGCTTTGCTTAATTGCCGAAGTTGCAGCCCCCGCTCTCGCTCTCTCCTCCGCCATATACCTCGTATATACGTAATGATAATAATAATGTTTATTGTATGAATTATCATCATCGGGTCGTCGCGCGTTTTAAGAGCTTCGACCGATTGCACGTTGAGTCGCATAAATTGTAATTATAGATCGCAGCTTCAACCACTACTCGCCTGTATATACACCTCGACGTATTTTCTTTTCCTATCCTTTCAAAGTTACACGTGTATGCATGTATACGATAGTCTGGCCAGGCTGCATCGCGCGAACGCATATATATACGTACAATATTATAGCTTCGGCGCGTGTATGCACCCGATATAATACATAACACACACATGCACACACACATACCTACACGATATAGAAGAAGAGAGCGAGCGAGAGGGTAGAGCCGCACGTAATTGCAGAGTATAGGGTGACTTGGTATGAATACGTAACGAAGCCGAGGTACATAGGATATATTTCAAACTGCATCGGCGGTGGCAGCGGTGGTGGTAGCGCACGCTGCTGCTGCTGCTGCTGTGTAGTAAGGCGCTTACAGCCGCCGCCCCCGCGCGCGCGCACCGCTGCATATCTATACGTGTATTCTGCCGGATGCGCAAAATGGACGGAAGGTCGATGACGACGACGACGAGGCCCCCCTTTCCGTTAAAGCCTTTTTCGTTGCATTTTCAATGATACGTACGTATATATATACACATCACATGCACGAAAGAGACAGACATAAAGCTGCCTCTCTCTCCCCGCCCTCCTTGATGTGTACCTATATCAAAGGCAGCATACACTTGTCTCTCGTGCTCGTACACATGATATAAAGGATACGCGCTTGATTGCAATGAAAATATAATGTTCGAGTGTGTGTGTGTACGAGACTTGGCGCTCGCGTCGGCGAGAGTTGCGAAGAATAAAATTATGATCCTTTATATCGTGATAAAAAGTTTCTCTCTCTCTATCTTTCGCTCTTCTCTACGTATATATACGCGCAATTTCGCTTCTAGTATATGAGGCGGCGCGCTATATATATACACGAGTGATGTGTATACGTTATACATAGTATAAGTGAGAGAGTGAGAGAGAGGATCGAGTAGTGTTCAAACTTACTACGGCGTAAAACAACTCTCTCTCTCTCTCTCTCTCTTGCCTCTTCGGAGTAATGTATGTAAGCTCCATCGCTCGAACTGCGCGAGGCAAGATATATATACACGGTATATATAAGGAAAACATTGCTGCAGGAGAGCGAGCGAGCGAGTGAGACGGCCAATTCGATTTGACTTTCTAGCTCTCCTCCGTGTGTACCTAAAAGTGTGACGAGCTACGTAACAGAACACACACACACATGCACCAGGCACTGCACTCTCAATCTTGCGAGAGCTTGCAAGTTCGACGTCTCGCGTGTGCTTATGCGCGTATATAGCTATAATCATAAAGGAAATATTCTCCGCGTATAGTCGAAAGTCGCCCCCGCACATCGCGCGAGTGTGTGTATATACATGTGACGTAGATATAACGAGAGCAGCTTTCGCGCTACAGCGGTATACACAATGTACATACTGCTATAATATACTTTTGCATTATACATATACGTATATAGAGAATGCGCCTGTTCCAATAGATTAAAACTTGATAACTCGAGCTCTCGCAAGCTCTGCGTTGGTTGCTAGCTACTGTCGCTGCTACTGCCACCGCCGCCGCACACGGCTCAACGCAATCTCTGGTTTTAGAGAGAGAGAGAGAAAGTCTCGAAAACGGTTACGCACTCTCTACTCTCTACGCTCGAATCGTCGTCGACGACGTCGACGACGACGACGCGACAGAGTCGAATTGGTCTAGTTTCAATTATCATAACGTTTAATTCTAACGAGATAGAGAGGAGACTGGAAATTTTCCATTATCACTTAACCCTTTCTCGCTCTCTGACTCCCTCTTTCTCTCTCTCTCTCTCTCTCTCTTACGCGCGAGTGCTCGAAACGCATCTCTTCATTCCACTTACGTTGGCACAGTAGCAGCAGCAGCAGCAGCAGCAGCAGTAGCGAGCTTATACGGTGGCAGTGGCAGTCGAGCTTTTCGCGTTGTGTTGCGCGCACTCGCGTTATATATTCGGCGTAAAGCGCAAAGCATCCACTGGGAGGTGGTTTTGAAGTTTCGCCTTAATTTTTGCCTTAATAAAGCAACACGCGCGCACCGCCACCCCTTCAGCAGCAGCAGCAGCAGCAGCAGCAGAGCATGTATATACACATACATATATAGTTAGTAGTAGTGGTAGTAGTAGTAGTACGCGAGGTTAAAGGAGTGAGATTAAGCGGAAATTGCTCTTACGGAACCGCCACCACCACCACCACCGCTGCCGCGTGCGGCAAGCAGCAGCAGCAGCACGTCAGAAAACGGGGCCACAATGCAAGAGGTTGAGAGAGAGAGTCAGAGCTCGATTTAATAACACTGAGCGAGGCAGGTCTGGAGTAGGAGGAAAAGTAAAGTCGCGCTCGCTCGCTCGCGTCGTTGCACGCAATAAGCGTGTATACGTGTGTATGTATATACTACGTGGAATATGAGACGCTCGAGATATCGTTCTCTATACGGTATATGTATCGCGCGAGCGAGCGAGTGTATCCGGATAAAATAGGTAATTAAGAGATACGCCGCGTCATATACCGTATATATTTACTCCACCCCGCCGTGAGTGTGTGTGTGTGTGTGTGTGTGCTGCGCGACACGTTGGGGCTCACCGATCTCAAGTCCCGTGTGCATCAGCGGGGTAAGAGGATGATAATTGCTCGCGACTCGAGAAAATACACGATGAAGGGGTGGAGGAGGACAGCTGCGATATACTTACGCGATCAATGACGAGTGCCAATTTTGCGTCTCGCTCGAAAATATATATTTTATTATAACATCGTCGTGTTTCCCGTATTTACATTATTAAAATGCGAAAATCTCTGCGAAACGAATTAGAGTTTCGTATTGTATCCATTATTATTATTATTATTATTATATGCGTGGCCTACTTGACGCTCGAGATCTCTCTCTCTCCCGCAGCGATCATCGCGCGCGCGGCAAACGTTTTAACAAAACTTTTCACGAGTGAAGTACCCGAGGGACTTTTTTCCTCGAAACTCGGTTATTGTGTATAGCTGCAAAAAAAAAGAAGGAGAAAAGAAAATTTTTTTTTTTTTTTTACTTCGGAAACTCAATTTTCAGTCATTTTCCCACGATGGAAATTTGCTTACACGATGTAACTTTTTTTCCTCTCGCTCTCGCTCTCTCTTTCCTTCCTTCCCTCTTTCGTTTGCTCACGCGTCAGCTCGCTCGCTCGCGTACAACGTATCGTATCGAAAACTGGCAGATTTAGAAAATATTCGCGCTTGAAAAAATTCTGCAAAACCTATTTTCCTTTGTAATACCTGCACGAGAAGAGGTAGAAATTTGCAAGTCTCTCCCTCGTCGGTAAGCGAGAGAGAGGGATAGAGAGGAGGAGGAAAAAAGCTCGGCGATACATGCATACAACGAGAAGAGAGAAAGAATGAGAGAAAGAGAGAGAGAGATAGAGTGAATTAATGAATAAAATTAGAGTATAATCCTTGCGTTTTTGGGGAGAAATACACTCACTCTCTACACACATTCGCGCACACATATATAAAGAGGATGCACACACGTACAGCTCCTCAAGTTTTATATCTAAAGTAAAAAGTCGGAATACATTGCGTCAAAAGTCACGTACTCGTGGCACAGCAGCAGCAGCAGCAGTACAGCAGCAGCTAGAGAGAATCCTCAATCCAAAAGAAAACCTTGGCGAAATACAACGGAGCGAGAAGTGCGAGAGGGAAAAAACCAGCCCAGCAGCAGATGAGGGTAAATCCCGCCTGGTATTTCGAATTCGACCGCTGCACGAGCTGCTTCTTCTTTGGTGCGTTCGTGCATACGCGTTGCTCATACCGTTCTATCTTTCTCTCTTTCTCTCTCTCACTCTAGCTAGCTGCAAGCTCCGAATAACAAAAGCTCGGGCTCTGGGTTTAGGGCACACGCTGCTGCTGCTGCTGCAGTATAGCGGTAGCTGGGATTAACATTGTGCGCGCGCGCGCGCTCCAGGAGTAAAAAAGAGAGACAGAGTCGTATCCTTTTCGTTCTTTCGCCGACAAGGTGGTTCAATTTAATTAACGGCTCAACATCCAACCCGGCGCGGGGCGCATTTATAACTTAACTATGTATGATGCAGTTTTATTTTGGGCGGCGGTGGCGACGACGACGGCGCGCACACAGTAGGCAAAAGCTCGGCATGGTTTCGCTTTTTGTAATATAATTGCGCGCAACGGACGCACATGCACACACATAGAGATAGAGAAAGAGAGGAAGAAAGAAGAAAGAGTCGCGCGCGCCGACTTTTTCATATTAAATACGGTGTTTCGCCCGCGCACTGGATGATCCCTGCACCGCTAGCGTGTTTAATGAAAAGTCGCGCCGCGTGAAAAAGGCAAAAATTACATGCTTCTTATTTCTCTCTCTCTTTTTCGTGCTCTCGAAGAAGCGCGAAACATTATCTTTATTAAAGAAAAATGTTTCATTTAATTTTCGCTATTATTATTATTATAAGTAAGCTTTTGTGTGGGTGTGTGCGTGTGCTTTGGAGAACTTGTATTTCTTTTCCGCGCCCGAGCTTCTTCGATTGTTTCGTTGTACTTTTGCTAATCGAGAGCTAAGTTTTATTAACATTTACGTAATACAACTCGATATTATCCCGAAGCTGCGAGCATCGACTCTTGATCGTTGTACTATCGATCTTTACTTTTACAACGAATTTTATACAATTTCCGAATGTTAATCGAATTTTTTTCATAGCTGGTTTAAGTACACAAAGTTTCGAATCAATGAATTATAACACATAATACAATCATAATAATTCGTTTTATACCATTCGTACATATTTTATTCAGAAACTCGTAATATCAGTCAAACTTTACTGCCAAAAAGTCATCGGGTCGTAATTAACGTCAAAAGTATATACATCGTGTGCACCGCGCGCGCGCTCAGCGCGGCGTACATTATAAATCTAGCAGTAGTAACAATAATTAAATTAAATAAATATTTGCCAACCCAGCTACCGGAGTGTAGTTTAGTGCACATAGCTCTCTCGTGTACGTCTATCTCTCTTTCGCTTATAGAAATTCATAGCGCAGCGCGAGAACACGTGCTGCTGCTGCTGCTGCAGCGCAGTTTCAACATCAAAGTTAATCGCGTTACTCGCGCTGCGCGCGCGCGTTTATGAAAATTATTAAATTAACTCGTGCAGCAGGGAAAGCAG
Organism: Trichogramma pretiosum; assembly: GCF_000599845.2. NCBI lineage: Eukaryota > Metazoa > Arthropoda > Insecta > Hymenoptera > Trichogrammatidae > Trichogramma > Trichogramma pretiosum. The sequence goes on from NW_019640943.1 coordinate 467,417, forward strand.
CAGCTCTCGATAATTCGGGGCATACACCGCGCGTATATAATATCGATGTATTTCAAATGTTAACGTGCATTATCCCCATAATTCGGGGATAATTTTATTTCACGAGCGTGTATTATGATATGAACGAGCAAAATATGTAGGACAGCGTGGTGGTGGTGCTTTTATATACGCGCGCGCATATAGGTAAGAGCTGCAATATGCTCTACTTGTATAGCTACGATATGAATTACTGGTATTTTATATAATACACACACACATACATATATCTCGAATGCGCCGTATCGCCATTAATGTCTTATCCCGTACCCTCTAATCACAAGATCTATTCATCGGAGCTTTCCAGCCCGCAGCTCGGCGAGAGCTCTGGCGTATAATATATATAATAACGCGTGGCTCGCTCGCGCGCGCGCTTATAGGTTTAGTCGCGTATATAGAGCTTGCGAGAGAGAGAGAGACGCACAATACGAATCAATTATCTCACTCGCTCGGCTGAATACCGTCATCATCGCCATCACCCGCACTAGCCTAGGCGACACCCCCTTCTCTCTCTCTGACGCTCACATAAACCGCTGCTAACGTCTTTACCACCACTATTACTTCTACCAGGCTTGGTTCATCTATCTGTGTGTGTGTGCGCATCGTTATCCTCTGCATTGTCATTCGTCTCGACAATCCAAAAGCTCGCGCGCGCTCAGTTGGTGTATAGATGTGTGTGTGTGTGTGTATACATTATGAGCATTCAATACAAATGTTCACTCATGCGCGTGTACATATATACTATATAGGGATAGAGAGAGAATGAGACAAGCTAGAGCTTTTCGTCGTCGGGGCGCAATAGAGAGAAGAGAGAGCATATGTATGTAGGTAAAAAAGCACATAAAAGGCATCGGAGCCGCTCGAGAAGAGACCGAGTGCGAGAGCTGCTGCTGCTGCTGCTGATGAAAGAAAAGCGCGAGAGCTATATCCCTCCCGTTTTTGTTTGATGCTCTTCCTTTCTTTCCGATATACGTGCACGTAAATATATATATATCTATATATGTAGGGTGTGGGCGTGAGAGCGAGACTTCACGCCTGACTGCGGCTTTTCTACGACCGCTCGCTCATCTCTCCCGTACGTACATATATATCTACGCCGACGACGACGCCTATACATACCTCTCTGCGATATACTCATTTTCTTCGTATAGTCGTCGTCGCAGTAGTAGTCGTCTCTGCGCGACGAGTGTGCGGAGAGGAGGCTCCTTTTCTGTGCACGTAGCTATAATACAAGCGATCCATGCCAAGCCGCCGCAAAAGCAGGTATATACAGCAGCTTTTCGTGCTGGAATGCAGGCGGGCGTCGCGAAATGAGTTTTTACGTGTGTATTTATGCGTGCGACCGGGGAAGGGGGATAGATACTGCGAGTACGTGATTTTAATCTTTTTATATTATATACGCATGGTATTCCAAAAAACGAAATTAATATTTAATATTTAATAATATTTAATATTTATTATTTGAGGCTAAGGACTTAAGTCCAACGTAGCCCAAGGCAACAATACAGTCTCCCGGTTAGCAACGCAAGACACGGGCACGAATATCACACATATCAACAATTATAAACATGAAAAAAACAAAAAAGATAAACAAAAAAAAAATAAAAAAAAGAAACCAATAGATTACAAATAGAAGACAACAGGTAAACACCGGTAGACTAGCTGCCACTCTGGAGGTCCAGCAAGTACCTACGAAGGGCGGCACCAAAACCAGGCCGCTGAAACCCTTCCCGGAGTCCCAACGGTAGCGAGTTCCAGAGCCGGGCCCCCCCATTGGCGAAGGACATTTGTCCACGGGTCGTCGCCGCGCCAGGCACAGACAAGCACAGACCATCCGTCCGCGTCTCCCTCTCCGCCACAGCCGAGTGAAGCACGAGACCGCGTTTCAGGTACTCCGGTTCCGCGGACCTCAAGACAGCGGCGATAAGGGAGACGCAGGTGTACTTGATCCTGGAACGATACTTGAGGATTTCGTTGCTGATGTATTCGGGTGTTATGTGCTCCCATCTCTTGCGTCCAGTGAAAAAGCGTACTGCAGCATTCATGCATCTGGACATCCTGTCCATCTGCTCTTCGGGCATGTCCAGAAATAATGCCGAGCAATAATCGAAGTGGGGAAAGACCAGGGCCTTCACGAGCATTCTCCTGATGTCCGGTGCAAGGAAATCTCCGCACCCCCTCAAGCGCGACAACGCTGCAAAGGCCCTACCAGTGGCCGCCGCAACGTGCCACCGCCACGTCAACGCACAGTCGAGCGTCACGCCAAGCAGCCTCAGTCTGTCCACCACCTGTATCGGCTCGTCCTCAATGCTGGGGGGCGAGATATCAGCGTTGGCCAGCTTGTTGGTGAAATATCGACTACCAAGCCAGATGGCCCGCGTCTTGCCGGAGTTAATGGCAAGTCGCGAGGCACGGGCCCAAGCCGCAAAGCGTCCCAGGTCCTCCGAGACCATCCGCACAAGCTCCTGTGCTCTCGCAAAGGGTCCATGCAGATAGATGGTAGTGTCATCAGCGTACACATGGTGACGACAGTGTACGAGGGACCGCGGTGCGCCGTTGGCATACAGGGCGTACAAGAGAGGCCCGAGGACACTCCCTTGCGGTACCCCAGAAGTCCTATCGAGGGACGCAGAGACGGTTCCATCGTCCCCCACAACACGCTGCGTACGTCCAGTCAGGTAGGAGCGGGTCCAGTCACACGCCATGCTCGACCATCCAAGGGCTCCAAGTCTGTCGATCAACACATCGAAGTCGACCATATCAAAGGCCTTCGACAGATCGACCGCAACGAGGAGCGTGACGTGGCCCACATCCACGGCAGCCCGGACATCGTCCATCACACGAAGAAGCGCCGTCTGAGTGCTGTGCCCTCTTCTGAATCCGGACTGATACACATCCATGAGCCTGTTCCTGTCCACGTACTCCCTTATCTGCAAATACACAATGCGCTCAAACACCTTCGACACCGCGCAGAGCAGACTTATCGGCCTGAAGTCTGCGGCGGCGCGGGGAAGTCCAATCTTGGGGACAGGTCTGACGAGGGCCGACTTCCAGGCGGTCGGGAAGACCCCCGTCTGCAGCGAACAGTCAAATATGTGCAGCAGAACCGGAAGGACGACAATCAGGCAGTCACGAAGGTAGCTCACAGGGATTCCGTCAGTTCCACGGGCGTCTGTTCGGGTTCGCGCAATAGCGTCCACCACTTCAGCCGGCTCGACGTATCTGAAGTCGAACCTCTCGTAGGGCACATCATGACTCACCGGCCGCACACCAACCACAGCACGAGCGCCCGGCGAACCCACAAAGCACTCATTCAGCTCATCGACGCTGACCGGGAGTCCCGCAGCCGATCGCGGCCCAGAGCCAAGTCCAAGACGTCGCAATGTTCGCCACCTCTCAGCGACGCTCGAACATCCCTCTATCTCGGCACGATAATAGGTGCGCATGGCATCCCGCACAGCCGTCTTGAAGCGATTACGGAGTGTCTTGTACCGCTGACGCTCCTGCAGTCCTCCGGATCTTCGGAAGCTCCTCCAGGCCTTATCGCGCGACGCCTTCAGGCGACGCAGCTCAGGCGTGTACCAAGGTCTAGCATGTTTACGTGGCCTGAATGTCCTGTAGGGTGCGTGCCTATCGTACAACGCATTTATCGTGTCCGTGAAGTATTCCACCTTATCATCAACAGACTGAAGCCGCAGCAGCTGGTCCCAGTCACAAGCGGCCAAGTCCTGGTAAAAGCGGGCCCCATCAAAGTTCTTGAAGCAGCGACGCGCAAGAACGGTGCGTCGGCCATCACCAACCTCAAACTGCAATCGCACCCTCAGAAAGTCATGCTCCGAGAGGCCAACAGTTGAGAACTGGTCGAAATCGATCACTCTCGACACGTCGCTAACACATATATAGTCTATGCTGGTGTGCGAGTCTCCACGATGGAAAGTTGGCAAAAAATCGAGTCTCCGTAGTCCACACGTCACCAAGGACTCCTGCAGGTCACGACAATGTCTATCGAGGCTTGTCCAGTTGATGTTTAGATCACCAAGGAGCACCATGTAGTCAAACCTCAGTCTGCAGTGCAACACGGCATCCTCGACGTCCGACCAGAATCCAGCCTCCGGCGCATACACAACGACGCACATTATCTTTGAGTCGCCAACAAGGAGCTCCGCCAGTAAGAACTCCGGTCTCCCGGTATAGTTTTTATCGGAGGCATAGATCAGCCTGCATCCTATAGATCTGTGCACATATAGCGCGACACCGCCCGAGCGCCTTCCGACCCTGTCTTTTCTAAGAAGGTTGTAGCCGTCTATGGATACAGAGCACGAGGGCCTCCAAGGCTTGAGCCACGACTCACTCACCGCCAGCACATGCAAACGATGCCGGGTGACGAGATCGCGCACATCCTCCATATGCGGGTAAAGAGACTGCGCATTGATGTGACCCATACAGAGCATCGCAGACGATAGATCACAGTTAAAGTTCGCCATAGTCGATCTGCGTTAATTAAAGCCGAGTGTGTATCACTTGAGAAGGGCGTTGAAAAGTGAACATTTCTGAGAATGTAAGATTTTACGAGCAATTGAAACAAAACTTTGTGTTGTTATAGATTATATTTATAGTCTCGAAACATCTTGAAAGTGTACAGAATGAAGGTCCAAAAATGATATTGTAAAACTCATGAAAATATTGAGAAAACCCCATTTTTAAAAAGCAGTTTTGAAGAAATGAAACGTTTAGAATTTTTTTTTGCTTTTACTTAGGGGAAATTAACAATCTTGAAAAATTTCAGCACATCATAAGAAAGCTGAAGAAATATGTTACCTAGATACATTTAGAAGCTTTTCTGCTACGTTAGAAATCCAGCGATTTCGCCAGAATATCGTCACGCGGGCACAGCGCTAAGAGAGCATCGACTTGAAATGCCACGTATGCGTAGTAAGAAGTTTCAAATGTAGATGGCGTGTTTCAATCCATAAACAAATATCTAAAGTTGTGAGTAAATTTCGATGTCGCAAAATCTCTTTCTCGAAATACAAATCGGCAGCTATTTGGTTTCAACCTCTTGTCTCCATACCGTTTATAATTTATATTTCTAACGAACTGGAAAAGCCAGTTAAAGTTCACCGCTTCTACCCGCGTATAACTATTTGATACTCTTAATGCGGATCATTGAACGAGGCGCTAAAAATTAATGCCAATTTACTCCTGTTCGCGCATCGATTTCGCATTTCTCCTTCTCTCTCGCACTCTATGCGAGCGCCTCTATTTTCGTTATTTTTCAACCGGGCTGCACACGACGTGTGGATGCTATGCATGGCGCACACACAGACACACAGCCGCAACACGCTCGCGTACAACCCATTTCGCTTTTACCTGTCGCAATGCGTCGGAAAACGGACGGAAGAGAGAGAGAGAGAGAGCACATAGAGAGTGAGCATTGTCAAAACCTCGTCGTTCGAAACGTTTAAAAAATACACAGGTGCCCTGTCTGATGCTGCTGCTGCTGCTGCTCGCAAGCGAGTGAAATTTTTATCTATTTTATCTCTTTTACTCGGCTGTAGAAATCAACAGGCACGGCGAGAAATATTACCCTCGCGCCGCGTACACTATATACGTGTGCCCGTGTGTTGGAAAAGGACATCTCGGCACCGGTTTACGAGGTCACACGGCCGCGTGTACGGAGAGGGTCAAGAACTAGAGACTCGGACGTATTTCTACTTCTGCTGCATGGTCCCCTGTGTCTGCGTGTGTGTGTGCCTGTGTCACGAACATGCTCTATGCAGTAAAAGGGGCTGGAGAAGAGCTACAAATCCTTCTCAATCCTAATGCGGTTAACGAGTTGCGTTGTGCAGTGTGTGTGTGAGTGTGCCTCTCTCTTTTTAAGGCTCATCTTGAAAGACGAAAAAAAGACCGACAAAAATAATAATGGTAAAAGTAATGACTCGACTTTGCACCAACTGCAAATCTTCCTCCCTTTTTTTTCTTTTTTCCTTTTTGGAACGAAGGAAGAACGAACGAGGTACGCACGTACACATTTTTATATACGTACCTATATGTATACGTGCCCGCGCGTGTTTGTGACGTCGCGCTAGAAGTGCGTTCGTTCCACTTATATATATACCTCGCAGCCGGATTTTTTTTTATCGCTGCCATCTCACACAGAGAGAAGAGAAGAGAGAGAGAGAGAGAGAGAGAGAGCGCGTGCCTCGGGTTTTTTGGGCGATTTTTTCGACGCTTCCCAGCCAGAGTGCGGGGGCAAAGGCGAGCGAGCCACAGTGGAAATCTTCCTTTATTTATTTATTTCATCTTTTTTTTTCATATCCACCGTATATATCTATCTGTGTGTGTGTGCGCGCACGCACAAGCCGCAAAACTGCAGTGGAGTCAAGTTTTCCTATCTCGCTTCCTGCGTGCCCGGCGTATATATACTTTCTCTCGTTCTTCTCTTTCTCTGGCCGTTCGAGGTCGAGTAAATTGATTCTGATTGTTGCGCTTGGAGGAAAATGCTCGTTGATTGCTCGAACAATTGTGCGTGTATATTGAATAAAAAATATACACACTTGAATCTCGCTTTTTAGTAAAGTAAATAACCGATTAAATAATTGTTTGTTCGAATGGGAGAGCGCGGCTCTAAGTATAAAAACTTGCAGCTAAAAATACGAGAACAATTTATGACATTAATCTTGCGCTATCGGAAGCAGTTTTACATACGTAATCACGAGAAGAAGAAAAAAACAATAAATCATGCACGTGTGCTTGTCTTGAGCTGCAGCCCATAAGGTTCTTTGGGAATTCTCTGACAAATGAATGAATCTAGGAATAACGTATGTTGGCAGTCTCGCAAAAACCGTTGTATCTTAGAACGTACAAAATTAACGAAAAATCTATTTCACGTTACGAATGTTTTAATGAATGTAAAATAATAATAATATAAATTCATTCTAAAAATATAAAGTTGAGCGACGCATTCTCTCCGATACTCCATTTTAATAACATGCTACTTACATTTTAAATTATATATCATGACAGCTGCTCACTACATACCATGTCGAGTGCTGCAGTTTATAAATGCAAAGAGTTTTCGAGTGATGTATAAAACTTTTATCAAGTTCTTTCCTGTTAAAATATTTAGGGAAATCAGATATAACACGAAGGAAAAAAAAGGAATCGAATTAAATAGACTTTTAAAAACAACTTTGATGCGGGAGGCGTTGACGAGCGATGAATAATAAAATTAACGTAAAAAGGCGTTGAACTTGATTGATTTTAGAGGGAAATTAAGCAATACGAAGATAATTTTGTGTTTAGGAAATACCGTTGAATAAAACTTTAAATTCGAGGCTAATTTAATGTGATGTCCGACATTGGAATTAAATTGATCAGAACCGAGTTTTATTTAAGATAGTATTACGTAAAATTGTCCTTGGAAATGAATACACCAAACTAATTTATTTGTTTATATAAACTAAACGAAAAATTCATAAATTGATCAGAAAATTAATGAAACTTCAAACATAATTAAATCAAACATCTACCACTAGATGGCGAGTACCTTTATTTGTAAATCTGCAAGTGGCTGAATAAAAATAATTCTATAAGTCCAAGCATTATTTTGAATAAATCTCGATATAACACTTGACCAAATGCATAAAATGCATCAAATTATTTTACAAGTATCAAGTATATTTTAAATGAACAATAAATTATAATTTAACCGTTTCGAAAAATTTAGATTAATTTTCAACCACATTACGATCAGTTTACTTCAAGTCTTCACCGCTAGATGGCGAATACTTATATCTGTAAATCTCCAAGTGGTAAAGTTAAAATAATGGTTAAAGTCAAGGAAGGTTTTTTAATTTATATGTAATAATCACTATATTCTTTCCACTATACTCTTTTTTTGTGTGATTCAACGTGCGGCCGACTAGTGACCGGATAGTCCGCAGTGTGCCACGACAGTGTCAGCAGGCTTGCACCATGTGCGCGAGAGTATTAAGGTATCGTGTACCGGCGGGGGTCGTCGCTCGATTCTATTCTGGTTACCAGCCTGCCGTGACGAAATTTCCCTTTAGGCTATATGGTCGCGCGAGCACAAGAAAGAGAGGCACACACACATACAGAGACATAAAGAGGGAGATAGAGAGATAGGAAGTTCATGGTTAGCCAGTTGACGACCGACCTTTTCCGGCCGGCGACATTCGAACGCTTTCAACCCGACCCTCTCCCTTGGAGCTTCTCCTTGCGTACGTATTTGTTTGCTCTTTCTCTCTTTTTCCTACTACACGCGCGCCTCCACTCCGGCTACTGGCTAATCGTCTAATTCCAGCTGCCCTTGACTCTCGTTCTTTTTTCTTTCTCTCTCTCTCTCTCTCTCTCTCTCTTGGCTCAGCGTGTGTAATATTTATTCAAAGCCAATTAGCCTTTGTGGCTTTGTTTCTTCGAGCCAAATTCCACTACGGGGCTCGCGTCCGAGAGTCAAATACGAAATTAATTTCGTTTGTTCAGAGCCCTCCTCGCTTTACGCGCGGCCAATATCAGACGCATCGCGCTGGATATAAACAGCAATATCTCGCGAATATAATCTTCTTCTTTTTATATTTTTGTCGTCGTCGTCGTCGTACAACACCGCGCAATACTTTAATCGTTATTATACCGGTGGCTCTCGTCGCTGCGCGTGGCTAATTTTTCCCAAAAATAAGAGAGAGAGAGACGATTTCTTTCGTAACGTATAGCAACACAAAGCGACCGTTCCGCGGCCAGGGTTCGCGGCAACGCAACGAGCCAATAAAAAATTTTTAATAAAAGCTCACAAAGTGTCTGCCAGAGAAAAAGGTGCGGGGGTGCTCGTGCGTATTGCAAATTGCGTTCGCACGCGGCGGCCCCTCTGGTTAAAGCGGTCTTTCTCTCTCTCACACAGTGAAATATTCGACATCATTTGACCGCTATAATACAGACACGTGTATACTAGAGAGAGAGAGAGAGAGGATACTATAACGCACCGTGCAATATCGCGTTCGGCGCGCGCGCTCTCGAGCTCGGGTTCAAAATTACGCGATGATAAATTTCGAATAAATTCGCCATTATTATTTCGCTCGTCCATCTTTGTATCTCTCTCTATTTAATTTATATTCTCTGTTTTTTCCTACCTCCCACGCACGCGAGCGCGTTTGTGCGTGTACGGGGTCTCTTTCGATGGCTTTTTAATACTTTATTTCGCGTACACTCATTCTTCATTTACAGAGAGAGAGAGCGAGCGTGTGAGAGAGAGAATCGAGCAGCACGCACGCACGCCTGGTGCTTTATAATATAATTGAATTTGTAATCGGAAATATAGCCAGCAGCAGCAATTCGAGCGCTGCTTTTATTAGTTCGACTGCGGATATAAAATCTGACAGGCAAGGGGGGGGGGGCGGTGCAGGTAGGCAGGCCATGGTGTACACCAGAACTGCGCACACTGCACACTGGCCGAGGCAAATTACGTGAGCATATTTTAATTGAGGAAGGTTATTTATGCTTCGATTAATCGCATTAGTAATAGTGCTGTGAGGCTCTCTCTCTCTGGATTCCGCGGGACGCGGCGCGCTTCTTTCATTGTATGTGCCGCCGGTGCTGCTGCTGCCGATGATTTATTCAAAAGGCATAGTAACGCGCGCGAGAGAGAGAGAGAGAGAGCGTGTATCATTTACGCATCGCTGATTGGTGGATATATTCTTTTTTTTATTATTGCATTTTTATCTTTTATTATTTTATTTTATTTTTTAATATTCACACGATCGCTCGTGTGCCTCGATTGCGCGCCTGCGATGAATTGAAATTCTTTCGGAGCGATCGTCGAAGTAAATACGCGTTGTATACGTGTGTGATATCGCGCCGTGATTTATTTAAAAAGTAACACCCGTCTCGAATTTTCGCTCTTCCTTACATACATTTTTGTCTAATATTGTCCTCTCTTCTTCCCTTCTTTCTCTGTCTCCTCCTCCTTCTTCTTTTTTTGTTCGCTTCCTTTTTATTGGAAGTACCTTAGATGCGTAGGTATTTTTTCGTATATATATATATGTAACCTTTATTCGCGCTGCCCATTCAACTGTACGTTGTGCTGCAGCGCAACGACTACGACGAAGCGAGTATCGCGCGATTTCGACGCAATATATCCAGCGCGCAGTCGCATAGCTCACGAAGCGACCAGCTTTTTTCTCTCTTCTCTCTCTCTCTCTCTCTCTCTCTCTCTCTCTCTCTCTCTCTTTCTCGGTGACTCTTTCTATTCATTCCAAAGTTCCATTTTATTCTTTTCGCTTCTTTTGTATTATATAGTAGCTGCATCGCGACGCGTTATATACGATGGCGCGCGCAGTTGATGCAGGCGTTTGTAGTATTCTCAGTCTGCGAAATATTTGCCCCCTTTCTCTCTTTCATGCCTTACCCTTCAAAACGTCCGAGATTCGTTTATCGCGAAGAAAATAAAAAAAATTTTTTTTTAAGTAGTAACAGCCACGATTAGGTCAGACGTCGTCGTCGTCGTCTCGCACAATACTTGTACTGCAGTGACGCATACACACACACACGGTCGCTCGTTTCTCGTCTCGCTCTCTGAAGAATACAGCAAAAGGTTGTGAAGGTTACACAAAAAACAGAGGAGAGCCTTTGACGGAAAAACAATTGGGAACGACGACGACGACGACGACGACGACGACTTAAAGTAGGTGAAGTCGTTTTGTGCACCAGGTTTTTTTCGCCCCCCACACCCTTCACTGTATTTCCCTTCTTTCTTTTTCTTTTTCGTTAACAAAAAACGAACGAGCACACGCAGATGTGAAATAAAGTGAAAAAGCCTCTAACGCACTGTGTGTGTCTATATGTATATAAGGAAAACGAGAGAAAAGATGAAAACTCTCTCTCTCTCTTTCTCTGCCTCGCATGCACACACGCCTTATTCATCGCGCAGCTTTAGTAGGCCCGTGCGCTGTTTAGCTCACTCGTTCGTCGTCGTCGTACTACACACCCCTTTTGTATCGACTCGTACACGTATGTACGTTATACGTACGTATACGTGTACGGCATTTACGCGCTTCCACGCGGCTGTGTATGTGTGTGCGTGTGTGCGCGTGTGTGAAAAGCAGCAAAAAAAGCCGACCTGGTTTTTTACCTTAGCCGGTGGAGCGCTGTGTGTGTATATGCATGAACACGAAAAATATTGTCGCCCTATGACTCTCGTTGACGTTTCTATATTAGAAAGTTTAAAAAATGTTTTTCACCAGACTCTCGCCGTGTATGGTGAAATGGAATCATTTTGTTTTGTGTGTGTGTGTGTGTGTGTGTGTGTGTGTGTATAAGTCACTGCAGCGAGTGCTTTATATATTCATATACAAGAGCTGGGCGAGAGGAAAAAACCAATATTCGAGATAGACGACGTTGGCTTTTAATTATTTTGCGATTTTCATCCTTACGTGAAGCTGTATATATGTGTGTGTGTGTTGTCGGTCTGCTGCTGCTGTCGCTGTCTCTCATTCTCGAGGCGCACGAATGCCACATACACACACAGCAGCATTTATATCACTTTTTCCTCGACGTGATATAGAATATGCACATTTATATCATTCCTCCGCCGCGCGCGCGCCGCATACTATACGTCTTGTTTACTCGTTCGTTAAAACGTAAAATGTGTATACGCGACGACGATATCCACGTATTTCCATTCGATTTCGTGATCCGTGAATGTCTGTGTGTGTGTGTGTTGTACGTGCTATGTGCAAAAAATTAATGTGCATAAATACGTCTGTGTATCTCGCAATAACGTACGTACCGCGAGCTTGCGGGATAGTACGAGTGTATGTACCGCCACCGAGCTCCTACTCATCCCACACTCCCTTAGCGAGCGGCGTTGCATCTTCAATTTCTCATCTCTCGATATTGCCAAGTAATGCACAAAGTACAGCAGCAGCAGTAGTAGTGGCAGGCACGAGCGAGAGAGCGAGAGGTGCACGCGCAACTGTACAAATGTATTTTAACTTCTAATCGATACACAGGGTAGAGTACCGTACGTACGTTTACAAATAGGGCACCGACACACACACATATACACATACACACACACAAGCACGCATCTACGTGAATAAACGTCCAATCACGTGTATCCTAACAAGGCACGTTTCGCTGCTTCGCTCGCTCGCTCTGGCTGTTGCTCTCCGAGAGCTAACTCGTGTAAATGTGTGCATGTGCTCGTGTGCGTGTGTGTATGTGTGCGCTGCTATCCTTCTCCTCGCGCGCGTGCCCAAATATAATTCCCATAAGCCAAGTCTTGCTTGAAGCATTCAAAGGCTAAATTAATATGAAGCACGTATAACACTGCACCTCGGCGCTTACTTGGGCGCTTGTGTGTGTATGTAACCTACGGAATTTCTGTTTAACGCTGCGTGCGTTTGTGAACCCGCGCGTACATATATACGCGCAGCGCCGCCCATGCATGCGTATTATTATTATTATTATTATTATGTATATGCGCGCGGGGGGAGAGGGTGATCTAATATATATGTCAGAAGTACGCGTGTACGTCTTTATACTCGCACACACACGGGGCATAGAGTTGACTGAACGACGCATAGAAATTTACATTATGACGCGAGCGCGCTGCCGCGACGCCCCTCGCACACACGAGAGGTGCAGCTACACAGGTAGTACTTTATGTGTATGTAACACACGCGCACACGCGCATACGTCGTCTAGCCTAGACAAAAGCTCGCCGCGCCGCGCGATCCTCGACTCCGGAGCACGAAGTTTTGTTTTTGTTACGTTCTCTCTCTCTCTCTCTCGTAGGAGTCAACGTGTGCACATTTACCCCATCACCATCGTCATCAGCGTGAGCATATGCTCTTACATTGCACGTCGCGATGGTCGAATTTCACTCGTGTTCAACACACAGACGTGCGCGTTGGGGGGAGAGAGAGAGCCCATTGTAACTGTGCCTTGGTGCCCATTGTGTCGCGCGCCAATTCATGGATTCGCGCCGTTCAATTTTCAAGCTCGCGCGCATTTATTACCGAATAGCTACTTCGGTGGAAATATTTCACGCGATATTTTGTGTGTGACTGAGATCCATCGCAAAGAGTACACGAGTCATAAAGGCAAGAAAGCTCGCTCGCTGCACGCATAATAAACGCTATATACATAACGAGTATACGCACTCAATGTATAGGCGGTGTGCTTGCTCGCGCGCGACGAAGATAAGACGCGTATAATAACGCGGGCCTTATAACGTTTCGTGGAATATTAAAAGGCACTTTCGATTCGCGATACATACCGTTGCGTTATACACGCGTAAAGCTTTTATTGTATTATGTAAGAGGTGTTTTTCGATGCGCTAAGAGAGTATCGTACGATCATTTTTTTTTAATTTCACGTTTCTTCGTGATACAATAGAATTTCTGGTCTTTGACATTGTGTAATTTTACAAAAAAGATGAGCATATAAAAATACCGTAGCTCAATTTTGAATTTTATTTGCGTTAATGCCGCGCGCGGCCGCCGCAGTGAGAAAGTCGACGTAAAATGCCACGTACGGGTAGTGAAAAATTTCAAATGTAGATGGCGTGTTTCAATCCATAAACAAATATCTCGAATTGCTGTTTGATATGCCATTGTAATTACTACGGCTGCTGGTTTTCTATTCTACGTTCTATCTATCAATGAGTTGAGCATTTGAGCTGAGCTTTCTGATGTTCGTTCTCGAGTCATGTGATGGACGGATTAAATGTTTTGTACAATTTCCTCGTCTGCAAAACTGCCTCTGGTGTACAAGTTGTCTACTCTTTTCAGACAACGAGTTATGAATCTCACCAATCCATTAGTCGCAAACGCATCGAGTGTCATGTCTCCGATAAAGGGCACTGTTTGTTTTTAATTAATCTAAATATACCATCGACGTTTTATGCATTTTACTCTATGAAAATCGTGAAATTTAGTATGCTCACAATTACGGTAGTAAAATCTTTCATATCACGCAAAAATATGTATTTATTTGGTTCATTGATCCACAGTGCTTAAGACTGAATCTAAGAAAATTCGATTAGGTCGAGCTAACAGAAATGTTGAATTCCTTACGTTATTATTTCGCGACTCCCTTTCCTCCTGCAGTATCACTACCAAAATCTGTTCGCTCTGGTTAGCTCGTCACTTTTTTTACGCCAGTACATAATATATAGGCTTCACAATACGGATTCTAAATTTGTGCGAGTATGCGTGCGTGTATTTCTATGTACCAAAGCCTCTCCGATGGTACACCCTAGCGGCGCCTCTATATAGTGTGTGTGTGTGAGTGTGTGCACTGCAACGACGACGACGACGACACGATCGCCTCTCTGCACCTCCATGCATATATACGACTAATCGCACCTTCACGCGTCACTGCATTTACAAATCTATTAACACGGCGCAGCTCTCGCAACTATATACACTACCACTACTACGCGGCGTTGCAGCAGCAGCAGCCTATAGTGTTCGGTGTCGGCAGCCGCCCTTTCGGCAATGCATATATGACATATTGCCTACCTATGATGGTGCAGCAGCCTCTCCATACACATTCACATACGCGGATATGTAAGTTCGTGGGCCTATGTGTGTATGCGCGTCCAGGAACAGCTGCCGAGCAAACAACGCTCCTTCCAAATATATACGTACGTGTGTGTGTGTGTGTGTAAACGCGTATAGGGCGTCAAATCGCAGCAGGTAGTAGGTACTACTACAGTACTCTCTCACACTATGCAGCATTGTAAATTCGATTCGTTCAAAGCTTCAACGAGTGAGGTAGAGGTAGAGGTATAGGTAGTGGTAGAGAGAGAGACGAGAGCTTGATTGGGCTTTGCTGTTTCGTGCGCGCTGCACCTCTATGACCGATTTTCGATGCAGCGACTGTTGTTTGCGAACCTATCCGAACCCCCTTCCTCTACTCTTCGCCTCGCGTCCTGCGGATGCATCGTAACCCGGCTACTACTCTAGAGCCGTGGTGTGTATATGTGTGTAATTTGATAAAAATAAAAATCAAAAGTATAAATAAAAATAAAAAAAATAAAAAAAAAATACTGAAAAATCAAAAAAAAAAACGAAAATAAAAACGTGTAATGGAAAGGAATAAAGTGTGGGGGAAAAAAATCAATCGTAAAATACAAAACTACGATAAGAGTCGAAGAGTGAGAGAGAGAGTCTATACGTCGCTCGACGCGTACGACATTATGTATACGTAATATCCAAGCGCAGACAAGCGTGACCCCCGGTATATTATATATACGCGCGCGTCATACCTGAGGCAGGGCCCCGTGTGCCATACACCCACAGCAGTATAAGCATAGCAGTTAAACGCGCAAGCTCGCAAGCTCGCTCACCGACGACGACGACGACGACGAGAGGGAGAGACAGAGAAACGAGGATGTACCGTTTTGCTTGCCGGTCACGAAGCGCCGCATCATTTGCTATGGGTTTCATACCGGCAATAATTCAAGCGCAGGAGCAGCTAGCTGTGTGTGTGCCCCGCTTTATATATTTGTAATATATAGATATATATATACGTGCAGCAGCAGCAGCGGCAGTGTGCACTGCGTGTGCAAGCTCCAGCCACCGCCGCCGCTTCACGAGGCCGAAAGGGATCGTATAATATATCCCTCTGCTGTCGCTGCCGCTGCCGCTGCTGTGTACGTTTTCAACTTCATTTTAGCCTGTCGGAAAATCGAGCTTTTAATCAGAGACTCGGCTCGCGCGCGAGCAGTTTATACGTACGTATGTACGTATATAACATTTTATGTATATGCTCGCAGGCGTCAGGCAGGCAGCGAGGCGCGCTTTGGCGAGGACGTATATCGATTTTATTGTTCGCGTTTATGCGTGTGTACGAAAGCCCAAGGTACGTGCGTATGAAGTTTTAGAAAACGCGCGAGCGCAATTTTCGCATATATCACATACGTCACATAGCGAGCGAGCGGGCACGCGCGTCGTCGATCGTCTCGGAGCGCCAAAATTCATATGCTATATCAATATTCACTTGGCACTTGAGCTCCCCCCCCCCCCCCTCCNCCCCCCCCCCCCTCTCCTTTTCACACGCACGTCCACACATACCTATGGCAGAGCTCGAGCGCGCGCGCGCGAGAGAAAAATCGCTGAAATCGTTTTTCGAACTTTGTATACAGTTTGGGGGAGAAAAAATTTGATTCTTCGTTGTTTTTTTTCGCGAGATTCTTAGGCGATATATATTATATAGCCGCGAGAAGCGTCTTTCTAAATCGAAGTTTTGCGCGGGTTTTCGAGTGATTTCGAAAGTGAGATAAGCCGAGTTGCGGTTTTGCGCTGCTGCAGCTGCAGCCGGGAAGAGAGAGAGAGAGAGAGCGAGAAAGGGCACAAGTGTGTAGAACCCGAGAACTCAAAGTGGTTAAATTATGCGTCTGACTGGGAATGATTTTAACCCGAAAAGAGATAGAGAGAGAGAGAGGATGCTAAGAGTCTTCCTCCCTCACTATCTCTTGATGAATTTCTTAGTTGGGTGCTGCTACACACACACACACATATACACGATGTATATGTACGCGTGCGCGTGCGAATTTCGCGCGACTGACTTTGACTCTAACCCCGGGTACATATCTCTCTCTACTAGTCTTTTGAGATGAGGGAGAGAGAGAGCTGCATGTGCAACTACTACCACGACGATCTGTGCACTACCGACTGCTACCAACACGCCTATACGGTGTGATTATGAGGAAGTTAAATGTTTGTTGTACCGTACACATACGTATGTACACGCGCGAACGTAAAATGAAACTTCTCTATCTCTACCTTCCTTTCGACTGGGCTGCGTAGTATAGGGAAATTGAATATCTAGAGCGCGTATGCGAAAATATTTTTCACAGCTCTGAAACTAGAATTTTTAATTATATGCACGATGCGATCGATGTCGTCACACGACGACGAGACTACGCGTTTCAACTGGATACCGAGTTCTTTTTAAAAATCCGCATGATGTATAATGCAGAGATTCGTTGTTATAATGCGCGCGCGGCCCCAAAGAAACTGCATATAAATATGCGTTTATAATAATCGCGTACGAGCTTGTGCGCTCGCTTTCGCTCTAGCTCAGTGAGCATAATATAAAATATAAAAAAAATGAAATATTTACAAACAATCCTCCTCATGTTGGCCTACGCGGCGCGCGTCCCCCCCCCCCCCCCCCCCCCCNGAAAATATGCACGGTCGGACTCTTAATATTATCCTCTCTCTCCTCTTTGACTTCTTCCTCCTTTTTTTTTATTTTACCCTCTACGAACAGCTACTACTACACATACGTAGTAGTCGCGGCGATAAAACAGCTCGCGTTGACTCGTTTTCTCTATGCGCTAAAGCGGACTATTTATTTTCTCGACATTTCGATATGTGTGCTGCTGCTTGCTTGCTTGCTTGCTTTGAGTCATGCATCAGGCACAGCGTGTATATCCAGTCTCGCTCGCGCGCCTAACTCTCTCCCGGCTTATTATGATTTTTTTCGATACCCCCTTTCCGCTGCAGCTCGCTAAAGCGCTTGTGCACACACACACACACACACACACACACACACACACACACGGAAAAGCTCGTTGTGTACGTATACAAGCGATTACTTTACTAGTTGCGTATATAATTCAACCGAGCCCGCATTTTTTTCATTTACCTCTTTTTTTTTCCTCTCTTTTTTTTTTGTATTTCAACCTCGAGCAGCACCGCGCCGCGCGCTGCACTTTTTTATTCGGTACACATATATAGGCGCACGGGCTAATATTTGCGCGCTCAATAGTTCGGAATTGCGCCCAATAATAAAAACAAATAATGTATTTATTGCCCCGAACGATATTTATTATTCACTGCCGAATCAATTTCGTTCTCTCTCTCCCTCTCTCTCTCTCTCGTTCCGTCGGCTTTTGTACACGGCTTTGTGAAAATGTGTTTAAATTTCAGCTCTACGTCGGTATATACGCGCAAGCGTTGGTGTACTACCATACATGATCGATGCCCATAATATATGCCACCGAAGCGCACGCGCATATTCCGCGCCGCCTCCCTTTACGCGCTCGATGAATATGTCAGAATAGTTTATTAATAGATCTATCCACGCGCCGCTTTATATTTCACGATACACACACACGCGCGTACGTATATACGCCGCAGGTTGACGCTGTCAGTGCAGTCGGTATACGGTACACGTATATACGTATATGGTCGCGTTGAAAGGGCGCGCGAGCGAGTCGATAATAATCAACTACGTCTTCCTTCTTTTTTAATCCACGTGTCACGAGTTTGATTTTTCGCCTGACGTGACGCTGTTGTTGTGTGTGTGCGGCTATACGTGGCTCTCTCTCTTCTCACACTCTCCTTTTTTTTTCCCTTTTCTCTGTTCGTCGAAGGATGAGCGATAGAAAAACGTGTATATATCGTATACAAAGTAAAAGGGTATGGCTGGAGGAAAAACCAAAGCAGAGCATGGCTTTTGACGTCGAGTCATGATATATTATCGTTTAGTCTAGCTGCGCAAGCTCACGGGCCGAGGCGCGTGTTTACGCGACGACGACTACGACTACGACGACGACGACGACGACGACGAAGGTCCACGGGATATCGCATGGAGTGGATTTATCTATGAAGCTTCTTCCTATTTTCCTTTCTTTTTTATTTTATTTATTATCATACTCTTTTTTGTACTCGTTGCCTTTCTCACTCGCTTCGGCTATATCTTCTTTATCTTCCGTATATACACACACACATATTTATCGGGGCTGCGCGTATGGATGCAAAAAATTTTCTGCGAGGGAAAAATTTCAGCGCGAAATATCTCTCCTCGAGACAATTCACGGACAATCTTCCAATCGTATTTTTTTTTTCAGCGCGCAGCACACTCTTTGGCGCTTCTGCCTCCTGCAGTACTTGTTGTAGTAGTAGTAAGCGCATCTACGATATACGTACTACATAACTACCGGTTGACGCGCGAGGAAAGAAATTCCAGGCGTTGCGTGCCTCCGAAGCGCCTGCGACAAGGTCGAGAGTATTGCAATTTTCCTCCTCGTTTTATTTCCCTCTTATTTTTTATTTTTTATTTTTTATTCACTTTCCCTCTGCTCTTCTTCTTATCGGAAGCTCTCTCTCTTTCTCACTCGCGCGCGCGTTGAACGATTGTCCTTTATTTTATGCTGCTGCGTTTTATACGATTTTGGTGAAGCCCGATTTATTGGGAATGCGCAACGCGCGCGCGGCGCTATATACTGTCATTATATAGCACGATAGAAAACCCATTCGCACGCCTTTATAGTGGTGAATGTGCGCGAATCTGTGTGTGTGTGTGCGTGTACGCCAAAGCTGGGAGTGAAAAAAGTCAATCGCGAGCTTGCGCCAGGGAATATTCGAAAAATTCGGGATTCAATGTCTTGCGCAGAGAGCTCCGGAGGAAAATAATAATAATAAAATGTTCCAGCTGAGATCCCTACGCATTTCTTCGGTTTCATTATTTCTACGCGCGCTGATAGTATGTGTGTTTGTGTGTATATGCCTCAGTCCTCTCTTTGAAGTTTTGCGTATACACGCATACTCGCGATAAAAAAAAAGGAGAGAAAGACCCAAAGCTCTCGAATAAACGCTACTATACGTGTATACGGCAAGGCTTGCGCGACCCACCGGAGCCGAGGGATGGAAAAAGAGCTTTTTTCTCGCTGATATAGAAAACGATTGCCCCGCGCACAGGAGGCTGCAGCAGAACGAGAGAGAGAGGCCAGAGCAATATCGTCAAGCTTTATCTAAACGACCTGTGAGAAATGACTCTGTGTGTACGTACGTATGTATGTGTGTATGTGTGTATTTGAAATTTACCGAAAAATAGCCATCGTTGCACTGTTATGTGCCCCGATGAGCTTGCGGGTCGCGCGACGACGCGCGGCGCGCAAATATTCCGCTCGAACGAGCGTACAATGTGTGTACATTTTTAGCAAATGTGTATAATACTCGAGAGCCGTGCACGGCGTGTGTACACATAACTACTGCTGCTGCCTAGCAATTGCTGCTCGCGCGGAATATGTTTGTTCGACCGTCTGTGAAAAAAAAAAAAAAATTGTTTGAATAAGCTCGAAAGGCTCTTTATACCGATGGACGATCATCGTACACCCACACCCCGAAAAACGGATTGATGATCTCATTCGAGCTCGCGCTTCGTGTCTTGTTATATGGGTATATATAGGTGTATAAGCCATAATAGCGGCGATTTTTTTCGCCCTCTCGACAAAGATCGATGGAGAAAATTTCAAGGATCGCTGGTGGCGCCGACGACGTTATTTTCATTCATTCCGGAAGATTTCCTTGCTTGTATTGCATCGGAAAGCTCGGCTATCGCATTAATAATATTCAATGCTGAACTTCATCTTCTTCTTTAACCTTATTTTCTTTTTTATTATTACGTTTCCAACTGATTAACGCCAAAAAAAAAAGGAAAGGGAGGGAGTGGGAAAAAGTTTTTTTTTTTTCTATACGTGCGACTGCTCTTCCACTGGTACTGCTGCGCTACTGCACTCTCGCGCGCGAATCAAGAAAATATCGCCGCGGCGTACGTTTGCATACAAATGACAGTGGAGGAGGCTGTGTGTGTGTGTATGTGCGCGCATGTAAAGCATAGGATTTTCGTGATATACATACGTCGCCCCTAAAGGAGGTCAAAAGCACAGTAAAGAAGGACCAGCCAGCAGCAGCAGCGTAGCTACTACTACTGGTGCATCCTGGTTTATTTTCCCATGTATATATATATAGATAGAGAGCAAGAGAAGATCGACGGACGAAGAGGAAATTGTCTTGTCCCCTTGGGGTCGTCCTCGTCGTCGTGTGCTTTGCCTGCCCAACAACGCTCGCACGCGCCTGGGCTGTATAGAGGTATATACCTTTGCGCGCGTACCCGCACGTACACAAACACGTTTGTGCCTTTGTATGTGTACGCGTGTGTGTGTATATATTTACGTTTATCCGATTGCGCTTGGGCGTCGTTGTGATTTTTCTTTCTCTCTCTCTCTCCCTCTCGCTCGTGTGGTCGTTTTTTTTTTCGTATGTGACCCTCCTTTTCTTCTTTCGCTCACGGTTTTCTCCGCTGTATATGATTTTCGTACGCCAGGCTGGACATGAGTCAAATTTCCGTGTCATTTCAATGTTAACGGCACTCGCGTGGCCGATGCATGCGTGCTATGCGCTTTTCTTCCGGTACGCTGCGGTGCAAAATGACGTGTATATAAGCGGGGAAGAAAAAAAAATGTCGAAATAAATATAAGAAGTGAAGTATAAAGGCTTTTCTGCGGACGTTATAATATATACGCGTACCATAACGTGCGCGAGATATTGTACAATAACAAATTCAATTACGCTCAACAAATAGCCGAACGCGCATACGCGAATGTCCCTTGTACCAATAATTAATGTTTCTCTAAGGCTAGACTTGCTCTCCTCGTCGTACCTGCAATATACGTGCCGTTGTCTGTGTCTGTGTGTGTGCGTATATTCAGTATATTCCATACGTATGTGTGTGTTTATTCAGCATGTACGGTCTGTTTCACTTGTACAGCTACGAGTCTGCTTGCGCGCGCGAGCTAAAGGGCACAAACTGGGCAGAAATCGTGTATGCTAATTAAGTTAAGCCTTCAAGAAAGTTTCGGATTGAGTTTGATGCTTGGCGCTGCTGCTACTGCTGCTGCTGTTGGATTATATATACGTGCCCTGCTCTCTCTCTCTCTCTCTCTGCTTCGTTATATGGCATATACGTACTATATCGTAATACTCGCGTGTGCGCGCAATTGGCCGTAATTCAAGCTTATGTACGTACAATATGAATTGCCCTACACGCGGCGACGGCCTACCTGTTATATCTATACATATAACACATACAAATTCGAGTGTATTTGTGTATACCTCGAGTTTTACCATACATACATACATACATACATATAGCGCGGCCGAAAAGCTGGCCCGGCTCTCGACTGCAGCAGCAGCAGCCGCGCGTGTACGAGTTTCGCTTGAATTGCATTTAAACGCGTTGATCTCTTCTCTCTCTCTCTCTGCCTCTCTTTATGTACGCGTGTGTACCTTTGCCCTTTCAGCCCAACCACCCGAACCCTCTTGCTCCTAACTCATATATAAATATTATTATAGATTCTCGCGGTAGGGCGTAGAGCGCGGGGAGGGTGCGAATTTGGTTTTACGCAGCGATTAGTCCTGCCCTATAGCACACGCGCAGCTAGCTTCTGTGCGTTAATGCGCCTCGATCGACGCGCGCGCGTGCCCAATAGCCAATACTTGGGCCTTTAACGATGATCCATTAATACATATTCTCTGGGCTTTACGAGCAGCGTCGATTCGTTACGAGCCCCTCGTTAAAGAGTCTGTACACTGTGTGTATACCGTGTATATATGCCGCGCGTACCTGTGCGACCTATTTGACCCAATATCACTCGACACGAGTAACAAAAAGGCAAAGAAAAAAAAGCCAGGAAAAAATTCGATCTACGCCGAGGTAGGTAGGTACTATAACGCGAAACGAATGATTTTGCACTGCGCCCCGGCTTTTAATCATCCCTTCCTCTCTTCTTCTTCCTTTTTTTTTATATTCTCCCACCCTCGCGCAACGGCTTCGTCGTCACGGGTTAGTTTTGGATGTCATATCGATCTTTATCTCGTCAAATACATTTTCATCCTGCCTGCCTCCCTCTCCCTCTACCCATCTTCGCTGCGCTATTTCAGAGCTCGATCAAGATGTTTTACAATTTTAAACGCGAGAGAGCTAGCTTCGTTGCCTCTTTCTACTTTTTTTTTCTTCCTCTCGTGCTCTCTCGCTCCCTCTCTCCCTTCTTCTTCATCTCAATGCGCTCCTCTCTTTACCCGTGATTTGACGTCAACGACGAGCCATTTTGCAGTGCCTTTAACCGGCCGTAAGCGCGAGTACGCTCACTCCTTTTTTTTCACTTTTTTTTTACTTTTTCTCTCTTTCCCTTTTTTTCCTCTTTCTTTTTCTTTTTTTTAGTCAATCCTCCACCCGGATATTTCGCGTTTACCAGAAAGACTCGGGGCCAGAGCCAAGGGAGAGAGAGAGAGAGAGAGAGATTTTCTGCGCCTGAAGCGCGCGTGAATAGGTGCACACACAGGAGCCAGGCTACTATTGCAGCTGGCCTCGGCTCTCTCTCTCCTCTCCTTCCCTTATAACCCCGTAAAAAGGCCTCGTAAAACGTCGAAGATATACCCCCGAGAGGTGCGGAAATGGGACTCGATGCTAACTTATCGATTGCTTTCGCTTCCCGCTGTGCTTCTTCTTCTTCTTACCTATCTTTCGCTCGGCTAGGCGATCGCGCGAGAGCTGACTCTATATTTTTTTCCAGATGGACGCGTTGATTTTTTCCCCTTTCTCGTCGTGTAAAAATTAAAACTCATTGATACTGCTGTACTGGATGAAGGCAGCGTGATTTGGATTTTTTGCCCTTTCTGGTATCCTCTGCGCGTTATATAGCATTTCGTAGCTAGTGTGCAGTACATAGTGGCATATAAGTTTCTATTATTGGCTCTTGCCGTCGAGTCCACGGGAATATTGCATTCCTCGAACTGTCGATGCAATAATGGGAAAAAAATATATAACTGCTGACACCTATACATACCTACCTACATGCAGTGCATTAATGACAATAATAAAAAAAATGCTTATTTCTCACGTATAATAATAATAACGATAATAATGTTTGTGTTTTGCTTTCTTCTTTGTCAACCTCAGTGAAATATCTGCGCGAGGTGACGCCGTACTTTCGCAAGGCGTCGATCATCCAGGAGGTCGGCTGGGAGCTGCAGCGCGGCTTTCTGAGCGCGACGCCGCCGCCGCCCAAGTCGCCGCCGCGCGCCGACACGAGATACCTGCCGCTGCAGCTCTGCAGGCTTACCAGGTCTCATCCGTCTGTCGATCCAGGTATGTATCGTCCATATATATGATACATCCGTTATACCTTTTACGCAGTACGTACGCGCGAAGTCTTCTCTCAAAAAGACACGTTGATAGGGCTATGCGTAGGCAGTTTTACAGAGTTGTGATTTGACGTTTTCGCAAGAGCGAGAGATTTTAGAAATTTGATAGTTTACCTTGGCGTTTCTAACTTTACTCGATAATCATTTTTTTGGACTGGAAACATTTTATAGCTAAATATCTTGACTTTGCCAATTGCAGATTTACGGATGAAGGAGTACTCGCCATCTAGTGGTAGAGGCTCAAAGTTATTTTATCATATTTCGGTGGTTGAAAATCCGTCAAAGTTTTTTAAAACTGTCAAATGGTTATCTTTAAGGGGGGAAAGGTACCTTAAACCTACATTTATGAAAAATTTATTAATTATGAAGAAAAAAATTTTTTTTGGCATATACAGAGAAAACTCTGTTTTCTTCACTCTTTTTTCAAAGTTTTTCACTCTGGAATATGAAAATTGAGGTCCCAGTCACTATAGAACCCTCCTCGATGAAGCAAGCCCACAGTCCTGACAGGTACCCCTGTGCCGTAGGATCCAGCTAGAACCGATGGTTCAATCATGGTCCTCGGGGTCTCATTTTGATCATTAGATGTGTGGTTACAAACGCAAGCACTTTCAGATTTTTTAATTTGTTATACACAATTTGCCAGCCACATATACACATTTATTCATTAATATATATGATAAAATGACAGATTATGCTACATCATAGCCTGAAAAAAGTGCTCATTTGTCCCAATACCTTTGAAAGTGCTTGCGTTTGTAACCATTCTCATGTAGAACAATCCCTGAAAATTTCAGCTCATTTGCTCAAACGGTTTACATGGAAAGTTACGGCAACAAAGCAATTTTGAGATAAAACGTTCCTGCCCAAGAGTTGAAAAAAACCAAAATACATCAATATATGTCATAATGATACTCTCATGTCACTGAGGCTGCTTAAAACTTTTTGGACAATAAAGAACAGTAATTCAATTTGAATTTTCAACATATTGGACCCACAAGGACAATGTTCAATTATCCCAGACAGCCACACAAAGCCAAATGCGCCAATTTCATCACTACATTTTATAAGTTTGTGACGACCACGTATGCGGCCGCACGAGCGCTCGTCTGCTGCGCGATCAGCTGAGCGAGCCGCGGTAGGCCCCACGTATGTACGCGCGTAGCTAGGCAACGCGTGGCCCCCACCGTCGGCGCCCGCCTATATAAACCAGCGAGCCGCGGCGGTAGAGCAGATTCGGCACTAGCCAAAGCGAGCGACGCATCGTGATTGTCTATAAAAATCCAAATATATATATTAGTACACCGTGCGACGGAAACAAAATATATTTTACCACATCGACTTACCCAAGCTGTCGTGGTACAAGGCGAAGGAAAAATCACCATGACGTCCCAGCCACACCAAAACCCAATGGACTCCATTTGGGTTCAGGATCATCGGCATAAAAAAATTGTCTCTTTGAAAATACTGGGAGACGATCAACTTGAAGTTGACCATTGAAACAATCTCGAAGGACCCAGCGGGTTTATCATATACGAACATAAGCACCGCTGAGATGTCCTCCATAGTGAGCCAGTGCTTAAAATCACCCGCATTCGTCGCTTCAACCAAGGTCATGGCTACCTGGGGCTAAAACAAATCATCAATACACTGGACTCGCCAACGAAAGTAAAAAAAAGTACTATTTTTTATCACGAGTGGCGGGAAGTTTGGAGGGAGCTGAAAGAGGAAAGAAGCGGGTGGTAACGGGCGCAGGAGCAGGTCCAGGGCCGCAGGCCCTGGTCGGGGCGCAGGGGCCGAAGGCCCCGCTGGGAGGTTGGGGAGGCGAAGCCCCCCCCACCCACAAAATAATTCTGTTTCTAGTTTTTTTATTTATAATAATAAATGAATCAAATTTTGTTCACAAAATGTGTGTACTTGCTATCCCAAGGAAAATACCTTGGTGAAATATTTATTATAATGATTAGTGTACGAGTCTACGTCGAGTGTTTCAACGAGTTCGTCGGAAGAATCCACCCCATGCAGCTCGTACGGATCGACCGGCCTCGTCGAGGTCGTTGCCGCTCACCTCATCCGCCAGCTGTACAAGAGCTTCCACTGCCTCGTTGTCCAGGTCTTCCCAGAGTGAGTCATCGATGGTTTGAGAAGCCGGCAGCGGTGGTATATAACTGTGTGCGAGCAGAAAGTTAAGTCTGTTGGATTAGAATTCGGTTAGAGGAGGAGAAAAAGGAAATTGCAATACTCACATTGCCTTAGCAGACTCCTTGGTCATGAGACCAATCTCTGGTCTTTGGCAGACCGGTCTCGATGATGGCGGTGGTGGTGGTCTGGACCGTGCTGTTCGCAGTAGCTGTCGTGGTCGTGGTGGTGGTGGTTACTGCGAACGCCTCACGCTCGATCGCCCTCGCTTGCTTGGAGAGGGAGCGTCAGCAGCCTCAATGGAATATTCTCGCCCCCTGGACATGGAAATGAAAAAGGAAAGAAAAATTTATATTTACTCATATACGTATATACGTTATCACGCCAAGAATGAGAAAAAGGTACGCACAGGCTTCTTTGCTTTAGGCGGCTTTTCTCCGTACTGCGCTGCGATGTAGCTTGTTAACCCCACTAACACCGAGACCGCTGCGTGCGTCCCCACTCAAACGACGTGCACTGCTGCACTCGTCCCCACCTCGCGGCATCAGCCAATCAGCGCGTGGTCGCTGTGTATATAAGCGAGCCACTTTAGCCGACTAGACACAGTCGTCTCTCGGCTAGCAGCCAGCCAGAGCACATCGACTCTCGTCTTCGCGTTCGCGTCGACGAGCACCCGAGAGTTTTGACCTAGGGCCACTTCTCAATAGTGAACTTGGTTAAATTAAAAAATACTTGCCTCATTATTTCAACACCTTTCCCACCTTTTGACTTTTCAAACTTCCGACTCGACCGCCAGGTGGCGCGTCGCCATAGAAAAGTCGTGCCTGCAAGAGAAAAGGTCGAGTTCAGAGTACTAGTATAAGTGCGTCTCTGCTCAATTCAATCAGCTTTTGACTGTGGGACTTGTTACAAGTGAGAATAGAAAAGTGATTGGACGTTTGTCTTTTGACTTTTGACTGTTCAACTTTACAAGTTGGACAGAAAAGTGATCAGCATTTGTGTCACTCTCCACTCCCACGAGTCATGTGACAGCCAAGCAGCCCGAGCCGACAACGACGAGCCCCTGCGCAGCAAATTCAGGGCGCCCTGATCCCTGCTTTTCAACGCTTGCTGGAACATCGACGACACGGACGCAGTCGTTGCCTGCTCTTTGAGTTTTTTCAGAAACCCAATCGTGTCGACGACATTCTCGATCGCGTGAACGCCACAATTGTTGAGATCGTCTCTCTCCTGCTGCTTGAACTTGGCGTCGAAAATACGAAATTTGCCAGATTTCAGTACTTTCTTCAGATCTGGCTCAATTTTATCACCTTATAAAACGTTACGATAACGATTAAATCATATTGAAACTAATTACCGAGAAACAATGACGTGAATTACCGAAACTGTCCTGGTGGTAGGCGAAATTGAGGCCGGCCGCTTTCTCCAGGACCAAGGAAATCCAATGGGTTCCTTGGCCTACGTGGACAATGATCGGCCACACGTTGATTTCCTTGTTGGCCTTGAAATCCTCGATAATTCGCTCGAGAGACTTGGCATTAGGTGCAATAGCGAAACCGTCGTAGCCGTGGTACAACCTTAGCACCGCGAAGATGTCGGTGGCACTCAGCCAGTGCGCCATGTTGTCAGCATCCACCGCCTTGACAATGTTCTACGGAAAATCGTTTTTATTAGTTGGAAATGCAACGGTAATCAAATGAAGATCTAATTTTGATTCATTCAATGGCGCGCGCGGGCGGTCGGACGCCACCAACCGAACAAAAAACCACGTTTTTTCTTCTTTCTCTCGCTATATCTCGCTAAAATCAAAAAACGCCTCTCTGGAAAAGGTCTATATCGATGGGAAATTTCCTAATCTTTCGATCTAGACTATTTAAAAAAATCTTAAAAATGAAGTTTTCGAGATAATCGACTTTAAAGTTTTCCCAGCGATTTTCCCGGGTAAAGCAGAAAATTTCGGAAAATCTGACCTCACCATCGGAAAGCTGAGGCAATTTCCCATCGAAACCATGGGTTCGCTTTTTTCTCTAGGTGCATTTTAGTACTTTTACAGCGATTCACAAATTTAGTGATTTGACTTAATTCTGCCGCGCCACGCGGCACTGGGAGAGTTGACGTGAAATGCCACAAATATATATATGTGGCTGGCAAATTGTGTATAACAAATTAAAAAATCTGAAAGTGCTTGCGTTTGTAACCACACATCTAATGATCAAAATGAGATCCCAAGGACCATGATTGAACCATCGGTTCTAGCTGGATCCTACGGCACAGGGGTACCTGTCAGGACTGTGGGCTTGCTTCATCGAGAAGGGTTCTATGGTGACTGGGACCTCAAATTTCATATTCCAGAGTGAAAAACTTTGAAAAAAGAGTGAAGAAAACAGAGTTTTCTCTGTACATGCCAAAAAAAATTTTTTTCTTCATAATTAATAAATTTTTCATAAATGTAGGTTTAAGGTACCTTTCCCCCCTTAAGTCATTTATTATGCCCTTAATATTTGTAACACAAGTATCGGGGAATATTATCGGGGAATAATTAGTTTTTAACACGTATTACCAATCCTTCATTAGTAAAAACGTCCGATCTCAAAAAGATTGTAATCGTTTCAGTATATCTGTCCTTTTTTTAATTCAAAACTAGATCGACCTCACCGTGTCCCGATTCCAAGTTAAGCTTTTCTCGTTTCAAAGTCAGAAAATGCCTATTCAAATACGTTATCATTATGTTCTCACGTGTTTTACATTCAACTCTTTGATCGCGTTGCGTGTACTTTCAAGTTCTACCTCTAGATGTCACTTTCAAATCTACAAGTGAAAAGCTGAAGTTTGAGTTAGTAAAGCAAACTTTTTTTCTTTGCTTTATATGTTAAATAACTCTATGTTTGGAATCATACGCGAGTAAAATTGTAAAGAATTTTCGAACTACGAGCGAATTTCGATGGCGCGAAGAGCGCTCGACGAGGCCAGCGCACATAATACGTATACACAAATTGTATGTATATACGCGCGGTATGCACTGTCATCGTCATCGGCTCTCGAAGCAATCGAATACGTGCTGTATCTCGGCTTTGTATCTCTCTTACTCTCTACACATACATACCAAGTTGAAAATTGGAGCACACCCATATACGCGTGGCTGCTTCGATAAAGAGAGACTCGTATGCACGCGCGAGTTTACTCGAGAGAGAAAGAGAGGAAAATTGAGCGATTTATGCGTTTGCGAGAGATAATACATAACGAGTTTATATTCTCGCGCGTCGTCGTCGTCGCACGCGCGAAACTTTCTTACCGTTCAACTCGCGTTTTACGCTCGCTTCGTCCGTTCGCTTGTTTTCTCTGAACGACGACGACGCGTGGAGCGCGCGCGGAAGCTGAAAAAAAGCTGGAAAATTTTCTAACGCTGTAAGAATTGCTTTCGCTGCGCGCAAACATCCACTCGCGCAAACACACACACACACGCATACACATACACACTCAGCCAGGGCAAAGAGAATCGCGAGTCGAGAGAGAGGAGATAACGACTCGGTATATGCAAAATCGTCGATCCAGAATTCCTAAGCTGCTTCTGCTGGTAGTAGGTGGAATGGCGTGTGCCTCATTCAGTGCATCAACAAGCGAGCGAGCGAGTCAGCAGCGGCGGAGCTTGCATACATACATACGTACGTACTTACACGCTTTGCTCTCAAAAGTCTTTGATTCTCCCTTTCGCTGAAGTACACACACACATACGTACACATACTCATATACACATTCGCGCATCGTTGAGAGAGAGAGAGATAGACACACAGAGAGATATGCGGTGTGCTGACTTTGAAAATCTGCTGCTGCGCAACCCGAGAGAGAGAGAAGTGTTATCGCTTCTTGGCATCTTTTACATCGCTCGGTGTAATTCGCTCTTTCTCTCTCGTTGATGAATTTTCCAAAAGATATTCTCTTTCCCGCGTCGGTTTTTTCTCTCTCTCTCTCTTTACTCCTCTTTTATTTTTGCTGCAAATTTTTCCTTTGCATACGAACGCGTGTATACGTGTACGTGTAGCACGAGTTCTCGCGCGCGTCCTCTTTTTTTGCTCCTCTCGTTCGGCAATTTATATAATATAACGTAGGTACGTATACTCGATACATGTGCGGTGCATGCATGTGTATTGCCGGGGGTCTCGAGAGAAATCGTTGCGGTGACTGCCATACGTGACTCCTACGCCACTGCCGATGCTTCTGCTGCTGCTTCTGCAAGCTCCGAATCACGCATACCCACACTACACACACCCACATAGACGAACGATATGTGCCTCGGCGCGCGCTCGGTGAGCACATTCGATTATTCGACTCTGTATCCTTCGAATTCGGATGAGTTTCTCGCGCGCGTGTATTGGAAAATGAACCGGTGCGTGAGTACGATGAGTAAGTTATAACGCAGAAACTTAAGTTATCGGCCACTCGGATACTTATTAGCACAAAAATTATATTTATTTATATTGCACTTTTGTGCCGTGCCAAAGTATAAAAAATATATATTCGATTGTAAAATAATATCAAGCGTTGGCCACAGACTTCCAAAACGTTACGCTATGCATTTTGCGTCATGAGATAAACCTATGAATCATCGCTCAACTGGGTAGTTCCTCGTGTCTCGTATAGTCGATCGGTGTCGTGACACATTCTGCTCGTTTCATTCCAGTTCAGTTTACGACGCCTCAGCGCGAACAACGAAACATCGCCGATCGACCGTAGCCAGTGATAGTTTCGTGAAAAAATTGTGCAAAATCGTTCGAATAACGAGCATTCGTTAGTTAGTGTGTATCAGTGCGCTACAGGATGACCAACGGCGAGAAATCGTTGAGAAAATTAATAATTATGCGTGAAAAGGTCAATTGGGATATCAAAAAAGAGCGACATAAGTTTTTCGATAAACTGTTGATTTTCATCGAAAATTGGAGTGGAAAATTTCCAAATATTTGGGATATTTTTCGAAAGGAAGAAATTGAGTGTATTCTCTTGTATGCCATACGTGGTAAGCGTGCAGGTTGGTCTAATTATGATGTATCATTAATCGTCAAGTTCGTGATTCGCACCGGCTTCAAAGACGAGCCCATCGTTGACAAAGACGGCAAACCATCGTCGCGTCGCACTACCTTAATACATCATGGAGTTAAAAGATCGCGTCATTGTATCGTCCCTGAGTGGTTTGAAATATACGACAGGTTCGACGTGAATTACAGCGACGAACGTGGATACACGCATTTTCACGCGGCCTGCGAGTCCGGCTGCGACAACGTCGTCGAGAAATTCCTCGAGTTCGGCCAAGTCGATCCTAATCTCCTCGTGCCAAAAACGAGTGACTCGCCGCTGCACTTGGCTTTGAAGTACACAAACAACAATGTGGTCGAATTGCTGCTTAGAAATGGCGCCGATCCTAATCTGGTTAACGATGAGGGACTGACACCTCTGCACTTGGCTTCGAAGGACACAAACGAGAATGTGGTCGAATTGCTGCTGAGAAATGGCGCCGACCCGAATCCGGTTAACGAGGAGGGACTGACACCTCTGCATATTATTTGCCAGGGTTGCTACTCCGATGTTGACTTGTCGGAGTTATTTTTTAAGGTCAGTGAGGAAATGCATCAACGGGTGCACATCGACGTCCGGGACAAATCAGGTAAAACATCGTTACACGCGGCTGCGTCTAGTGGATGCGGGAGAACGATCGAGATTCTACTGGAAAAAGGCGCCAATCCGAACTTGGCCGACGCAGAGGGATCGACTCCTCTGCATATAATTTGCGAGAAATGGTATTATGATCACGATGTCGTAGAGGCAATTTTCAAGATCAGCGAGGAAAGGCCCAGACCGCTGCAGGTCGACGCCGTGGACAACTCGGGTCGAACACCGCTGCACCGGGCCTTGGCTCACAGCGCCGACCATCACAGTGTCCCACTGTGGGAAAACCCGATCGACTCCTGGAGCAATAACGATCGACTCGTCGTACGTCGGCTGCTGGAAAACGGCGCCGATCCTAATTTAGCCGTCAACGACGAGGACGGCTTCACGCCTCTGCACGTAATCTGCCAGAGAGACCAAGTGTACCGCGACGACGACTCGCTGAAGACGTTCTTCGAGGAGAACCAGCAGCTCGGACGTACGCCGCTTAGGGTCGACGCTCGGGACAGGTTGGGCAGGACGCCGCTGGAACTGGCCGTGGCGAACGCCATGCCGAACGAGGTCGACAGTCTGCTGGATCGCGGTGCCGATCTGGCTGGCTTCGTTTTCCCAGACGAGAGTCGGTTCGTCGAGAGGCCAGACATAGATGAAAGCGGTGATGTAAGGTATACAGCGCGATTGAAATTGATGCGAGCCGCCAGAACACTGATGGTCGTCGAGCGCTTGGAGAAGAGAGGATACGAACTGACCCAGAGCGACGTCCTGACGATCATGAGGATATTCGACAAGCGCGGTCTATTGACGATGTCGGCGGATCTCGACGAGTATCGTTGTTGGTTCGACGACGAAGAGCTCGCGAGCATCGCGCAAGGCCAGACGATGAGTCCGAACCTGTCGCTCTACGACTTTCTTCGGCTGACGCCCGAAGAGGCGGAAAAACGACTCGCGTTCACGGACTACTTCGGATTCGCCAACTCGAATAGGTGGTACGAGATTCCCGAAGGGCCGTGCCTGGCGTGCATCGCTCACCTGTTCGAGATCATGTTGGGAAGATTTTTCCGGGGCTGGGCCCTGGAATCGTTCGCGCTGCTGACGCGCAACGAGCTGCCGATTATCTGCTGTGTAAAAATCGTCGGGCAATCGAAGGTCAGGGATTTGTGGTGCCTTTTCCAGGCGGCCACTGGTCGAAATTAGAAATGAGTTGTACATCTCAAAGTCACTATAGAACGTCGAATCTAGAAAAAACGATGAAATGACGATGAAAGTTTCGTGAATAGGTTTTATTGACCGGAGAATTCAAACCCGATCTCGTGTGGTCATTTGAAGGTCAAATGGAGAAAGCGCGTTCTGCCTCTATCTAATAAATCTCAGCGCGTTAGTAAGAGAAAGTGGCGGGCACGCAGTCTCGCGTACTTCGCGTCGCGCGGCGAGTTGCGTTCAGTGCACCTCGCGACGCTACAGCGTGAACGACGAAAGTCGCATCGACTGCGGTCAGTGATTCGCGTGAGAAAAAATCAAAAAAATATCTCGTTTCACCAGTGACCGTGTTTTGCCGTGAGTGCGTAGAAAGATGGCCAAAGACGACGAAGACTGCTTCAAAAAATTGAAAATTATGCGAGAGAACGTGAATTGGGAGATGGAAAAAGAGCGACAGGAACTTCTCTATCAGCTTTACCCATTGATAAGAGAATGGGAGGGCGAAATGCCCAATCTCAGAGACATTTTTCGGACTGCAGAAATCGATTGGCTTCTGCTGGAGAACGAGAAGTGCCACTGTAACATTTCCATCGACGACAGAAGTTTACTCATCCGTTTTGTGATCGAGACCGGCTACAAGGACGAGCCCGACGTGGACGAAAACGGCAAGCCGCTTCTGCGTCGCGCAACTGCGTTGCATCGCGCGGCTAGACTCAGAAATCCCGCCAGCCTCCGCGAGCTCTTCGAAATATACCACAGGTACGACGCGAACTACACCGACAAGATGGGCCTCTCGCATTTCCACGTGGCCTGCATGTTCGGCCTCGATGACGTCGTCGAGCAGTTCCTCGAGCTCGGCCAGGATCCCGATTGTCCGACGCAAGAATCGAGCTCGATCGATCCGCCGCTGCACCTGACGCTGAGGCACGAGCGCAAGCAGACGTTCGAACTGCTGCTGAGAAGAGCCGCCGATCCGAACTCGACCGACGCGGAGGGATCGACTCCTCTGCACGTCGTCTGTCGGAACGGGGGCTATCGCGACTTGGCGACGATACTGTTCGAGATCGGCGACGACGAGGGTCATCGGGTCGTGTGGGTCGATGTCCGGAATAAGTTGGGTAACACACCGCTGCACTACGCTTTATCTCGCGGACGCAGAGACCTTGTGGAACTGCTGCTGAGGAGAGGCGCCGATCGGAACTTGGCCAACGCCGAAGGATCGACTCCACTGCACGTCGTTTGCTCGAGAAGCTACCTCGACGATTTCGCGGAGATGATTTTCGACGTCGGCGACGGCAAAGATCGACCCGCGATGCTGGTCGACCCCGTGGACAATTTGGGCCGTACGCCGCTGCAATTGGCCGTGACGAATCGCTTTCCGCGCCTGGTCGATGTACTCTTGGATCGGGGCGCCGATCTGTCCAACTTCGTTTTTCCAACGGAGGCCTTCGTCGTCGCGTACTCGCGCCACGAGCATCTCTACTACGACAGCGAAGCGGTATTCAACGCGCTCAGAGTCATTCGTTGCTTGGAGAAACGCAGGTACAAGCTGGACCAAAGCGACGCGCTGTCGATCATGAAAACACTCGCCATGGACGGATTACTCGACAGCGAGCCGTGGGATTACGAAAAATGGATTTCGGACGATTACCTCGCGAAAATGTCCAAAAAACTGAAAATAAATCCGAAACTGTCGTTCTACGACTTTATTCGGCTGCCGCTTGTAAAGGCAGAGAAGTTATTGATGATTCAGGACTACGACGAGTACAAATCGGGACTCACCTCGCTTCCCTTGAAGTGTTATCGGCAGTGCGTTGCGCATCTGTGCGAAACGGCGATAGGAGGATTTTACCGACGATGGGCGCTGGATTTTTTCTCGACGCTGACGCGCTATCAGCTGCCGATTCTCTGCTGTGAAATAATCATCGGACAATTGAGGATTAAGGATGTATGGGGCATTTGCCTGGCGGCCACTGGTCAACACTAGAAATGAGAAATAAATCTTTGTAAACATTCAAGGTTAAAAAGTATAAGCAACAATTTTAGAAAATTAATTTCTAATGTTATGCCACTCAATAAAATTCAATTCAAAACGAAACATTCGTTGTTGACAAAATAAAAACCTCTTTAGTCTCCTTTTTCTTAACATCCTTGTTATCTTTGACATCCTATCCCCGCAATGCAGTTGGCGAGTTTCTCTGCTTTATTGGTATAAAAGGTACGTAGATTGTCTTAGATGATAATGATGATGACAATGAGCTGAGTAAGTCTCATTATTGAGATTATGCACGGTCGCGGTGGTGGCTCTTTGAATTGCTATTTTTTTTTGCCTTCTCTAGGAAATCTAAAAAAAAAGGAGTAAATGTTTGGATTTTAATTCATATGAAGCACTCAAAACGTTTGCTATTTTAAAGATCTTTATTGAAAGATCGAATTATTGAATTTCGTAATTTTCAATCAACGCATATTTTCATCACTTCATTTCTTTTAAAATTTTAAAAATTTTAACACTGCATATATTTTGTTTGTATTCAATTATCGTTATTAACACGATGAAACAAAACATTATCTTTTTTTATGCGGTCTTTTTATCATTCGGTTATTTTAAATGTTATCAATTCTATTCGCTGATCCTTTTATCATACAATCTTATCATTCAAACACCACGGTAAAATTATACAAATTATAATGCTAGGTCGCCTAATAAAGTATAAAAAATTAATTTAACTTGCATGACAGACAGAAAGGCAAGTACCACAATCTGTATAAGGTCAAGGGGGGTATATTCGCCCACTTAAGCCCAACTTTCAATAAAAATGACACTTAAGAAAATATTCATTGTAAAATCGAGATTTTTGATTGTTTAATACTATAGAGCATACCTTAAACTAAATAACTGCACAGTAAAAAAAAATTTTTTCGATATATTTACAATAAAAAAATAAATATAAACTTTAAGAGTTCTGTGCTGGTATTTTCGCTCACTCTAAAAATGCCCGTTTGTATTTTCGCTCACCTTTTGCTCACATTTTCGCCCAACTATAAATTTGCGTCAAACATATTTTAAATTCTACTAGAATCAAAAACGAACTTTTTATTATGTTTAATCTTAAAATTACTATTATTATAGTAATATTACAATCAAAAAAGGAGAGATAAGACGGAGATACATACGCGTGTTTACTATGCTTCTTGGGTTATGTTGGCCTGTCAGCTGTGAAATTTGCACGCGAAACGAGGTGAGCGAAAATACCGACAATGTAGATATTAGTGTACCTATTCTCGCTCAGCTAAATTAATAAAGAATATTGACAAAAAAAATAATAATTAATGTTCAGATACATTAATAAACATGTTTTGAATCAGATAAAACATTAACATTAACGATATGATTTATTTTAAAGCACAGTAAAACTAAATAAAATTGCTCATATCTTAGCCTAGTTCTTAAGATGCCCGTAGTTATAACTCGTGTGGCAAAAGTTGATTGCGAATTGATTTTTTTTCTAAAATTGTAGAACTTAATTTAAGTATATAAATATTGGGTGTACATCTCGAAATGTTTATTTATAAGCCTATATTTTTTTTTCTTCATTTTACTCACTTAAAAAATTAATATAATTGATTGATCATAAAAGTGAGCGAATATAGGTACATGAGCGAATATACCCCCGTTGACCTTATGGTTTATTAGGCAACAAAATAAAAGATGTTTCACATCAATATTAAGCTACGGTTAACACAACTTAAAATTTCGCTACATGTTTACGTTATCATTTGAACGTCACATATTTTGACTTGTCTCAAGACTGAGGCTTGTATGACCATTGCAGGTATAAATACTGCGCCGTAGATTACATTTTTCAGTTCAGTACTACACGTTATCGACGCTGCAGCGTAAACAACGAAAAAGCTTTTCGATAGTGATTCTCGTGAAAAAGCAAAAGATATTTCGTTTCATAAGTGACTGTGATTGTGTGTTACCTTAAAACGATGGTCAAATACGACGTAGACTTTTTAAAAACTATGCGAAAAATTGTCGATTGGGTGATCGAAGAAGAGCGACGTGAATTTTTTAATAAAC
Organism: Trichogramma pretiosum; assembly: GCF_000599845.2. Taxonomy (NCBI): domain Eukaryota; kingdom Metazoa; phylum Arthropoda; class Insecta; order Hymenoptera; family Trichogrammatidae; genus Trichogramma; species Trichogramma pretiosum. The sequence goes on from NW_019640943.1 coordinate 504,551, forward strand.
TAAACTTCTTCATTATAACTAATTGGTACGGCCGACTTCCAAATCTTCGGGAAATTTTTCGAGTCAAAGAAATTGATTGGCTCCTTATAGAGGATACAAAGATAATGACATTCAGAGAGAATCTATTAACCAAGTTTGTGATTAAAACCGGCTACAGAGATGAGCCCGAAGTTGATCAAAATGGCAAGCCATTGTTGGGTCGCACTACGCCGGTACATCGCGCAGTAGGTCGCAACTTTTCCAACGACGTCATTTGTCAACTTTTTCAAATATACGACCGGTTCGACGTGAATTACATCGACGAACGTGGATACACGCATTTTCACGCGGCCTGCGAATACGGCTGCGAAGATGTCGTCAAACAATTTCTTAAGTTCGGACAAGATCCGAATTGTCTCCCTCAAAAATCAGACGCGATTTCAGTTGATCCGCCGCTACACTTAGCTTTGAAGCACGAGCGCAAGAAGATAGTCGAATTACTTCTGAGAGGAGGCGCTGATCCAAGTTTAGCTATCGATAATGGAACGACACCTCTGCATATTATTTGCCAGAGAGACCACGACGACGACTTGGCCGAGAAGTTTTTTGAGATCTGCGAAAATGTAAAAAAAACGGTACAGGTTGACGCCCAGGACTATCGGGGCTGTACACCGCTGCACTATGCCTTGGCCAAAGGTGAAAAACAGATTGTTCGAGTGCTACTAGAAAACGGCGTGATCCGAATATTGCCGATAAATCCGGAGACACACCTTTGCACGTTATTCTCCATCTACAAAACAATGATCTGGCCGAATTTTTCTTGAAGATCAATGATGAGAGGAAGCAGACAGTGCAAATTGAGGCACGGAACGTGTTGGGTTACACACCATTGTGTTTGACTGTGTTGAGTAGAATGAAGAAAGTTACTGAACTGCTCATGAGGAGAGGCGCCGATCGAAATTCTGCAAATATCGAGGGATGGACACCGCTGCACATAATTTGCCAAGGAAACTGGGACGATGGTGATTACGTGAAGATGTTATTTGAAATTACTGACGAGCAGCATCAAAAGTTGCAGGTCGACGCTCGAGACAAGTCCGGCTTGACACCACTTCAATTCGCTGTGTTGCATCTCAAGCCGAAATTAGTGGATGTCCTCTTGGATTGTGGTGCCGATTTGTCTAGCTTCATTTTTCCTATCGAAAGTTTTTTCTACAGATTTGACTTTATCGCGTGGGGTAATCCAAATATTTTCGGTATCAAGAATCATGTGTTCCCTACCATGTGTATTGTCGATTCCCTAGAGAGCAAAGGATACGAACTTAACCAAGCAACCGTCATGGGGATCGTAAAATTGTTTGATAAGCGTGGATTGTTTAGAAAGTCAGTCGATCATGCCAAACACAAATATTTTTGTAGCAACAAAGACTGCATAAGCATTGCGAAAGAGCAGATGGTAAATCCGAGCCTATCGCTCTACGATTTTCTTCAGCTGCCACCCGAAGAGGCGGAAAAATTATTTCCAATTAAAAACTATATGAAGTTCAGTGATGATCTCTCCTCGCGGCGGATGTGTGAGGCTGATATGTGGTATTTATGCGAGATAGTAACGATAGGATTTTTCCGTCGATGGGCACTGAAATTATTCTCAAAGAAGAGCCCATGGATGCCAGAGCGCTTCTGTAAAATGTTCATCGGACAACTAAACATCAAGGAATTATGGGAAATATGTGCGGCGGCTACGGATCAAAGCTAGGAACGAAGAAAGTAATTTTGTCATTGTTATATCAGAAAATGATACGGTAAAATAAAGAAATCTTTATAAATACAAACTCAATATATGTAGCAATTTTTTCATCTTATTGACTTTCAAATTTATGCATATATACATATCTAAGAATTAATGCAGAAGTGTGCTTTACTTGACCGAAGCTTGACACAGTTCTTTCAAATCATCGGGTTAACAATCATATCAGCAAATATTTTAACAACACATGAAAAAATCTACGATTCACAGTGTTATTGAAGTTGTCGTTATTTTTGTGGAAAGATTTAACTTGATTGGAGAACAAGTGAGCTTTCCTCATTGAGTTTTGCAAAAGCAGCAGTGCAATTTTATTTTCGCTATCGAGATCTTAGCTAAATCATACGCTACTTGTGTACGTTACATTGAATATTCTATTTCCCTTCGCTAATTGGGCAGACATTTTCACCTTCTGCCTCAGAAAAAGATTCTACCTCCGTAAAAAATAGCGTCGTTTGGATAGGCAGATTCTAACTGAACCCAATGTAATTCAATTACATCAATTAAGCTTCGATCGAAAGAATTAATTAACATACAATACATGTTTGCATATCTTCGTCAATCGCTTTCTATAAATCGACAGATAATTGTCAATCTGATGTCGAAATAAATTAGTTGACAAGGATAAAAAAATAATTAAAAATAATATAAGTACTGATATTATGAATTAAAAAAAAATTCATTGAGTTTAGAATTACTGATTCCCAATCTTTTGATCAAACTTTACATATTTTCATTAACTTATTAATACTACGTAATATAAAATCGATAGACGCACCTGCAATTTAATTGTTTGTGATGAAATGTATTATTTTTTTCATTCGCTTTTATTAACTTTCGATCATTTTGAATTTTATCAAAGCCAGTCGATCGCTAATCATTTTATTATCATTCAATCGTGATATACGAAGGCTTCGGTAAATTAGTGTGATTTCCAAACGCGTCTTGACTGGTGTAATAAGAAATCAAAAAGCTTATATTTACAGTGACGACCATTACCACCACTCGATATCATTTTTTTTCGTCTACAATCATAATCAATCTCCCGTTTACTTATACCAGAGGCATATCGATCCTAGATCACAGATTCCCTACGTTACTGACGCAATTAATGTCACATTAGTAATTAATAAAATTAATTCTACTTTTTGCAATTATTCTATATTTTCATTACAAATTTAATCATTTATTCATTTCATAATTTTTTTCATTGTATGTTATAATTATAATATGCAATAGGGTGATATAAGAATCCGCGTCGGCGCAAAACGAGTTACACATACATACACGCATTCGCACACACACGCTCCCGTCTTTCAGAAAAGACAAAAAGTAGCTGCTAGGCTATTTGGGGTAACGCACTGTACAGAGAAACTCGACAGCAAAAAATATTACTTTATCTTCATTATATAAAAAAAAACGTCCTAACAATCCTATCATACATTTTCGATCAAATACGAATTTTTTTTATAATAATTGGTCTGATTTATTCGAACATAAGATTACGAATGTCCAATGGTTCGATAATTCTTTACGTGTATTGATTTACTCGTTAAAATTGTGCGACACAAAATCAATGGATCTGACTTTACAAGCTCGTTTTAAATTAAAAAATAATTATTAATAAGTGAAAAAATTTATTATCTTTTTTAAGTTGTTTTTTTATCACTCGGTCATTTTATTTTTTATCAAACCCATTCCGTCGTAGATAATTCTGCAATCGTATTATTCGAACGTTTCAATAAATTCGAGCGAATTATCAGGCATCGTGCGTAATAAGAAATCGTTAAAATAAAATAAAATATTGAATGCTCTTAGCAGTACCCACTCAATTGTAAATCGAAAGTCAAGTGTGATATTTTTTTAGAATCATGTATTAACCCGCGAAATAATATTCAGCTTCGGTCAACGCTTTCCCAAAACATCACGTCTTGCGATAAACGTTTATACATTATCGCTTAAGTGGGTGACTCAAACGGGTATGAGATCCGCAATTATCAGTGCCTTGTCGCATGCCGAGTCGTTCAGTTCAGTACACGTTACGACGCCGCAGCATTAAAAAAAAGAGACTTGTCTCGACTGCAGCAAGTGATTTTCGTCAAAAAAAAAGTAAAAAAATATTTTTATCACAGCCGACTGTATTTGTGTGTGAGTGTGCCGACCGATGGATTTTTCCGACGATGAATTCGGTATCGACAGCGAAATTGACGAAAGCGATGACTACAATTCTGAATTCATGGATCATCTCGGTAAAGTCAATTTAGAAAAATTGAAGTCCTCACGAAAAAAGGTAAATTGGGAGAACGAAGAAGAACGAAGTGATTTTCTCCATCAAATTTACTATATAATCAGTAATTGGGAGGGCAAACTTCCAGATCTCCGAGACGTGTTTTGTTCTGAAGAAATTGATTGGCTTCTCATCGAGAGTGTGAAGAAGAATTCTTTCACCTATATGTTTATGTCTGTGTTAGATCCATTTATCGCTTTTGTGATCAAGACCGGCTACAAAGACGAGCCTAAAGTAGATGAAGAAGGGAAGCCATTGATTTATCGCACTACTGTTCTGCATTATGTTCGTCGTCATGCTGTCAAATCCGTCATTGAAAGTCTTTTTCGAATTTACAACAGATTCGATGTGAATTACACCGACGAATTTGGATATACACATTTTCACATAGCCTGCGAGCGCGGATGTGAAAATGTCGTGAAGCATTTTCTTGAGCTCGGGCAGGACCCCAATTGCCTCGTACCAAAAATAGATAACTCGCCGCTACACTTGGCTCTGATCGGAGGTCATGATGCGGTGGTCGAAATGCTGCTGAGGAGTGGAACCAATCCTAATTTGGCCAGCCACTGCGGAGGGACACCTCTGCACATTATTTGTGAAAATCGCAAGTATCGTTACTTAGCGGAGATATTTTTCGAGATTAACGAAGAGCTCAACCAGCTGGTGAAGGTCAACGCCGTGGACAAGAGGGGTCGGACACCGCTATACTATGCTCTGACTCGCGACTACGACAAGAGTTTGGTCGAATTACTGCTGAGAAAAGGTGCCGATCTACATTTGGCCAGCGAGGAGGGATCGACTCCCCTGCACTTAATTTGCACTTATACCGACGATGATAACTTGGTGCAGAAGTTTTTAATGATCAACGATGAAGTCAATCAGTCATCGCAAATCAACGCCATGGACGAAGAGGGCGACACACCGCTGCATTTGGCTCTGCATTATGGTCACGAGACTTTGGTCAAATTACTGCTAAGACGAGGATCCGATCCGAATTCGACCAATAGAAAAGGATCGACACCGCTGCACGTTTTATGTGAGACAGATAATGATTTTGATTTGGCGCAGCTGTTCTTCAAGATCTGTGACGAATTGCGTCAGCCGGTACAAGTAAATTACCGAGACAAGAAGGGTCGGACACCCCTACATTTGGCTGTGTCTGGTAATAAAAAAGAAATGACACAATTGTTACTGAACAGCGGGGCAGATCCGAACTTGGCCAATAAAAAAGGATCGACTCCTCTTCATGAAATTTGCAAGAGAGACGATGGTGATGGGGAACATGATGAACTTGTGAAGGTATTTTTCGAGATCAACAATGCCAATCAGCAGACGGTACAGGTCGATGCCAAGGACAAAATGGGCCGGGCACCGCTTCAATGGGCCGTGGCGAATTTCTTGTCGAATACAGTCGATTTACTCTTGGATCACGGTGCTAACGTTTCTAACTTCGTTTTCCCCAACAGGGATTACTTCGCCACGAGATGTACACTCGAGAAAATTGTTTTTCGTATGATGTCTATCGTCAAATCCTTAGAACGCAAGGGATACAGACTGAATCAATGTGCCGCTGTGACGATTATGAAAACATTCGCAAAGTATGGATTAATCGATGAGTCAGCGAATCTTGACGAATGTTTGCGTACCGACCAAGAGTTCATGAGGATTGCTAAATGGCAGATGGTGAAGCCAAACCTGTCGCTCTACGATTTTCTTCAACTGCCATCTAAAAAGGCAGAGAGAATATTGAGGATTGAGGACTACGACAAGTTCACCTCTGAAATGTGGAGCCTCTGCAACGAGTCTGAACGGGCGTATATCACGTATCTGTGCAAGACACTAACAGGAAAATTTTTTCGGCAATGGGCAGTGGAATTATTCTCAAAGAATAGCCCATGGCTGTCAGTGAGCACCTGTGAAAGAATTATCGGTCAACTAAAGATCAAAGAATTATACGACATTTGTATAGCAGCCACGGATCAGACATTTCTTTTGAAAAAATAATCCGATCAGCAAATAAATCAATAAATATTGTAGCAATAGAATATTAATATCCGTAGTTTCAGTTATCATTGATGTTGTCGTTACTGTCGTGGTAAGATTTAACTTGGTTGGGCCAAGCGCGTGAGTTTTGCTCATTGAGTTTTGCCACAGCAGCGATTATGCTCAATTTCACTATCAAGATTTTAGCTAAATCTGTTTCACTTGTGTATGTTACATTTTCAATTGTGTATATTTCAAAAATTAAACTACGATAGAACGAATAAATTTATATGTACGTATTTTTGTATCCATTTTTCAATTGCATTACATAATCCAGCGGATATTTGCAAGTGTAGACTCGGTGTGTTAAACTACCCAGTGTTGCTTGTTCTGAATTAATTGACTAGGATAAAAAAAAACTCAAAAATAATGTTAGTACTAATATGAACTGAAAAAATACAAAAAAAATAAAGAAACAATCGTTTTATATTCGTAATAATTCATTGGATTTACAATTACTAATGTTCAATCGTCCGATAAAACGTCACACATTTTTATCTATTAATTATATGATAAAAAACTGCGCAATACAAAAAAGATAGATGAACGTCCAATTTAATTGTTTATGGTGAAGTATTCTTTTTTTTCCATTCGTTCTTTTGAACTGTCGGTCATTTCAAATTTTATCAAAGAGTTTCGATCGTTTATTATTTTATTAACAAAAATTGGCAGGAACTACAACGCGTCTTGACCGACGTAATGAGGAATCAAAATGAGGAAGGAAAAAATATAATGTTACGCTGTGCGAGAAAATCTTGAATTTGGTGTCCTGCACTCGATGATGAAAAATACTATACGTAACTGAGGCGGTTGTCAATCTTGCACTTCGTGTCAATGCAACAGTTTTGCCGGTAACATATATTTACATACATCACTAACACTTGAGTGAATGCAATTTATTAAATTCTCTTGGTAAAAAAAAAAATTTCATTTCGCCATTAAGCACGTGTGTAAAAGCTTCATAACGGTCTGCGAACGTGGCGCGTTAATATCTACACCGCCATGCAGCCGATAGATCGATGCAGAGAGGGAAAAAAACCATCGAGGAAAATTTTGCACTCAAGAAAGTAATCTATTAGCCGATGTAGCCGAGCGCTTCTACGCAAGAATAATAGCATAATGTCTCTCTCTCTACCGGGCAATATTGTGTCAGCAGTTTTGTACAACAAGCGCCTCGCCCGCTCGCGTCTACCGTACACCACGTTGGCAGTCCAGCGCTTATTATAACAACGTTCGCGTACGCGTGCATGTACATACTCTACCGCTCGTTGTCGTCGTCGTCGTCGTCGTCGTGCTCGGTTGTGTAATTGCATTGCTGCGCGAAGCCGCCATCAGCGATGGCAAAGATTCCATTATCGTTATATTAACGCCCGGCGCCCGTGTATAACAATAGGTGTAGCGCGCGACATATACGCGTATACATAGATAAACCTTAAAGAGAGAGAGACGAAAGTAACGAGCGTAATTGCGAAACGTGCGCTCGCCACCCGCTACTCTCTCTCTCTCTTCTTTCGCCGAGAGAGAGAGAGAGAGAGAGATGGAGAACGCGCAGATTCCATTATCGTTGCTTATATATTCGTCGAGATTCGCGCGTGATTCGTTTAAGCCACTTGGCGGGGGACAAAACGTGTGCAGGGCAGCGAGGAAATATGTCGCGCGCCAGAGGGGGCCATTTGAGAAATTTTATCACGCGCGTACACGTCCTTGTACCAACGATAATACAAGCTTTCGCGAGATAATCGTCGACTCGATCGCGACGAATTTTTCTTTCTTTTTTTTCCGGTTTTGGTCTCGTCCCTGTATGTACCGCCACCGACCATGCATGGTAATACACGCGCGCGAGGATAATCATATACCCTGGCGATGGCGAGGATCGCCACGAGCCGGAAGCTTCATCGAGGATCCGTATATGCGCGCTATTGTCGCGCGATCGAGTATATACGTATCGACTGGTCCTCATCCACGACGCACACGTAGGTATATACGAAATACAACGATGATGGCCGCGTACATGATACGTATAATATATAATACGCGCGTAGTAAAGTATAGACTGCTCGCGGCGGAGGAGAGCTTGCGACGCGCGTCCTCGATTTCGAAGCTTAACGAGGCTCTTTGTATACATTATATACCGTATGCGCGGCAGCGGAACTTCGGAAGGCCATTACCGCCATGATTCGGCATTCGAAATTATTCAAGTGCTCCCCCCCCCCCCCCCCCCCNCCCCTGTACGGTGGTTATTGGCGAGTGGCGTTCGACTCGCGAGCGAATTTTCGATGAATCGACGAATTCACGTGTACAGTTATATAGTAGCGTCGCACGCTGTGCTTAGCATTGAACTTTTGGCCCCAAAATCGTGTACCACATAACCGTTATAACTAGCGTATGAGGTAGAGCGAGGGGAGATGAAAAAGGGGTGTACAGTAGAGTGACACGAGAGGGACGAAATCGTTAGCGGCTCTGGATCACGCGCTGGTACACATACATATATATGCACAGATGCGAACGAACAGTCGTGTCTCGTAGTACACAGATATTACACGTATACAAAGCTCGGGGAAATCTAGGATGCAAAGCTGGTGCCCGTGTTTACACACGCAATATCGCCGGTTGCGCGCGCGCGTGCAAAAGCTCGTGGCACAACAACAGCGCAGCGCCGAACTTCGACCGTATGGATATTACAATTCGACAGGATATCGAGAGTCTCTCTCTCTCTCTACGCTTGTAAATATCCATATACACTGTATGTATATATAGAAGCAACAGCAGCAGCAGTCGAAGTGGCGCTCGCGCGCGCAGCAGCAGCTAGAGCAGCGCTGCTCTATCGCTCCCCTGAGGAATCGCCATTCAATTGTTCGATATCGCGAGAGCGATAAACTGACATAGTCGGAGAGCTGCTAGCTGCTAGCTGCTGCTGAAACAACAGAGGGGCAACGATGATGTTATATTGCAATTGTGTATGTATACAAGCTGCTGCTGCTGCTGCACGGTGAAATCTGATGGTTATTATCGCTGCTATATTTGCATGAATCGCGCTTCTATATCTCGTCTACGTGCGGTTTGCGTAGTGCACTATCGGCGTTCGGAGATACACAAGCGCATCACCGTACGTATGTATGAGCGATGCTGAAAATTTTGGTTGAGAATCGAAGGAAACTTTTTGATCGATGATCTAACGGATTGAGAGTAAAGTAGTGGTATGAAAATCATATCTGATTTTAACGGATATCGTCTAAAAACGGGGTCACCAATGAGGGGAATATCGTTTTTGCTGCCCGACTCGATGCGCATAATATTTACGATACGCTCGTTATAGTCGATGCCGCTATATGCGTATGCTATTCCGACTGATTTCAGGATATATACAAATGTATCGACGACACGCGCATTAGCGGAAACGGCGCGCGGGAGGGTAATACCTCTCTCTCTCTCATTTGGCTAATACCCATCGCGCCTATACTTTCGCCCGATTAATCGCGAGCTATATCGCGCGTTGCATAGAGAGCGATAGATATATAAAGGGAGAGGGATAGAGATAGAGATAGTCATTTAATTGTTAATGTCCCATATTATACAATACGCGTGCGCGTCGACAAGAAGTCCTATATGTGGCGCGTCCGCGTATAATATCGATGTATATATCGAGGTAAATTAGCCCATTAGTGCAGCGCGCGCGAGAGAGAGCGACAATCATCATTTGTGATTCGCGAAGCTGTTATCCGCGGGCGTGTAGAACATTAATAGTACAACTCCCCGCGTGTATTATGAGTCGTGCATACATTTGCAACAAAAACATTACTGCTGTTATTATTACGATATCGCGTTATTTGTCAAAGGGCAATATTTAACGGTGAAATTTACGGCTTCCCGCAGTCATATACAACATATATACACTAGATAACCCGTGTGGCCACCCACGGATATAATAGTTACAGCACTCGCAGATAAGCTCCGCTAAAAGGAGAAGAAAACCCATCACTATTGCTCCTCTTTGGGCTGCGTGCATAAAAAGAAACGTCTTGAATAGCGTATAACCCATACATATACAGCTGTATAGCTGTATAGGTTAAAACTAGTCTATATAATGTGTCGTTCGCTCCTTCTTCTTGTGCTCGCGCGCGCACCAAGGCCGTTTTCAAGACCCGAGATAATTGTGTTTTTTTTTCTTACTTCTTCGCCCCGTAGCCCCGCGACTTCTCTCTCTCTCTTCTTCGCGAGCGAGAAAACGAGCGAAAAAGATAAAACGTTTATAGCTTTTCGGGGTGTGTGTGTGTGTTCGTTTACGGGGCTTTTTCTGGCCTTTTCCTTAAGTCATTCGTTACTCGCTTTTTCGGTAAATAACAACAGTCTGGCGCGCGTACACCCGTACCTGTCTCCTCTTCTCCTTGGACCTTTGGCCATTTAAACTTTTCGGAGCTTTAGCACATGCGAGCGAGCGGGGGGCAGAGAGAGGGAGAGAGGTAAAAGAAACTTTTTCTAGCTTCGTCTCGAAGCAGCCTCGTCGAGGAGCTTCTAATGTTATTACTCCACGCGGGATTTGACTGCGCAAGAAATAGAGAAAAAGAATGGCACAGCTAAGCTCGAGAGAAGAGACTCGGGAGGGCGAGGGGGGAGAAAGAGAGAGAAAAAACAAAATGAACTCGGAAGCCGCGCGTGAAAAATACCGTCGCGGATCGGCGATACATTTATAAAAGCACGAGCTTTCGCGTATATTACTATACATGAGCTTTGATTTCGTCCTAACGTAACGCGCACACATCATTTTGTTCAAGCTCGAGATAGCTCGAGAGAAAGAGAGGGAAGCTCGGTGGTGGCGGCACGTGCGCCAACCCAAAGCTCCAATAGAATCTCGTACTGTATACGTATACAGCGAATTATTCCTCGCTTGTATTCACGGGTATCAAGCTCGACGACGACTAAAAAAAAAGAAGAAGAAGAAAAAGAAGAACAGAAACAACGAGTGAGAGAAGAGAGGAAAAATAAGCGTGCGCGCGAAAGCAAAATAAAGGAAAAACACGTGTCTATGCGTATACGTATAGCGTGTAGCGCGGTTCAAAACCTACTCGAGACACATTTTGCGCTAAGCGCCGCGCCAAGTAGTGCGTGTGCAGCACATTTGTATTCATGGAAAAAAACATTTTTATACAGAGAGAGAGAGGGAGAGCAAGAGAGAAGAAGTAGAAGAAGGAAAAGAAGAAGAAGAAGAAGAAGCAGGAGAGGAAGAATAAAATAACAACGCGTAGCGAGCGTGTTGTATAATACGAGCAAAATCGATAAATCTCGAAAGCTAGTGTGTGCATGTGCCAGGTATAACATCCGAGGTTGGAGAGAGGAAAAAGAGAGAGAGAGAGAGAAAGGGAAAATTGCCAGTGGTTAAGCTTATTTGTGACTTGCACACAGGTAACGGGGTAGGGCTGTACTACTATATAGGAATTCGTTGCTGCTGCCACACTGCCGTTATAGTGCCAGGTAATGCTTGTTTATTTAGGATTCGAAGCGTATACGTACGCGAAAGAGCGAGACAGAGAGATAGAAGAAGAAGTGGCTGAGAAAAAAAGGGAAAGGGAAAATTAATTGTCGGATAGGATGTTTTATATATAGATGAGAATCGCTTTTCTCGCGCCTCGCGAGTACACCTACTTTCTACGCGAGTGCAAGCGAGAGAGACAGAGAGTGAAATTATACGCGCGATATTATGCAAATCGATCGTTTTGACAAAAGAAATCTCTTTATACGCGCCCGAGTGCTCCAGCTATATGGCGAGCGTACCGCCACAGCGAAAATAAGTATATAAATTGGCGCAATTCTGTTTTCGCGGACAATAGGTTGATAACGCAAAAAATAAAGAAAGGAGGAGGAGAAGGAGGGATGAAGAAGCGAGTTCGGCTGCAGGCGCTCGACTCGTATTGAAAGAAGCTCGCGGAGAGAGAAGAGGACAAAAAAAAAAGCGAAGAAAAAGAAAGAAGGAGGGAGGTAGGAATACCCCGAGCCTGGGCGCTATACACCACGCGCGCGCGATTAAGCTAATGGTCCGCGAAGCGGACCCCGGCTATTTGCATGATAATTCACTTCCTGCTTCGCCTTCGCGACGTGGTTGCTGCTCGCCGCACACACACACACACACACACACACACAATAGCCGAGAAGTTGTCGAAACAAAAATTTTATCCGAGCCCGCGCGCAGAGTTCGTATACATGGGGGCTGCTGATCGCTTCCTACGGTGCCTACGGTAGATATGTACTTACTGTTTCATTCGTATTTTACCTTTATTTTTCAATTTTTTATTCCGCGCGTGACGCACCGCGCCCCGGCTCAACGATAAAATCCATTATATCGCATTCGCGAAACGAAGAAAAATGTATATATCATACTTCCTATATATAGCTGCTGATTGATTCATCCGCTGTATATATGTAATGTATCGCTTATCGGGATACGGACCATAGTCGCGTTGTATATAATACACTCGATAATTTCACCTGGATACAATAACGCACGGATTTATTCTTTGTTCGATCGTATATATAGTACGGGTGGAAAATCCTCACGTCTCGCGCGCGATCGAGATTTTCCATTCTCCTTTGTGTTACCCGGGCCGCGCGCGTCGGATTTTCTCGCAACGGTTGATTTCTTCTCTCTCTCTCTCTCTCTATATATAGAATACACATTTCTCGTTTTCACTCGATGCTATAGCCGCGCGTTGATTTCTTTAATATCAAAAGTTATTGTGCCGTGTACGCGCGCCATATATGGTATATATATTGTATCCATCAAGTTTCGATGAATGAAGCCGAAACGAAGAAATATATACGCTACCTCCCCCTTCCCACCCTCCGCGTAACACACTAGTTTTTGATTTTTCTTCCTCGCGAGCGAGATACGTATCTGCCACGCTGTATATACAACGCGTCGAGCGCTGCATCGAATGAATAGGTCTCGGTCGGCGAAAAAGAATAAGTGAGTTTTGTGTGTGTGTGCGCCAGCGAGTGAGAAAAATTTGTCAGACACCGCAGCGCTGTTATTCTTTTTTTTTTTTATTCTCCCACCGGTTCCCTATATTTCGCGCAACGAATTTTCTATCTCATCGTGTACGTGCACCAGCTAGCTAGCGTATGACGCGAGATCCCCGGTATATCTCTCTCTATCTCTTTTTCTCCCGGAGAGAGAGAGAGAGAGATAGATCGTTTCGCGAAAACGAGATTTTTAAGAAAAATCGCTTCTTGATAACCTACGCGCACATCCCTCGGCAGCTGTACTGCAGAGCTAGATTCTATAGCTATATACAGCTGCAGTGCACGTACGTTTCGCGTCTTTTTAATTAAAACTCGGTTTTCAAACGCGTGCGTGTACGTATATATAGACGTACGACCATCTCCTCCTCCCCCTTGAGCTTGCGCAACAATCTATTTGAAAGCGCCTCGGCGCGCGAATTTTCATACGTTATACGCGTATACTAGCTATATGTATGGAGAGGTCACATTTGTTGCCTGATCCGCGCCGCGCGTTGGTACTTTTTGAAATAACCAAAAATTACGAACGAACGCGCGCGTACGTACACTGCAGCGAAAGCCTTTTAAAAGGTGAGCGCGCGTAAAGCGTGAAAAACTTTTTTTCCTCCTCCTCCTCCCCCGACCCCTGCCAGCAAAGAGAGAGAGAGAGAGAGAGCCTTTTAAAGCATAAATACGGTACACTCGCGCGTGTGTGGCGAAATTACTTGCCCTGTCTTTTCGTGCGCACATACGTGTTTATCATTTTTTCTCTCTCTCTCCCTCTCTTGCGCGAGCGCGATATATTCTCGGTGCATATAACGCAAAGTCTATACTGCTAAAGAGAAATATTTTTTTCTTTTTTTTTTCGCACCTCCGACATACGCGCGCACACGCCATTCTTTCCACTACATTTTCAGAGACAGAGAGAGCTTTTTCCATCGTTAAAATTAAATGAAATTCCCGTCGGACAATTTAACGAGGATAATTGTTAATGAGCGCTTTTCTTTCCCGCTTTATCTATCGTTCTCTCTTTCGCTCTCTCTCCACTCACGCGTCGAGCCAATTGATCGCGCACAAAACGCGCAGCAGCAGCGGCAGCAGCAACTGCAGGCGAGAGAGACCGACTGACTGAGAGAGCAGTTGTTCGCGCGCGCGCCCTTGTTAACGTCAATTGGTCACTGTCAATTACTCGAGAGAGAGAAAGAGAGAGAGAGAGTAAAACAGATAAAGAAAAGAAATTCCAAGACAAATGTATAATGGACGTACGGAAGAGAGGGAGAAAAAAAAAACGAAGAGTGTGAGGGAAAAAATGAAATAATAAAAGAGCAAACCCAAGCTCTTTTCAATTTTTCTTCTCAATTGACATGTCGCTTCATCAAGAAGCGGGTTGCTGCTGCTGGAGCAGTTCATAAAAGAGCGCGCGAGAGAGAGAGACACTTCAGACGATTTCAAGCTCAAAGCAGCAGCAGACGAATAAAACTAGTTTCTGCGATAGGGTGTGCGGAAGAAGCACAGCAGCAGCAGCAGCAGCAGTAGCAATCTTAAAAGAAAAGCGAGCGAAGGAGAGAGAGAGCGAGAAAAAAAAACACAAAAGGAAACACATAAGAGGTAACGGCACAGACTACGACGACTACGGCGACTACGACTACGACGAAGCGTCAAGAAAATAACTGTCAAAGTCAAAAAGCACGAGTATTCGAGTGTTTGCGCGCGAGCCCGAGCCCGAGCTTTGCCCGGACAGAGAGAGAGAGAGAGAGAGAGAGAGAGGACTTGCCTAATAAACGCAAGCTTCGATTTCGAGAGAGAAAGACAGCCCACAAAGTAGCCCCCGTAAAAAGAGAGAGAGAGAGGGTACATACACATAGGTATATATAAAGGGAGAAACTACTACTGCTGCCGGTGACTGGTGGTGTGGTCGTTGCTGCTGCTGCCCAAGCACTCTCCAATTGCATAGTTGACCCTACACACTGCACACCCTTTTCCCACAACGCAGTCCACAAATTCTCTTTACCTCACCGTAGAAATCCCCCTTTTTATTTTCATCCTTCCGTAAACGAGATCGAGAGAGAGAAAGAGACAGAGTTGTGTGTGCGTGTGTACGCTAGCTACGCTGCTGCTGCTGCTGCTGCTGTATGCGTAAAAAATTCACATCGTCCAACCAAAAAAAAAAGGAGGGAAAAATTTTCTTTTTATTTTTTTTTATTTTTATTATTTACCCCCGGCATTGGGTTAGGTAAAAATTTGTCCCAGCGACACTTCTTCCGCGTATATTCCCTTTTATTTTTCTACTACGTGTGTGTACGCGCGTAAAGCAAGGCGACATATACATATACATCGGGGCACTCGAAACGTACGCATATATATGTTGCGCGTGTACCGGTAGTTTCTATATATATACACGTATATATATAGAGCTTGCAAGCCACACACACATATCGCGCGATTTCGTTAGTCAATCTCCGGCTACCTACTACTGCTATATAGTAGATACGGTCCTCTCTGCGTCAATACAAGCGCGTGTGCAATGCAGTCATGTGCGTGTGTGTGTGTGCGCTGCGCAACACATAAAATCGCGAAGCCGCTGTAGCCGATCGCCTGGCCTCGATATATGTACGCGCCTATGTGTATTGTCGTTTCGACGAGGCTCGCTATATACGCGCCGCGTGGCTTAATGAAGCGACAGTAGCAGGTTTACACACAGACACGCACCTGCACATATAGATACAAGTGTATCTGCGTTTTCGCGTATATATAAATGCGCTCTCTCTGTGCCGCGAAGTACAGAGAGACAGAGAATACACGTATAGACTCGTAAATGGTAGAAACTATATACCGATGTGTGTGTGTGCCAAGTCAATTCAATCAATTGACCCGTGTCTCTCGCTCGCTCGCACCGTGCCTTTCTCTCTCTCTCTCTCTCTCTTTCACTCGCACTCCGCATCCAGCGCACAGGCCAGAGAGGTATTTGCATTTACTACCTTGACCAGCCTATATTCAGCCATGATACAGACTGCCAGCAGCAGCAGCGCTCGGCAAAACACCGCAACAGACGAGTCGGAAATTAATGTGTCGGCTGACTAATTGTTAATTAAAAATAGCCCGCCTACCGATGCAGGTTCGCCTGCGAGCGTACAATTCGGCACGAAATTCTACGGTCTGCATGTTGCATTAAAATGTCCCGAAAATTCAAGGCCATTTTAAGCGGTGTGAATCGCAAAATTATATCCTATGAGTAATTAGTTATCAATTTTTTCTCAATTTTGCTTCGATCGAAACGCGTCGAGTTTGAGATAAAAACCGTAAGGGCACTGATTGCTCGATTATATACAACAACGGCAACAACAGCCCTCGACGCGGGCAATAAAATTAATTCGAAGAATACGCGTGGCAGAAGGTGGGGCTTAATACGGTGGAACGGAAGACCTTCGAGTGTAGAGCCAGCTATATGTACGTATAGTTTACTGAACCAAAGCCTGCGGGCGTCGTATATACATGTATACACATTGTATATACACACTCAAGTTCTCTTTCTTGCCGCCGTCGCCGTCGCCGCACGGGTTTCGCGCGCGCGGTAAAAGCCATTGTTTTCTTCGAAGCTCTCTTTATAACTACTCCCAGTTCGATCATCCATCGACGAGAGAGAGAGAGAGAGAAAGAGAGCTATATAGAAGCCGCGATGTTTCACGATCGCCGCAAGAAGAAAATAAAAAGAGAGAGAAAAGACGCGGCCGGGGTGAAATGAAATGAAAGGATCGGAGCCAAGCAAAGAATTGTGTGCAGTCAGCGGTTAATTTTTTTCTTTTTTTTTTACAGAGCGCGCAGTTGTGTTTAAGGGATGAATTAGCTCTAATCCTTTAAACGACCTTATTGTTCTCGAAGGACGCCGACGACGATGTGATTGCGCACCTAGCTATAACTCCGATGGTGGACGTCTTTATTTCGCGGAAAGTTAAGGATGTAAAGGATAGGAAATGCGCGCGCGTCCCGTAGACACGAAGATTTGTCACCCGATGATCTCCTTGTATATAACCGCGCAAGCTCTTGGGAAAGGGGGGTTATTTGTTTGTCCTTTTGATCGTTTCGATAACTCACGGGCGCAATTTCTCGTGTATTTATACAAACGAGTGTCTTCGGGCTCAATCGTCCGATTACTCGTCAAGTCTGTGTTGTGTGTACGTTATATGTATGTATCGTTATTACGGTCAACGTCGTCGTGCTACCGAAGCACAAACATGGTATCAATATTTGTTACCGATAAAACCATATATACACATTTTCTATCTATGCTTGATAAAGCCCGCGTAATGGTGGAACTCCTCCTCGCGCAGACACAATGTTGATGTTTATTCCGTACGGATAAATAAGGCTCGGAAAAGTCATCGTTCTTATACGTACGTTATGGAGAGAGAGAAAAAAATGTAGGAAAGAATATTGCGATATTTCCTTTCTTTTCCTGCTGACTTTTCAAATACGCTTTGCGCACTTGGATCCTTCTTTCTTTCTTTTTTTTCTTCTTTTTCCTTTGCCCATTGCGATCTCGATACACTTGATTTATCATTTTATACATTCAAAAATTTGTACCGATATCCCGCGTGTACACGCGGTTCGAAGCGATTATTTTTTTTTCCCCTCCCACTTATATTGTATAGTAGTAACGGCATGATTAGCCGTTTTTAAAAGGAAAATCTCTCTCTCGATATGAAATATGACTGAAAAAAAGGGAGAAGACGAAGAAAAAAAATTTCCCAATCACGGCTGCCCGCAGAAATGAATTGCGAGCCGTTCGACGTTTTCATCGTATACACGGAACGCGTGTACCAACGACTATAAACTTGATCGATGGACTTTTGACTTGGACGACGACGACGACGACGACAGGGCCATTAATTTCATATTCTTTTTGCATCTCCAAGTGCGAGCGAATAAAGACGTTATTAAAGCGAGAACAAAAAATATAATAACGATACAAAAATCACGCGTGTGCGGACACACCATGGATAGCAGCAATATTCCACGTGAAAGAAGGGAGAGGACAGAAAAAAAAAATAAGAAAAGAAGATTCGCATAAAGTTTGCTCCAGTGATCCGTAAGACAGACACTCGCCTCTTGTTAAGAAACTTTTTGACCCTCGTTAGTTTTTTGTTCAATCCCTATTACTTTCTCAACGCGCACGCGCGCATACAGCGAGAAAGAGAGAAAAATGCCAAGTCCCTCTTTACCTTGGCCTCGGCCAGGAGAGATCGAATGACAAACGTTCTCCGGGATTGTTATTATATTTTTTGTACTACTTTTTTTTTCTTTTCGTTGTTATTTCTTCTCTATACAGTGATTTATATACGTGTTCTTTCTAGAAAAAAAAAGTTTTCGGAGCTATATGGCAGTCGTTAAACGCGAAATAAAAAAGCCAGAAGGAGAAAAGCCATGCTAATAACTTGTCTTATTTTTCTCTGTTCCAGGTGAGTAAACGTATACATGGCAATTTCACGGGAGCGTAAGAACGATGCGAGTGAAGGGAAATATCTAGAGTGAGTAAGCGAAAAAAAAACAGAAACGTAGGTATACTATTTTTCAATTCATCATTCGTCGAGGTACGCGTAATTATACATCGGTCAAGTCATCCGTTTAGAGCGAGGCTAATGGGCGCTTGACATAATATAATAACTGCCGAGGGTGTATACAACTACCCTCGTGTGCGTGCATATTATACACTTACACACACGCGCGGATAGAGAGAGAGAGAGGGAGAAGGTCGAGACGAAACTTGAAAAATCGTCTCGGTCAGGAGAAAAGAATAAGAAGTTTTTCTTCTCGCCTGAGCTCTGCTGTTTCTTTCTTTTTTTTCTCTCTGCCTCTCTGTCTCGTCGTCGTCGTCGTCGTCGTCGTCGTCGTTACTGCGATGTAACGAAGCCCGACGATAAGTCACGTTTTCTCGTACCTTTACTTTTCGATTCGGCTCGTATATAAATGTAAAAACAAGTATACTTCGGCTCGACAGGGGTGAATAATTTTTATATACAAAATACGTGTATCGCACTAATGGTCAAGTCCCAACGACGACGACGACGACAATTCTCAGTCATCGATCATCGCTCGCGCACTCGAGCACCTAATTATATACGTCAACGCGAAAAACTGCGCAGTCACCAGCAGCAGAGAGTCACAGTCAGCCGCGCAACAGTCGTATATAAGCTACTTCGTACATCTTTTGTCGAAAGTTTATGTATACATATAACGTCGTATACACTCCCTGACAAATCCGGTATATACCGTATATACAGTCGAGGTCGCATTACCACTCGTTACTGCTTAACGACTCGCGGCTGGCTTAGATATACGTTCGCGGAATAATTACTCGCGCGAGATGCTCGTCGTCCCCGCGCGACTTTATAACTATTGTGCTTTTGTGCCCGCTGCGCGCAAAGTGTACAATAATATAATGTATAAAAATCGATTTTTCGTCGACGCACAAATCCCACTGTATGCCGCTGCTGTACGCGTCGTTTCGAGTGAAAATATCTGTATTTTGTCAGACGAGGCTTGTGGACTGGGCGCGACAAAGTCCCTCGGCATATTATACACAGCGCCATGGTAATTCGGTTGGGCGCGGGAGATGCACAACACAGGGCCAGTGTGCATCCTATATGTAGCTGCTGCAGCTACTACCTCCCGGCTTATAGCTTCTCGCGCGGCGGCGTCTGTGTGTATCAAGCTTGTCAGAGAGCTGCCGCTGCCGCTGCTGTTCCGTGTTACAGTGTCGCTCAAGGCTTCGAGGAGATAACGCTCCTATAGTAGGGTAGTAGCTAGTCTTGGGCTAAATCGCATTACGCCCTGCGCGCCGTCTTGTAAGCAACAACACAAGGAGTATACTACGATACGATATGCCTCTGCGCGCCTCGACATGCCTCGTGCGTCTCTTTCTCTCTTGTCTACTCGTTGCAGCAGCAGCAGCCACAGCGCTCGACTTATTTCTGATTCAACGAGTTCGGGTACAGGAAGCTCGCAAGCTTATATTAAATGCGTTCACTTATAGCGCCGCAGCACCGCGAAATGATACGCGCGCGCGATGAGAGCGAGCGATAATGTACACATAACTCTAGGGCGGCGGCGGCGGGGGCTAGTACCAGCAGCAGTACTAACCCGTGTGATCTTAGCCGCATATCTGCGCTTCGCAAGGTTTACCGTGTAAACAGCCTTGAAGCCATGGCGCATGTATGTATATGGAGTAACGTGTAGAGAGGCACCGAGCTGTACAGTAACGCATGTGCGCACGCTTCACGTCATTAGTGCATGCAGCGCACGGCGGGCGAATTCGAGCGAGTCGAGGCTTCCTTTCCTCTCTCTCTTGACCCTTCGAGCGAGTGTAGTTACGTTATATACGCACACGTACGTATATATGTAAGCCTCGAACTGCAGCAGTGTCGGCGTTGGCGTGTCCTTTGACGTGCGAATTTTGGCGCTATATATCCACTAGCCTAGCTACTACGGTATACGCGGACCAAACTGATTGCGGCATTTATGCAAAGACGACGACGACGAGGCTTGCTGCTGCTGATGACGAGCGAGCTAGGGAAAGATATATCCTCTCACTCTCTCTCTTGCGCCATAGATACGTGTGTATACACAAACATCATTCCCCCCTGTCGCACAACACCAACGACGACGATGACGATGATGAAGCTCGCTTGTCTCTCTCGACTCGTGTCTCGGACTATATTACGTGCGCGGTGGCTTTGAGTTATACACTCGCTAAAATAACACGAGTCTTATTATATTAGTAGGCATATTCGAAGCGATGCACGTTTAATTTTAGCCCGAAGACAAAAAGTTTTCAGCGCGGTGTAATACACAATCGTGCAACTGCGTTATATCGGCTGAAAGGTCCCGCGCGTGCCTTACATTCGCGTTTCTCGGATCTATATATATCTAGGCAAAAGGGTAAGAGAGAAAGAAAAGAAAGTAGGGAAGAAAAAAAAAATAATAATAATAAAGAAGAGAAGTATTCATTTCAGCGCAGTTCAGAGCGCGCGCGCGCGCGCGATGAACTTCTTCAAAACTTTCACATTGATTTTAATGTCTGCGCGCGCGAAAACTTTTTTTTCACGATGCCTATTTCTTCGGTCTTCCTTCCCTTCGTATATGAACCCTTATACTACTTTTCTTTCTTTCTTTCTTTCCTTTTTTTTCTTTCCTTTTTTTTTATGCACCAAGAAATATTTTTTATCCGCTCGCATCATCGCGCGCGCGCGGAAGACCATTCGTGTATCCCTTCGAAATCAGCTCGTTATCAACCGGGAGGGGCGGTTTTATACGGCACAAGGCATTGTAAAAAAAAAGGGAAAAAAATACGATTAAGAGTTTTTCATACCTTCGCCACCAGCGCCGCTACTTACGAGGCGAGAGAGAGAGAGAGAGGAAGCTGCGAACATCTTGTGTGTGCGAGGAAAAAATACGGGTCTCCAGCGTATAAAAGAGAAACTTTATTTGCAGCTGATCGTTCGCGCTGCATCTTCAAATTTTCTTACAACTCGGAGAGAGAATAAAAAGCCGACTGTGTAGGCGCGAGGGTCGGTGACGGCTGCTACTGCTGCTGCGTCGGTTGCTTTTATCTTATCAATTATTCAAGCGAGTGAAATCATGGAGGCCATCTTTATACACTCTCCACTTTGATAGAGAGCAAAAAAAAGTAAATTATATTTTCCATCTTTTTTCCGGCTTATTTGTCTGTGTTTCAACCGGCAGCAGCAGCAGCAGCAGCAGCAGCAGTAGAGCTCACCGAGCGATAAATCACTCCCGCAGCGCTTGACTCGCAAGCACGAGTAGTAGTAATATGCTCTCTCTCGGTTCTAGACGTTATGTATGGCTACGTTCGAGCAAATAGTTTGCCTTTAGCGCCATTAAAGGATGTGTTATAGACAAGAGCTCGGGTATTTGCACGAGAGTCGAGTCGAGGTTCTCTCTTTCTCTCTGACACGTCAAAATGAGAAAAACATTTGACTCGGCGGTGGATGAATTTGCGCTTACTACCATACAGTACCTATATACGTACCGAGCGCAAAGACAAAGGGACGAAAAAAAAAACCCAGGAATGATAACGCATTTTGTCGCTCTATGAAAAATTCATGCATTCGTTGTTACAATTTTATTTTTTCCGCCGCGGACGAATTCGTGTTCTGTTTTTTTTTTATTATACGACGTCGACGACGAAGACACGCGGAAAATAAAAGAAAAGGCCAACGACATACATACCACATGCGCACAATACCGAGCTGCTGTGCGATGCTGCATCAAAAATAATTATAATGATAAAAAAAGAGAGAGACAGAGAGACAGAGGTCTCGCTTACCATAAGAGTATATACGTGGTATAGCCCATAGCAAAAGAGCAGCAGCAGCAGCAGCAGTAGCAGTGGGCGACGTTACACGGCTGAAAGAAAACAATGGCCAAACGATGGCAGCAAGAGAGAGAGATGTAAATGCGCAGGATAAACAAGAAAGAAGTTCTCGTGAAGGGAGTTATAGTGGGCGAATGAAAGGAAAGAGAGAGAGAGAAAAAAAAGGAGAGATTGAAACGAGCGCGAAAAGATAACCAAGCGTGTGTGCAAGCTCGCTCTCTCTCTGTCTCTTTCGGTTTATGCATGAGCTTGCTCGCTTGCTTGCTTGTGCGCGTGTTTGTGGATGAGTTACGAAAAAAGCGCGCCACCCATCGACGTCTGTGCTTCAGCGTCTCCTATACACGTCGCGCGGTGTAAATGTTTCGTCGCGCGCGAGGCTAGTTTGAAATATAAATATAAAATAACGTATAATAGACACGAGATATACGCGCGTAAAGAACTATGGAGAGGGTGGGAGATGCACGAAGAAGCGAAAAATGTGTATGTGTGTGTGTATAGGGCTCGCAGCAGAGTGCGAACAAAGAGCCAGGCCAAGCCACGCGTGACGACGACGACGACGACGACGAAAGTTTTGCCCCATAGCTGCTGCTGCTGCTTGTTGCCGTCGCCCTATATATATGAACGCGGAGACACACGAACTTTGGCTCGTCTCTGCCTCGTTGATTGTTTGTTGCTTTTATCGAGCTTGGCTTTTTGTTTAACTCTTTTTTTTTTTTCGTTCTTGTCCTGTTCCAGCTGCCGCTGCTTACTTGCCTCGCGCTCCAGAGACACATTCACTTTGTTGAAAGTTTGATGATTTGGCTTGCCGTTAAGTTTCTTTTTTTTTCTTTTTTTTTTTTTTTTATTTATCCCCCTTTTTTTCTGCTCCTTCTCGCGCGCGCTCGCGTCGTCATCTTTCGCGAGAATATTTTTTTGATTACGCGTAAAGCTATATGGCTGCTGCTGCTGCTGCTGCTGCTGTAGCTCGAGCTCGAGCGCGCGTAATTGAATTTCGCGAGTGAGATCGAGGAAGTTACGTCGAAAGATATGGAAGAATATAATGGGAAAAAGGTCACCTCCGGAGCACAGCTTCGCGAGAGAGATATCAATGAATATGCACTTGAGAGCTAGCTGCAGAGAGAGAAAGTTGAGAAGCGGAAAAAAATAACATGAAAAAGTATAAATAGCGACGTTCCGCAAGTGTGTGTGTGTCTGTGTATTATATGTATATATTGTAGGTGCAGATAGGTATGATATACAAAAGAGGGCGAAGCTCGGGCGCGCGCGAGAGATGGAAAGCAGCAAGCGCCGAGAAAAGAGTATATAGAGATAGAGATGTAAATAGAGAAAACAGCAAAAATTTGCATCACAATCGCGGACAGAAATAATTACGGCACCGAGAGAGAGCGAGAGAGCGAGAGGCGCTCGCAGAGCTTGCGCGCGACTAAAATGAATGGAAAGTAGTGCACGACGCAGCAGCAGCAGCAGCAGCAGCACAGTAGAGCGAGCTGAAATAGAATAGGCCGCGTCATGCGCGCGCGCGCCGTGGATGCAAATTTCCAAATGAAAGGGAAGAATTCGGAAACGCACTGTGTAACGCGGAGGTGGGGGGTGAGAGCTGACTTTAAAGCACGAAGTTGAAGAAGAAGTTTGAAATTACAAATAAAATCGCGACGTTGACAACAATAACAGAAACAACGGCGATGAAAAAAGTTTCACGATTTAATTTTTTTTGCGCGTGTTTCGTCATTTTTCGGTTATGTGCGGAGGCTTTTTCGATATTGTGTAGAAAGCTCTGCACACCGATGCGCCGAACGAACTAGTGCTAATTATTATTTTCCGCGGAGTGAAAAAGTAACGAACCTACAAATAGTAATTCATTAAAGCTGCTTTACTTTTCCGTGCGCCTCTCAACAAAGACGTCCAGCTCCGCTGCTGCTGCCGCTGCTGCTGTGTATCATTTATCTTTCAAGAGCTTAGCGTTTCTCGTTACTCTTACGCTTGGCGGCAACGCAGCGTGTGATATAGCCCCGTGAACGAGAAACGCGCTCGGGCACAAATGAACCGCCATTTCTTCTGTGTGTCTGCCTGCTCACACACATACGTATGCCCGGGTCCTTCTTTTTCGAGCTCAATTTCGGAAGAGGAGTGATGGCTCATATGTCTTGTTTTGTGCTTGCTCTCTTCGCTCTCGAGATAAATGTTTTATATACTCCTATACGGCGAACAACAATAACTGCCTG
The DNA here is from genome assembly GCF_000599845.2 of Trichogramma pretiosum. Lineage (NCBI taxonomy): Eukaryota > Metazoa > Arthropoda > Insecta > Hymenoptera > Trichogrammatidae > Trichogramma > Trichogramma pretiosum. The sequence goes on from NW_019640943.1 coordinate 529,267, forward strand.
CTGCTTCTGCTGCACCGTGCAAAAGGGTTGAAACGCGCCACGCGCGGAGGAAAGATAATTTTAACTCGTCGACGAGTTTGTCGACGCGGCTAGAGAGACCCGGGCTCTTTGTGGCTTAGACTTTTTCTCTCTCTCTCTCTCGCTCAGTGCTGTATATAGCCGTGCTGTTTTTTTGATTATAAATGGCAAAAGACTTTTAATTATCAAACTTTTACGCCGCAAAAAAAGATATATATAGCAGCTCTCTCGCAATAGAGAAAGAGGGAAAAAACGTGCGCTCCGTTTTATACCGTCTCTCTTTCTTTCTCTACTTTCTCTGGAGCAAAAAAAAAAATACGTATATATATTACGTACAAATCCCGCACGCGCGTATGGCAAAATCAATTTTGCCTAGACTCGAGAGAGAGAGAGAGAGAGAGAGAGAGAGCTGGCTCAGTGATTTTTGAGCTCTCATCAGCTGTAACGATTTTAACAAAAATCTGCACACGGCCATCTCCATTCGACCGCAAAACTTTTTTTTTCTTTTTTTTTTTTTTGACCGACGCAGCTCTCCACGCTGTATCATGTATGGTACGCGTATATAGTACTCGATAGGCGCACACGATCGTTTTACATCATCACTTCTGTGTAGCTGTTGCTGCTGCTGTTGCAACGTTAAAGTTCACTTTTTTTCCACCGCGGTGTATAAACGGAATATATATACGCGCTGTACGTACACCGATGCCAGAGAGGATCTCTGCATCTGTGTGTGCAGTACACAGACACGTACACACTTACACGGCTCGCGAAACCATCAGAAAGGGATCAGAGAGAATTCAGTTAACGTCGTCCGACATGCGAAAATGGCTCCATGAAATTGATCGCCTACAGCAAAATATGCTAATACTACTATATTGCGCGCGCGCGAGAGCAGCCGCGCGTGTGGCACGAATGCGTGTGCACGGTTGCTGCTTTACGACGTACTACTATTACTAATACTACTACTACTATGGCTTGCCACGTACTCTCTGCTTTTTGAAATGAAAAAAATGTAAAAAAAAAATAAAAAATAATGCCGTGCCGGAGCAAGCAAATTACATCTCATTCCGAGAGAGGAAGATAGAGCGAGCGAGTGAGAAAAAGAGAGAATGCACAATGCCGTACGGCGTGTTGCGCGCGATCGAGCAAGCCGAAAAAAGTAGAGATAGACCGACGACGCGGCGGGTATGATACGGAAAATGAATTCGGCGCTGCGGCAGCAGCAGCAGCAGCTTTATGCAACGCAACGAGAGCTGTTATCGCACACCGAATGTCTCGTTGTCGTCGTCGTTTGAATTTTTACGTTGGATTATTGGCACGTAGCAGCAGCAGCAGCAGCAGCAGCATTGTGTGTTGCGTATAAAATTAAGAATCGTTTTGAATCGTTCGTAGAGGTTTCTTTTTTTTTCATTGGGGTTTGTGAGTCGTGTTTTCATGAGTCTCGATGGTTGAAAAGTTTTGATTTTTCATGGAAAGTTTTTATTGTATTATTATTAATTAAAATCGTCTAATTACTTTTTGTCGATGAATCGCGTTACGTATGCAAGTTTCAGCAAAAATGTTCGAATCAATTACAATAAAAGAACTTCAGCTTAATGAGCAATTACAATTTATCTTTTAAAAATTATCACACCTTATAATGATGTATCGTAACCGAAGCTCTGTAAAAGTAATACACGAAATGTACGAAAATTTACAATTTTGGTTTTCCTAATCATTAAAGCGTGAAGTTTGAGTAACTTAGCATAGAGATGATGAGCCAAAAAATCAACAAGTAGATGTTTTCTTATCAAGTACTTCTTTGTAGATAATCAAAAAAAAAAAAAACAATTCATCTCTTATTGATGAAAATTTCACTCCAGTCTGTTCTCGAGAACTAGCTGTTTCAACTTGTTCGACATGTGGTAAGGTCTGTTGCTGCCGCTGTTCATTTCATAATCTTCGAGCACGCAGATGAAGATGGTCTCGATGGCCAACGACAGTATTCCAAGTATTACAAAAGTCATTATCAGGACTAAAATTACAAGCACCGACAGCTCCACCACTCTGTCCGTTAATTCGACCGACTGCTGCGCCAGTAGTGCCCAAAACACGAGAATCGACAGGGTCGTGATCACCAGAGTGGCGATCACGCGCAACATCGTCACGATCTGCAAAAAATTATCGAAAAAAAATTCTCTCCCGAATTATGAATCTCGTCTCGATTCGTGTACTACACGCGCGCGCGCGCGACCGTCTTTTTTACAACCTGCTTGAGCACGGCGACCTTCAGGTAATTTCTCTTGAACAGATGGAAGGAGGCTCGCGCGGCCTCGATGAAGCCGGTGCCGTGATGCGCGATGTGCACGTAGGACATGTCGGTGACCGCCTCGACGATCACGTGAAAGAAGTGGAGAATGGAGCCGCAGCAGTTCAAGCCGCAGCTCGCCAGATCCGCGCCGGTGGTGTCCACCACGTCAACGGACGAGGTGACGTGACTGAGCAGCGCTCGCAGTACGGTGCAGACGGACATGATCAGCGAGCCGAACGACACCGAGCCCACGTGGTATCTGCGAGCAGAAAAGTAATCGTAACGAGATGCGAAGAATTTCGTTCGATATTTAACCTGACGGCGATGTAGACGAAACGCAGCGTGGTGAAGCGCGGTAGCTGCCTCTTGTTCATGGTCCAGTACCAGGCGCCGTAAATACCCGCCACGGTCACGTGGTACATGCCATGGAGATGGAGATTGACCCAGACGAGAGACAAGCCAACGACGACGTCGAAGAGGTACAAGTGAGCCGAATAGTGGCCATCTTCCTTCTTGCTGATATCGTAAATCATCAAGAACGCACCGAAACAAACAAGCGTGAAGGTCATGATCAGAAGATAATAGACGAGCGCGTAGACGAACACCAACGGACAGGCCAGTATAGCTCTGCAACGAACGAAAAAGGTAAGAAGGTTACAGAATTCATTCGTGAAGTGGGTGTATAACACTCGCTTGGTCGCCTCTCGAATGATTTCGCAGGTCATCGGGATGAATTTGTGCTTCCGAAAGAACACGTAGGTGGCGATAAGCAGCACTGCGAGCGCAACGACGAACAGGATGAAGGCTTCGGTCGTCTGGGCAAGGGACAGCAAATAAAGCATGGCGAGCGTCCAGTAGACGAGGAGAAAGAACAACAAGCCGATGCACGTGTAAACCACGGGCTTCGCCGCGACTCTCAGCAAGACCAGAAACATTATCGACCAGAAGACGGCGAACACCACCACCACGGCTATGATCCATCTGCAAATTTTCATGTACGAGTCTGCTGCGCGCGATTCCGCCCCGCCCGAAAGTGAATCCACCTTACCCATCGAATAATTTATACACTTCGAATTCTTCGAGTTTTTGCTCCGTGTAATCCGAGTCGACGGTCACGTTAACTGCGTGAAAAACGGCATTGGCATTTTAGATTTTTGCAAACGATCGTGTGCGCCAAAGAAGAGCCCAAAATTTCGTATGATTTCATTTTTTCTCGTACGGTAAATCGTCACTCCGGCCCAGGCGCAGACGAACAAATAATAAGCGATGGCAAAGGGTATGTTTTCGAATTTTCGTTTCACGTTCAGCGGACCAGTCCATGATGGATCGTAAGAGATCTTCGTTCCTGAAAGTTCCGAGGAGATAGAGAGATCGTCACGCGGTTGCTGACGATTTTCATAGAGACTCACCGAAATTGCTAATCCTAGCTCCGCTCGAAGGAGTCACACCGTTTAACATCGAGGAGGTCATGTGTCCGGATTGATGAATTAATTAAAAAAAAAAAAGGAAAAAAAAGTAAAAAAAATGTATTTACGTTTTACTATGTACACACGAGACCCATAACCTGTAACCGAGCGCCGATTCCCGTTGGCTACCGATTAGTTGCGAAATAATCGAACATCGAAAATTATACGGGGCATTTAAAAAAATGCGGGAGTTTGAAAGATCACTCGAAGTGTGTGACTCAATAAATATATTTCAATGCGGGAGAAACTTGGAAAAATAAATTTAAATATTTCTTTGTTCAGTTAAGCATTCGATAATTTTAATTAATAATGCCACGTTTGAATATGCAAAAGAATCAGAAAAAAAGCATTGAGTTCCATACCAAAAATTCAAGTTCCAAAATGATATCAAAAATGTTCATAAATCTCACTGAGCTATATAAGGATAAAAACTTTCGGACAATTTCAGAAATGTTGACTCAAGAGATACAAAGAGGCGTTTAGGAAAACTTTTCGAAAAGATTATCAATTTTTACACGGGTGCAAAAAAGAATCTTGGAAATGAACGAACGCCGTGTCTGACCGTATCGTTGACTCGTACCACTTGACACACCGCGCGTGTATTATATATATCACTTGTATACGTACGCACGCACACACACACACGCGCATAATGAAGTCCAATAAATACAATATATATCTACGACGTTTATTGCACGTGGGTTCTATGTATATATGAGACAGAGAGAAGAGAAACTAGACAACAATTACTTCCTGCTGCACGCGCGCCTCGCCTATCTCGGCGCACGAGTCGTTGAGGATGGCAGGCTGCAACACAGCACAGCACAGCAGAGAGAGAGACAACAGCAACAGCAGCTTCTCCGGAGCCGTAGCGCGCGGCGCGCATAGAGCATAATAATACGCGGGTGGCGGCGCGTCGTTATACGTCGTTATGCAAATTATCCGTGACAGATCCACCAGGGACTCGTAGCTTCTCTTTCTCTCTCTCTGCCTCTCTCTCTCTCTCTCTCTCTTGCTCTGACCATTAATAATCCCCATTTTCTCTCTCTCTCCTACGGTTACTATCCAGGCGAGCCACCGTAAACAGCCGAATTACATTTGCGCTGCGGAGCGGCGCAACAGTTTCGTAGCTGCTGCTGCTGCTGCCTCCTCTCGAGTGCCAATCTTTTCTCTTTTATCCTTTTTCATCGTATACGCTTTTCCCTTATGCAGCTGCTGCTGCCGCGTCTCGACTTATACGGCGTATATATACCGTATACATAGTCGAATTATCGCTACGTTTTACCGTACATATAATATGCGCTCTATGTATCGCGCGCGCTCGAGTTAAATCTCATTAAAATCCCAAAGCCGTGTGTTGTGCACAGAGAAGCAGCAGCAGCAGCAACGCGTATAGAATATACGCGAGGGAACTCGTTCGCGCGCGCGCGCGGGTTACGGAGGTGTGGGGCCTTAAGAACAGCAGCCGAGGCTGCTGTACTCGGTGTATAACGTGACGACGACGGCACTGGGGAACGGCAGCAGCAGCAGCAGCAGCGCCGAGGCTTGTGCTCTCGATTCGGAGTACTAATCAAATTATAATAAGTGGCGTTGCTTCGAGCTCCGTACCTCTATGCCAACCACCCCCTTCCCCCGGATCCTTTCTCTCTCTCTCTTGTACTTGTCGCTTTTAATGGTTCTCATCCCCCCGGAAACCGTATGAGTATATAGAGAGAGAGAGAGAGACAGAGGCATGTGTTCGAATACATAATTTCACGCAAATGTAGAGGTGTCCTTGGTAATTGTGATTGCCGGTGACCGTATAAAGCTGTCACCCCGTATGGCTGCGCGCGTGTGTGTGTGTGTGTGTATACGTGTATGGATGTGGCACACGGAAAGCGATTTTCCCTGTTATATCAGCTCTCCGTGTGCCACTGCTGCTGCTGCTACATACGTCAGACAGCGCGACGCAGCAGCAGCAGCACACGAGCCCGTGCCGATATACCATACGTGCTGCAAGACGCGTGCGTACCCGTGTGCTTTCGTTATACGTACACTGAAACGCGATTAGTTCAGTTACTGCTCTCCAAGTTCAGGTGGCGCTCATATTAACATAGTCGTTGAGGCCCGCTAAATTGAGCTGCCACTACCCTTTTTTTCATGAAATTTAAACCACTAACCGCGCTTTTGGTACTAGTAGTGTTTATTGTGTTTAATGCCACCAGCTAGGAGACAGAAGCGTTGAGCCGTTGCCTATCATCAAGCACACTATGTACCATCCAAATATAAAATTAATTAGTTTATCCCTCATTGGAATGATTATTTAATTAAATTATATCATTCTTAATCTAAAATCATTACCATGAAATGTAGCATAACCTATTTTTTATCAAGCATCCATCGGTATGTTATGTTCGCGTTTCTCATATAAAAATACTTATATTAAGTTTTACTAATTAAAAATACAGAAATGGAGAATGTTGATCAAGGGATGAGCTGTGATGAGGAGGAAGATGCTATGGTAGTGGTCGAGTCGTCTGACCAATTTAAAATTTCAGGTATTGAGAGAACCCATTTTAATTATATACATTCTCCATATTTTTATTTATATAATCCATCCCATTATTATTACATATAACTCATTTTTCCAGATGCTTATAAAATTAAGAATTCCCTATATTATTTTTTAAATGAGAACTTAGTGGGAAGGTTAATTTTAGGAGAGTACGCAAAGAATGAAGTTTTTCTTGAGAGAAAACTCATTCATATCTTAATTACCAAAGTAATGGGTGAAAATCCTATTACACATAAGTAAGAATGCCCATATTATCTCTTTTTTGTCAAATATATTGTAGGGTAGTGAAAGTATTTACTTAGTTTATACATGTTAGTTATTTATAGATATGTGTTTCAGTTTAAATTTTAAATGTTTTTTGGAAAGTTGAGATGTAGAGTACGTACTCAGATACTCTATGTCCTATCTTTTTATTCTTCAAATAGTTACATATTCATGTTATTTAATTAAGTTTACTTGTGTACTTTCAATTTACAGCATTCCAATAAACATTTTCATATTTTGCAGTACGTACTCTCAAAAAGTTCAAATTTTGAGTACGTATTACAAAATATGAAAACTTTATCTGGTCTTGATGTGATTGAGTATACGCATTGAAAAATATCAATGTATACTCAGATACTTTAAGTCCCATCATTTTATTCTTCGAATAGTAACATATTCATGTTGTTTAATTAAGTTTACTTGTGTACTTTCAATTTTCAGCATTCCAATAAACATTTTCATATTTTGCAGTACGTACTCTCAAAAAGTTCAGATTTTGAGTACATATTACAAAATATGAAAACTTTATCTGCAGTTAAATATAAAAAGGATAAAGATATGTTTTATATTATTCCAAAATCTATTTTGTAAATTATTTAATTATTGAAAATAAACGAGTTTGAAATAATAACGAGTTATATTTATTAAATACACTACAAAACATACAACTATATAAAGTATTATACTTGACTCAACTCAATCGAAAAATGATATTAAAAGTGCACTAAAAAAAGAGCCGCTGTGGTACTATTTTTAATAGCAGTCACTGCGTACGTATTTCAAACCCCCCCCCACTCTTTTCGGAGCCACAGGCGGTATATTTTCGCCGTACGCGTAGTGGCACAATGCGATCGCAATAGCTGTACCAATCGCGTCTCAGTGTACGTTGTTGTGCGTTATACTGCGTACGACGAGCTTTATCTGAGTGTACGTAAATTCCAGGTGTCGCGTATAGCTGTGCTCGAGCGGGTAGCAGTCGCGATGTACGTACGTGTGTGGTTTAAATATTTTTCATGTGTCTGAAAGAGGACTTGTCTTGCGTGGATATTATTGACCGAATTTTCATCGATAGATACGAAAGTAAAAAAAGTGTACGTCGTCTCGGGTCGTTGTCCTACTTCTACTTCTGTTTTCGGCGCTTTTCGAACTCGAGGCCCTTCGAGTTATATATATTTTTTCACTCCTCAACCTCTCGCTTTATATACGAGGGTTTGTGTGTGTGTGTGTGTCTTTGTCTACTCTCTCTCACTCTCTCCACCCAGCAGCAGCACAAATACAGAAATTCGTATGTACGCGCGACTCACCTGTTTTTGACAAATGGCGTGGCTGCTAACATCTTATTTTTTTCTCTCTCTCTCTCTCTTCCTCTATATACGAGTACATAGACTACCTTGGGGCATCATCGCTTCTTCTTTCGTCCTTTTTTTTTCCTGCTCTCGTTCTCTCTCTCTTCCACGCGCCATCTCGCACCTTTTGTCTGGCAGCACCAAGAGAGAGCGAGAGAGAGGGAGAGAGAGGGCGAGAGAGAAAAAGACAGAGCTTTTTCTTTCATTCGCGTATATATGTACTATATACTATATCTGTCTATTATCCCGGGGGCCAAGAAAGAAGCTTCCTGTTTTTGCAACTTGCTTTACCTTGCTTTTATTATATGGTTTTCTATGGTATATTTATTAGGCTCGCTCTGCTTTTGAAAGTAATTTGTTTCGCTTGTTCCCGAGCTTTTCCTTTATTATATTTATATTGTTATTTTTATTTTTTATCATTATTTTTTTTCTTTTTACTTACAAGCCCGTCGTCATTAATATTACAAACATCTGAAAACTGATGTAAGGAAAAATATGCCTTTGAACTCCACGCGTACGCAAGCAGCTCGGTGCATACAATCGACATCGCAAACATTCGCAAGCTGCGAGAGAGAATTTCCACAAATCTCACTTTTTGCCATTTATACAAATTCTATATATCGCTGAGAGTTACGCGGCGCGTTGGATAAATTAATACGCGCGGTGCATATCGCGTGCGAGCGCGCGGCGTTGTGTGTAATGAAATAACGGAAATATTCCAACTATTTCCACCTCGTCCTACCCTGGCCGTAAGCCGTCGACTTTCACAAAGTCCATGAAAGAGAGAGAGAGAGAGCAACAATGAAAAATATCTTCTTTGAAGCCCACAGACACTCCACTCTCGCTGCTTCCCTTTTGCCCTCCCACATTATGGTTATACACAGAGAGAAGCTGCAACGCGCGTATCTATATATCTATAAACTCAAACGCTTAAAGAGCTCGCTCGCTCTCTCTCTCTCTGCCGCGCGGCGCGCGTTCGCATACAAGAGTGGTAGATAGGTATATAGGTCTAGGATCTGGAAAACTTTTTAAAGCTGCGTGTAATTTCGGATTATTACCGGGAGCGCGACGACGAGTAACAGAATCATCATTAACTCGTAGGCGGCACTTCTCATCTGATAAAATACTCCGGCAAGCTCTGCGGTCAAAGTTTTCTCCCCGCCCGCCCTCCCTCCGTTTTTATAACCGCGCGTGTAATAATAATAACGCGCTCGGCAGAGCTGTAGATACGACGACGACGACGACGACGAGGAGGATGATCGTAATCGATCGTAAGAAAACGATTTAAATGGACTTTTTTTACTGTCAAACTTCGTTATTCGGAGATAATCGCGTATACGGCAGAAAGTTTGATGGGCGACGGCTTTTAAAAGGGTATAATAATGTATATAACACCGGGGCCCGGATATTTTCAACGTTTTACACTCCCTTCGATTTTTCCTTCAATATACCGACGATGGAAAAGCCGCCGCCGCCGTCGCCCTATCTCGCGTATTCTTCACGGTCCATTAACGGGAATATACTACGCACGAGCGTATTATATATGTTATATATTATATATCGTAATCATGCGTGACATTATTTTCGCATTACTTGGCTTCCGAGGCGAGCTTGACACGGCGTGACATAATCAATCAAGGCCCCGCCGACTACTACGACGACGACGGCGACGACGAATCAATCATTAAAAAGTCGACAATTGCATCGGCGAATATATACATATAAAATAATAAAATAATAATGATATAACGTAGCAAGTGGCAGTAATGAAATTTCATAACGCCAAGAGAGAGACTGAGAGAGAGAGGAAATGTAATTAGCCACCGTAGAACACAACTTGAAAGCTCTCGGGCGCGAGCAGCATGACACTGGAGGCCCATAAATATCTATTAAACCGTGACGGCAGGCGCGCGCGCGCGCGTATCGGCTTCATTTTCACCACTGCAGCAGCGGCAACGGAGCGTTTATTACGTCGATGCCGATGCTTCAACTGCACGGCTACACACTGTATATACCTACACATTATATTCCATGCTACAGCAGCAGCAGCAGCAGCAGCAACTCCTTCAACAATGTCTCGAACGTCTTTCTCGTTCGATGACTATTAATTTGCGAGCTCGAGCTAAATCGAGCATCGCGGAGCTTATACGCGTGCAGCCCGGCGCAGTGTATTTGGATAATAATGACTCCGCGTCGATGTACCGTTACACGTATATACATATCGGACGTTGTTATAACCGACGGATTTATTTTTCGGATTTTTTTTTCCGCCTACGCACGCACTGATAGAATGGAAAAAATGAAGGAAAAAAAAAGAGGAACGGGAGAGTAAAATGGAAAATACACATGTACGCGCATATACGTATATGGACAATCTGACATATGCTACCCTTATACGCGCGCGCGTATATTTTGTTATATATGTTTTAAAAAAGGATTTATTCGCAAGCGTATTAACGAGCGAATGTATATATACGCACTATATGGGAGAGAGAGAGAAAAAAAAAGCTTGCGTACGCTCTTTCTCCCTCTCTCTCTCTCGTTTGTAGTCATCTGGTAATGAATGGCTCTGTGCATATAATCCTTTTGACATTCGTTGAATTTTCGTTAGAGCTACCGAGCGGAGGCCTTTAAACGTATATAAGCTTGTGTGTGTGTGTGTATACCTGCTCGAAGCTAGAGACGTAATTTATGAGCCCCGAGACAGCACGTGACGTTGCCAACTGTTATAGGGCCGAGGGCATAAATCAAAATAAATTTGAACCCTAACATTATATACATATACTCTGGGTCATTCGCGCACATATACACACACGACCGAGTCGCACACACGTGTAACAATAATACGTGCGCGAATTTAAGCTGATCTTTTCAGTCGCGCGCGCGATTCTCAGCGTATCGCGTACGCGGTAAGTGCCCCCACACGCTGCTGCAATCATCAGGACTTTTAATTAAGAGAGAGAGAGAGAGAGATGAGAGACAGTGCAGTGTGCAAAAAAAAATTGAATCCATCGATCACTCTAATTAGCAAACATGAAAAAAATGAGTACGCGACTACACGTGGCTACGCATGCGCAGGATGATACCACTCACCGCGTGCACAGATATGTATCTTATAACTATTAATGAACGCGCCCGATACCAGACAAGTGATGCGCGCGGGGGCGCGATGCCGATGAATATCGGGAAAAAGAAATGATTACGCAAACAGCGCTGGGAAATTCAATTAATAGACTCCGAGTCTCGACTTTCTCTCTCTCGCTTTGCGCTCGTTGATCTCTCTTTCTCTCTCTTTTCTGGGTATGGGTATGCATGGCAGCTGCGCGTATAATTTTGCACTCGCGTGCGCGCTCGTTATAGCGAGGCAAGAACTCATAGGGTTTCCGCGCGTACCAACGGCGCGAGTATATATGAATTTGGTTAAAGGAAATTGTGAGGCCTCGATAATAATTTTCGTGTACGTCGAGACGACGACTACTACCGCTACTATACACTCCTCTTTGACGTATTGTGACCTGCGTGCACTACGCGGGCGAGCTTGAGGGTTAAAAAGAAAAAAAATATTCGACGAGAAGCCGTTGAAAGATTCTGCCGAATTGGTAACGCGCGTGCACGAGCTGGAGGATTTTTAATAGACGGAGAGAAAGAGAGAGAGAGAGAGATATAAAGTGAAGTCTAAATTTATAGCTGTAAGCCTAAATTGGAATGCGCTACAGACAGCGAATCGAAACGATAATTAATTGTCATGTGTCCGTCTCGAGTTGCTTAATTGGTGACCCCTTTAGTCGTTAAACTACTGCGAAATCTGGAAATCCCCGTAGCTGCGATTGTTAACGAAAAGAAAAGAAAATAATAAAAATGACAATAATAATAATAAAACTAGACTGAAAAAAAAGAATAATTACGATTACGCAAAGAGTCAACATTTTTTTTTATATACGCGAACAAAATTTCGCATGCTCGTCACGGGTTCGTAACTTTTAATCCTTGAAAAATCTCTGCTGCTGCTGCTGCTGCTCGGCGCGTGTGAGACACAGAGCGAGCAGCTCTCACTACACTGGGCATCAGGCGCGGGCTAGCTCTAAACGAGAGATTTTTTTCAGTTCAAATCCTCGGGGCAAATATGAAAAGAGAGAGATAGAGAGCGAGCTAGAGAGAGAGAGAAAAAAAAGAAGTGCAAGGCTTCTACTGTCCGTCGGCGCAGAGAGCGAGAGAAAACAAGACGAAGAACGAATAAGACGTAGGGTAGTAGTAGTGGCATTTCTCGCTTATATTTGCAGAGCGTTTGAATGGGATTCACTAGAAGTGCCAGCGGTAAAAGCACTTGGCTTTAATATCAACAAGGAAACTTAAAACTGACGTTCGGAGCGCTTGAAAAACGAGGAAGGGTTACAACGGTTGGAATTCGTTGGAAAAAAAAAATAATAATAAATAAAGCTGGGTGAGATTATTCTTTGAAAATGACTCGTATCTGCCACTCAAAAAAATTGAATGACAATACGTTACAATGTAAAACGATCGGTGCAGTTGATATGCTTTTTATAAACAAAATCAGAAAAATTAAGAGCCACATGCAATATTTTGTATTGCATCGTTTTGCATTAACGAACTCTGTTACTTATAAAAAAAACGTTGACCTGGAAATTGAAGAGTTTTAAAATAGCCTCTAATAGCAGGCTGAGTCTGGAGACGACTGAGATGAAAATTTCAGGTGTAACTAAAAAAAGCAGTAGCCGAAATTTCAACTGGTAGAGAATAAAAAATTAAAACGTGCTCGAAGCGTGTCTGAAAATACATGTTATGTTTTTGAAATATATGTTGCCGGTTATTCATTACTCGTAAAAACAAATTGTATTCACTTTTTATTATTTTACCCGTAAACAATAAATCATAATGTTACAGCGTCGATATATCGAGTGCTTGTTCATATTCAGCGATTAGTTCACGGCGAGCTTTTGAATGGCATAATGGTTAATGTACATATTGTTGTGAGTGACCATTTCAAGACGAAAAGCAAGGCAAGAAAGGTGGAAGCAGAGTTTCGACTGAGTGAAAAATACAGCGACAAACGTTTAAACAACATTGATATTTTTCAGGCACGCAGTTATTCATAAGTTACCGCTAGATGGCGTATGGCCGAATTTTCGTAAACCAAAAGAGAAAAGGCAAAGTTTTAGCATTTAGTTGGAGGAAAAAGAGGCTTTGTTAGGGTTCTGTTAACCAATTTAATTTCTTGCTACCATTAGCATGTCATTAATAATAAGTGACTATATAAAATTTTTAAGTTATACAAAAAGCCTTACATGGCAAATACATTATGTAAGTCTACCAATCCTAATTTTACACTTCAATGCTACCACAATGATAACTTTGTGGATAAGCATTAATAGTTGACATTTTTCTGAGCTTGAATGATTCGACCATCGTCTACAATATGATCGTAGAATCATCTCGGTATATTGCCGTCTGTTAAGCGGAAACAGTAGTTTCGGCGAATCGGGTTCATCGAGCTGAAACATGTCGTGCAAGCCTTCTTCCCGTTCTAGTCGATATTGATAATAGACGGGCCAATCACTTTGGCTTACGTTGTCAACTGTCGAAATGAAATCATGAAATGTAATTTAAAAATGTATGTTTTCTTACATTGCTTTATATGAATTTTTTCTGTAACAAAGGGCTCTAATATACCATGATTTGCAATAGCAATATCGTAGTAGTCAGCTTATGGTGTACTTCATATTTTCAATTTGATTATCCAGGATTTGTTGAGTGTAATCGTTTTTTAAAGCCGAGTTATGGTAATATCAGAATAAATTAGACGAATCGATTGAAGTATCTTTGTTCTCGACACCTTTATTTCACGTCCGCGGCAATTCAATGAATGCGTCGTCCAAAAATGATCGCGTGACATCTAGCGGGGCTCCCGGCGTACGCGACTCCCTTTCTCCCTCCCCCGTCCTTCCTTCGCTGCCTTCACCCGCTCTGAAATCAAGTCACGTTCGTCGGCCGCTATACATGCCCACACACATACACACACACGATATGATGTACATTTATTCGCGTATATAGGATGAAACAATCGGTACGTATGCAGTAATTGCCGGGGTTGGGTATACACGTATATACGCTGCAGTTCGAGAAAGATCGTTATATGTGCGAACGCCGTAGGCGCGCAGTGCGAATTGATCGCCAACGACGCCTGTATTATTATTATATACGCGTTATATATATGGCGCATCGATACGCGTATACCCATAACAAGTAGGGCTCGGCATTGCGCGCACATACACACACGCATGTATACCCTCTTTGTGCAACGAGGAGGAACCATCAGCTCTCTCTAGCCCGGTTATATTCCGCATGCGGCACGTGCGCCGCGCGGATGACAGATGCAATCCTCGTTACGATATGGCGCGCGCGCACTACTCGCTCAAGCCCGTTCCCTTTTTCGATGAATGTATAAATATACAGGAGGTGCTTGCCGAAAATATAACGCGCTACTACTCTCGCCCCCTGCTGCCAGCCCCCCGCCCGGCACATGCTCGCGATCGCGCCAGGTATATTATAGGCGCAGGTATGTCTTTTATATAAAAGAAGCCAGGAGCAGCAGCAGGAGGAGGAGGAGAGGCGTCGCGTCGCTGCACGCTCGCGCATACCACGCGCCAGGGCTTCTCGCGGAATCTATATGTATAGGTATGTGTGTGTGTGTGTGTGGGTGTGCAGGCAAGAGGCGAGGCATTTGGGGAACTTTCAAGAGCACGCGAGGTACGTCAAGCTTAACTTGAAATTGAGTTGTCATCTACTTGACAACGGAAGTTATAGTGCCTTTATTATACCCCTGTCTCTCTCTCTCTCTCTCTCTCTCTCTCGCGTATTGCATAGCTCATGGACCGTAATGAGAAATCCATTAAGCGAAGAGTCTCACTACTACTATGTACTACAATGTGTATGCCGTAGTATTTGTGTGTGATGTGTGTGTGTGTCTGTGTCTACTTCAGCGCTGCGTTCGAACCGTGAAATTCTAATCATTCCGCATTTCTCTCGGTGAAATAAGGCTCGCACACACCCGCCCGATATGCATAAACATTTACTTTTTTACACACGTATCACACTCTGACTTCAACCTCTAACTCAAGCCTTTGTAAACGTGTGCGAATTTATCGTTTTGCAGAGGGTCGCGTGCTGGAGCTGCACTCGCCAGACGGCGTGCACGAGTGCTGGCTGCGCGCCTCCGACAGCGCCGAGGCCAACGTCTGGTTCAACGCGCTGCACTCGGCGCTAGCCGCGCTCACCCACAAGGCGCTGAGGCTGGCGTCGGCGCTGCCCGATCCGCCCCAGCTGCAACACATCGGCTGGCTGGCCAGGCGGCACTGCATACAGGTAAGGGGATAGAAGGAGGAGATGTTTTTTTTTTTTTTTTTCGTTGATTTACGATCGTTGTTTTAATGATGCAAAAATTAATGAAAAGGGTTTAGATTTGTACTCGAATTTAAACATTCACGGATAATCGATTGAAAAAAAGTATAAAAATTTAATTGTAATTAAAGTCTGTTCCCACCGCTAGATGGCGAGTGCCTTTAACTGCAAAACTGCAAGTGATAAAGTGTAAATTATTTTATAAGTAAAAAAAATTTCCAATAGAATAATTACTATTTAAGAACATGGCATGTAGACTTGCATAAAGCAGACTTCGGGAGAATCAACCATCTGTACATTCTGCGTACAATCGAATTTCAGAGTCGCTCGCAATCGCATTCGTTTCGCACTCGGCGATATCGCGTACATTTTCGACATTTTTCGACGTGCCCTCGACGAAATGTGCATATCCCCGGCCCGCTGCGTATGTATACGATAACGCGTATACGTGGCCGCTAATTACGCCATTAGCCGCGTACAGCAAATACGGGCCCTACACGTATGCATCGGGAAGACCGTTTGAGCAGTCGTGCGTATACGTATACGCGTCGCGCATATAGGTGGTAGTGCACCAGGGCTAGGGGACAATTATGTATAGGTACGTATAGTTGTTGTACATCGGCCCCGCGAGGCACGCGTGGCATGATAATCGATATATATTATATATACACGAATCGAGGCGTTGACCCGCAATCAGGTGTATCAGTGCCGCCGATCAATTATAGATGCAGGTGCCCTTTACACGCCGTACGCGTACATATTTTTCGTGAACGCATGAACGATCGGTTTTTACGCGAGGGTTTTTCGAAAGATAGATTAGAAATGTTTTAATTAAAAGAGAGAGAGAGCGAGAAAACTGAAGACAAATCGGAGCGTCAAATAAACGTATAATAAATTACACCCGCGATGCAGGACTCTAGGCGAGGCAATCTTCGTCTCGAGCTCCGACGCGTCATTTTCTCTCTCTCTCTCTCTCGCGAGTATTAGAAAACGTCGCTGCAGGGAGGAGAAAAGCTCGAAATCTCGACGTGAAAAATTTTTCCACCGCGTGAGCTATATACAGAGCTGTGTGTATATCCCGTACATGTACCACGGCACAAACGCGGTCAAAGAAGTTTTTTCACGTACACGCTCGCGAATTTTCTTTCAATTTTTTTTTTCTCTCTTTTTCATCGCGAACCGGTGCAAGATATGAACTCGAGCGCGTGCACACGATGCCGAGTACATATCTTTTTAGGGAAAAGCGCGTTTATTATATATCGCGAGCTAAACATGATGTATTACGGGCGCGCGAACTAAACGTGATTAACGATGGGACGATGACTTTGCGCGGCTTGGTGTACTTACGCGCATTTTGTTCGTGAAAACCCGCGTGAATATCAGCTCGGCGCACGAAACAACCTTCTTTTTTTTGGGGGGGCACGCGCGCTTAGCAACGCGGACTTTGCAAAGGAAATTTGGATAATGCGAAGATTTGGAAATTCGCCGCGCGTGAAAATGCACGCACACATTTTTGTCGCAGTTTGTTGAAAATTGCGCGCGGAGTTTTCAAAATAAAAAAGAAAGCGGAGGGTTATGAAAATAATATGCAAATTCCTCGGAGGGGAAATGTTCCTTCTTTTGAAGAAAAAAGGAAAAGCCCGGGTTATTCTAGCTTCTAATTACGAGCTCTTTCTCGTATTCGTTTCTGTTTTTTTCTTTTTTTCCTTTTTGACTCGTTTCTCTCGTTATTACAATTTTTTTTTCACTACTGCTACGGTGCGCGGACGACTCATGAAGCGCCGAACTTCTCTGCCTGCCTGCCTGTCTGCCTGCGCGAGTGCGTGCGAGAGTCGAAGGATTTTCACTCTCTCTCCGTGGACAAGAGAAATAAGGCAGAAAAAAAACGAAGGAAAAGGAAAAAAAGGAAAAATCGAGGGTATGGAGTAGAAGAGAGAAAAAAAAGGCAAAATTACGGATGAAGCATGTACGCGCTTAACTTTTTAAGCGGGTACGTACGGAGCTGCGATAGGCAGCGATGCGGAACGTCGCGCGCGCGCGCGCGCAAGGGCAAACACCAGCAGCTTGTGCGAGAGCTTGCGCGCGTACAGAGACTACTGCTAGGATTCTCTCTCTTGCTCTCTTGGATTTAAAACAGCTAAAACGTATATAGCCCATGTCAACATCGACGGAGTCTCGTCGTCGTCGTCGTTTGAACGTTTCACGCGCGCGCGCCGCGGCGTTTTTCCTGCCTCGCAGGATCCTCTCTATCTCTCTCGGAGGCTCTAACACACGGACAGACAGACAGACAGGCAGGCAGGCAGACGTACACACGTACCATCTACCACTGCTGCTGCTCGTCGTCTTATGTGTATACGCTCGGAGAGCTTTGGCTGCACCTACAATCAGAGACTTGTGCTTGCCTGCCTTGCCTTGCTGCTCTCTCCGAGAAAGGCAAGTTTCAACGAATAAATACCTAACGAGCCTCGTCGCAGTCGTCGTCGTCCTCGTCGTCGTCGACGCAGTGAAAAGAGAGAGAGAGTTTGCATTTTCGCACTTGACTAGGAAAGAAGAGCTGCTGCTGTTGCCGCTGCTGCACACGACCGGGGCGTTTTGCGCGCGGCTCGCTTTTATATCGAACAATCGACTGCGAGACAACTATATAGTGTATTTCTTCCTTTTTTTCATCCTGTTTTCTTCTTTTACTTTCTTCTCTATCTCTCTCTCTTGGCTTTTTTTCATACGCGCGCACACACACTTTGCACTGATTTTCAAAGCTATATAACACCCGGAGCAGCAGCAGCGCGCAAACTTAATTTATATAGATAGATATTCGTAGAGAGCGCGCAAGTTTTACTCTGTGCCGTTGTGTAGGGAAGTTTGTATAAGTATTTATTGTTGAAGTATCCGCACTGGAGCAATGTTTGTCAAGGGTTTTTTTTTTCTCTCTCTCTCTCTCTCTCACTCTCGCGCGCAAGCTCGTTCGCTGGCTCAAGCTCCAGCTGTAAGTTTAACCTTATAAACGAAAACAGTTAACTTTCTGAAAGCTCTTTACCTCTCTCTCTTGCGCTGAGCGAAGTTGCGTGTCGGCTAAGTTTTTAAAGGGATATTTTCTCTCTCTCTCTCTTTCTCTTCGCAGCGATGTTGTACGCACATGGTACGCGTAACGCATACAGACTCGCGTATACGCCTATTATCGCGAATATTATAATATCTCGTTTTAATTGTTGAGGTTACAAACGAAATTTTCCGCGCTCGCTTCCTTTTTCTCCTGTGTGCGCGCCTACTTCGGTTCTTCGTGCAGCTCTCGTCCGCGTGAACGCGTACGCGCGCTCCACAAACATCAATCACCAGCCTCGGAGCAGCCGCGTACATATCTGCGTTTACGTGCCCCCGCACATAAGAAAAAAGCTCTCCGCCTCGGTTTTATATATCTACGTGTGTAAAAGGGAAAAAAGCCTTTTTCTCTCTCTCTCTCTCTCTCGCAAAAACAAATAGCGCGCGCGCGGCGCAAAGACATGCACGGCAGGCAAAATCTCGTTAACCATTTACATGGGATGCACATACTCGCTCATGCGCATCGTAGACTTCTAATGGAAAATACATTAGGACTATGTACGCGCTAACATCGTCGTCGTCGTCGTAGTCTCTCTCTCTCTCTCTTTAGAGCTACTGAAAGCTCCCGCGCGTATATACTACCTCGTGGAAGGAAGATCTTTTTGCTATAATACACCTCGGCTAAAGAGGAAGTTTTACCTTGAGAAAACTCAAAGATTATCCTAATGAGATTAGCGAGCGAGCGAGGCGCGCGCAAGGCGCAAGCACGGCACGAGCGAGCGAACACGAGTCGAGAGTGAGCGATATTCGATTGAAAAACAATGAAGATTTATTATTGGAAGTAAAAAACACGATGCTTCTTGGCTCTTTTTTTTTCGTTGTCCGATCCGCTTAAAGTTTATAAAAAAAAAAGAAAATACGAAATCGTAGTTTGTAAATTTAAAAATTTTAAATTATTTTATTATGTATATGATTTTTTATTTATTATAATATAATTGCACGAACTTTTAGAAAGATAATACAAACATAAAAAATTTAAGTAAAATATGAGAACATTTTTCAAACTAGATTATCATTTAGTGCGATTTCCAGTATATCTCGAATTTTACTAATTTTCATCATTGTTGATGATAAGTAACATTGATAAATAACATGATAAATAACATTTGATAATGAAGTGTACGTATTTTACTCGTCCAACATGAAAATCTACATTACAACACTAAGAGTCACCGCTCACAACACTTAATGCCGATACCTTGCCTTTACTCTTTTGGTTTTCAATAATTTGACCATACGCCATCGAGCGATAATCTTTGAACTACCGAGTGCCGAGTCATTCAATTTCGTAAAATATCAGCCGTATTCAAGTTTGAAAATTCACATAATTATGCAGTACATTTTTCTATTGGTACATTTTCACTTAAAAATCATCAATTTTTAAGGGATATCATTATAGTTTACAAGAATACGCTCTAAAACTCGGTAAATTCATCTCCATTGCCAGAGGCATTATCATTACGAGTATATATAAATACTTGTCATTAGAGTAATCGAACGCGTGCCTCGCGTCAGAGGAGGCAAGGCGCGGTCGAATATCACTTGCATCGTGGCGCGCTGTATAGTATATATACGCCGTCGAAATATCAGAGAGAACGTGTCCGGAGCTTTGAGCGCGCGCGCGCGATAATATACGCTTGAGCAAACATCAATCAAGAATCCCGACCGGTATACATTACGGCCTCGCTTCCGATGTTTTCCAATTCGTGTGCTCTGCGGGTGCGCATCGTACGGATATGCTATGCAGGGATGACTTCTTAGAGGCGTGATCATCGAGACGAGGGTAGCGGAGGATTTTTTGTTGTTGTTGTTTTGGGAAATTCGCGATAAACGTACGTATCGATCGATCGATAGACACTCGGAAGACACTGGCCTTTGCGTACTGGCTATTGGCTCGTATCAATGACGTTCTTAAACTTTCAAACTTGTCATTTCAAGACGTCGCGGCTTTTTCGAAGGAAAATCATATGCTGAAGATGTTTCTCGAATTCATTTATGGATGAACTTAGTATCTGAGCTTTCAACAAATAGCAAAAAATTAAATGTTTCTATACTTTTTTATTTTATTTATGTCTTTATTGCCAAAAATTATCATTTAAAATGTTTCAAAACCATCACCAATAATTGGCTTATTTTTAGCAATTTTTGTGTTAAAACGATTGAAGCGCATTTTAAATGCAAATAAATATGTAAATGTTTTAAAATTCAGAATAATTTTCAACCTCTTTAGATACGATTATATTACCTCAAGATTCCACCCCTAGATGGCGAGTACCTCTATCTGTATATCTGCAAGCGACAGAGTTCAAATAATTTTATAAAGTCAAAACTTGTTAAAAAAACGTATCATACTCCTAAATTTGTTTGCTGACATCTACTCAATATTTCACGATAAGGCTCTGTCGTGACCTTTATGTTGATAAATTTGAAGTCACCACAGAGCTTTTCTGAATAATTTTTAAGAAACAGATTGAAAAGTTTATATGTAATAAAAGATAATAAACTAATTACAAGTTTCAACTCAGACAATAAGTTTCCGCGATTTGTTTGTTACTTGCCAGGGCATAAATCTAAATTGTGTGAACATTTTCAAATATCGTTTTGTATGATACATGTTTACGCTATTGCTCGGACTCGTATTATACTCATCTCGAGAATATGTGAGAAAGTTGAGAGAACAGAGCCACACGTAGTTAGTCTCGATTCGTATACGTACGCAAAGTATTCTCGTATACAGCGAGTGTATTAATAAAATCAAACGCGCCTCGATTTGACTAGTGCGTAAAGATGGATAACGAGACAAGCGTCGCCAATACAGACAAATTATTGAGATTGTTAAGAAAACTTTTCGGTCGGAGGAGCAAAGAAGAGCGAAATTTTTATCCAAAAAGATTTCGTCTTTACGAAGAACTGTGCAAGTTCAAGAATTGGGAGGGCCCACTGACAGATCTCGGAAGGATCTTTAATCGCAAAGAAATCGAATGGCTTCTCACGATGTCTGTGGATTCTATAGGCTCGGGCGCTGCCAATGATAAGTAATCGATAATGTGTTTTACCACTTACGAGTTTGTGGTACTCCATCTGTGGATAGTATTGAAAAGCTCACAATCAAATATGACTGCTTAGACACGATAGCTTTTATTACGGTAAAAAACAAATTCTGAAATATTAATACTTGCATTTTGTTACGAAAATGTTACTCATCTTTTAAATCACCCGACTTCGAGGAAGACCTAGAGATGTTGGACGAGCGTAAAAATTGTAAAATTTGACGAATTTTTTAACGTATAGCATCTTTAACATAATGGTAAACAAATACCATATGCAGGAAATAATTAACGAATAACATTTGACAATAGAGGTGTACGTATTTCACTCGTCCAGAATTAAATGAATTAGATTTTTTAGGGCTGGCTTCTTCATCCTACCATTATAATCAAGCAAATCACAAAAGTAGCATCGTCGATCCATTTGCAAATAGGTCCACACAACATCTTACGTCGGGTCCAAGCAAAGCTCAGAGAGGTCACTTATACCACGCGTATATATACTCTTTGGCATATGTTCTACGAGAGTGGGTGGGTGGATGGGGGCGAGCGCCACGATATTGCCTTGACCGCGCGCACAAAGCCCATCGACGTATAGACACCCGGGCGCAGTGCATTAGTAATGCCAAGCAAAGCTCTTCGGCGCCCTGAGTGAGAGAGAGTGAGAAGAGCTTCCTCGTGTATAATATACTCCTCTCTCTCTCTCTCTCTCTCTCTATACCTGGTGTATGTCTTTGCTGCTGCGCTGCGCACTTGTCGAGTCGATGTTTACCATCTCCCCCCTCCCCCACGATCGAAGCGATCAATCGCTTAAGAAGCTTGCAGCGGCGGTATACATACATATCCGCTGCTGCGCACGTTAAAGGTGTCTCGGAATATTCAAAAGCCGAAGGAGTATATATGGAAGGGCTCCTGCTCAGTCTCTCTCTCTCGCTGCCTCTGTCCATTAATCAATCACTTTGCCGTGTACAGGGCTACGTACGGCAAATGTATACCCGTTAGCTGTATATATATATAGCAAATATATACATATATGTAGTGTTGTTACACGCGCTCGCCCGAGTAATTAATTTTAACGAACGTGTGTATGTGTGTGTGTGGGTGTGTGACCGCCGCCTCCGCGAATTCGACGTAGTACTTGCACAGTCAATTAGCGATTGAATGCGATATATACGGTACTGCTGTATACTATACAAGGTTTCCCTCACGCGGACGAGAGCTGTTGCACATACGCGTGTTTGGCTTTGGACACGTAGTAAAGAATATTTTTGTGTTTTTACATCTCTTCTTTTCGTTTCTATTCCTCGTTGTGCGCTGCGCTACACGCGTATACACGAATTAGCTATCACATAGGGCTTAAGTTTCAACGTATACGTACATATCGTACGCAAAATTGCTGCCAAGCCGCACACGCGGAACGTTTGCGCGCAATCAAATTCGCAGCAGCACCGTACGATATGTATTCAACTTCAAAACGAGCGCGCGCGCGCGTGTGCGTTTGGTTTTCGCTTTAGATGCATACGTATCAACGTTATGTAACGTACCGCGGTTATAGTACGTACAAACGCGTCGAGTGCGTGCGAGAAAAGCCATCGGTATACGTACGCGCTTGTTTGCGTATATTACAACTCTCGTTATATATACACAGGAGATGCAGAACTACGCGCGATCGAGTTACGTCCAGCGTTGCGGCGATCAAAGAGAGCTGCTTGCGCTCGACGCGTTATGTACACCCACGTATATATAAAACGCGAGACAACACGGGAGGGCTTATACTATTTTGCACATTTATGACATATTTTTCTCATCGTCTCCTTGTTTTTCTCTTTGCTTTCAGAACGGCCGTGCCAACAGCGAGAGCAGCGACGACGGTGGCGGCGTCAACGTCGCGGGCGCGTCCGCGCGCCTCTACGGCACCACCAGCGGCATGAGCATGAGCGGGGGCGGCGGCAGCAATTGCGCCGGTGGCTGGCGCAGCGTGTTCGCCGCGGTGTCGGGCCGCGAGCTCAGGCTGTACGAGTGCGCGCCCTGGAGCCCGGAGGCCTGGGCGTCGCCGAGCATCACCTGTCCCCTCATCGCCACGAGGTAACGTATATTTGCGACGATGATGATGGCGATATTATTATAGATATATAGATAGATAGATGGTAGTGGTAATAGCTCATTTCGTCGAGAAATCGATTAACAATTATATTATATATTGGCGCGACGTCGTCGTCGTCGTCGTAGTCATAGTCGTCGATGCGGTGTGTGCGTGGCCACTTGTGGATGATGACCTTAGAGTGGACGACCAGATGCCACCGCAGCAGCAGCACATCGTACACTTACTACGACATATATATCGATGAAACGTTGCGCGCGAGCGCCCTATTCCCTTAATAGGATAATAAAGCAATTATGGCCCTCTCCCCCCCTTCAACTCCGATGTAATTAATGGGTTATCTCCTGTACGTGTGTGTGTATGTGTGCGACTGCTTGGAGGATTATATTCCTCGTAAAATTCCTGACGCTTCGTCGTCGTATTCTTCGTCGTTACATTATTACGTATATATCAAGGATTACGCTGGCGTAGCAGCGGCGTCAAACCCTCGTCTTACAATAATAATCTTCGATTAATAAAAAGAAAGCGCAAGACTTTTTCGATCGATATATATACGATATAATCCTCGTAATTCGTATATCGACGTACAGATACGAGCTTTCGACTGGTAGTACGTGTGCATATACGTGATGCAGATGCAGCAGCAGCGAATACACAGCTCTCTCGCGCGCACATATTGTTTCAGCAGAAATGCAGCGAGCTAGAGAGAGAGATACATACGGAAAGGGATAGTATATGCAGCAGCACAAACACCCGCACGTCTCCATTATACAATACGCACGCGGCAATCAGAAACAAGCCTCGTATATGCCGCTGCATCCCCTGACGGCTGTCGCAATGATTCGCGCGTGTCTGCCTCATGCGTATACGTACGTACGTACTGCGTGTTTGGCATCTCGCTCGTATACATGTGTGTGTGTGTGTGTGTGTGTGTGTGTGTGTATGACCAAACGAGCTGCACTATGTGTAATACTACTAGCTGCTGCTGCTGCGCTTCGTGCCCATACACGCCAGCAGTATTATGCATGTATATAACATCTTGCTGCTGCGTATAATTTCACGAAACGAGCGAGAGCGACGTGACTATATGCTGCTGGTGTACAGGACGTGCCGCTGCTATACCACTGAAAGATGCCAACGTCCTTTATAGCCGTCGTCGTCGATTGAGAAGTTTACAGTATAACGCGATTAATTTAATCCCTTTCCCTATTTTTGGCCCACACCCTATATACCTTTCAATCGATACTGCCATTTTCATATACATAACGATCAGGGAGGGTTCGACGCGCGGCAGCAGCAGCCCCTTCGAGCTCTCTCTCTCTCTCTCTCTCTCTCTCAGAGCGGCAGGTCCAGCGCACGCAGAGAAGTGTTGGATATGCTGCTATGTATATAGGTTCGCTGCTGCTTGCTGCAAACTTTCGAAAGCTGTCCCGAGCACACACAGCGCGCCGTGGCTCACTCTACGGCGCCCGACAAGAGTTAGACGGGGTACGCGCGCGGCCTGCGGTATATATACATGCAAATGTTTCAATCGAAAGCTGCTGCTCCATAGCCTATATCGAGTAGTAGTAGTAGTAGTAGTAGTCCGTCCGAGTTTTGCAGTGCTGGTGGTAGTGGCAGCAGAAGCAGTAAGGATATATGGTAAGAGAGAGAGAGAGGAGAAAACTTTGTGCTTACTTGGCGCTTGATTCCAAGTTGCGATGGCTATGAATGACTTGAAGGCCGACCCCCCGATCCGACCCGGACGCCGTCGCTTCGATTTCTCTGTATAACTATTAGGAGCGAGTGAACTTGCGCGCTTGCGAGCGATCGCGAGGATCATGATGATGATGGGCACGCGCGCGTGCTTATACTTGCCGAGTGAGAGAGGAGCAGGAGAGCCTTCCAACACACGATGTTTACCGGCTTGTCGAAGTTTATACCAAGAGAGAGTAGAGAGAGAGAGAGAGAGAGAGATCGAGTCTGATGGATTTTCCGTTTTGTACAAATGACGTTTTAATTCCGGGGGTACAGCTAGCAAATCGTAAATCTACGGAAAAGAGACAACAGCGTCGCCGACAGACATAATATACGCAAATATAATAATAATGATAAATACACGCGGTTTTCCAAGAAAAAGATAACCGCCGCGCATCGGAGCACGGGGGGCGAATGTTTAGTTCAGAGACGACACAAAGATAAGGCAGTTGCAGTAGCGCGAGTTCGTGTTTCCCTATACATATACCCACGAGAGATTCGCGATTGTGCGAACGCATGGTAGAACCTACCCTTTTCGTGTTGCCGTTGTCGTCGTCGTCGTTGATGCCGTTGTTGTTGTTGTTGTTTTAGAGCAAAACTCGCGCGTGTGTCACTGACGCGCGTGACGCGTTCATGGTATACATCAGCTTGAATTCGCCCTCTGTCAGGCGCGGATATTTTCGCGATGATATTTCGAGGAAACTCGTTCGAGTTTTGGCGAGGGGCTTTTATCTATTATATCAATAGAAAATTGATGTCTCGCGATGAGTGCAATTGTTTTTTCGTACGAATTAATTCTTATTTACTGTGAAAGGATCGAGCTAAAATTCAAAGCCCCCCTCGTCTAGCCCTTTATAACGGGACGACAACGACGACGCAGCGGCGATGAGAGTTTTATAACGAGGGAGACACATAGAATGTGTATAGGTACGTGTACAGGCGTCTGGAATTCGACGGGCCGGATGAAAAAGAAATGAAATTCATTTAAACCTATACGTTATATAGACTTGACAAGCGTGTAATGCATTTGAAACTATTTTTTTTTTTTTGCCATATACCTCGTTCGAAAGAAAGGACGAATGAATGAAAACAAAAGCGTAACTAAAAAAAGAAAAATAACCACGTGACATTGTTTATATCGGAATGGATATGGAATAAAAAAAATGAAAAATATAAATATAAATAAAAGAAGATGACAAATATTTTTTTCTCGACGTAGTCCGGCGCGCGTGGCAAATGCATTTCACGAAAGCTACGCGCTACGTACCATTTATTATATATACGCCAGTCGGAGCCAAAAATCCGTCCCGTTGGGTATGATATTATTCGCATCTCCCTCTCTCTTTCTCTCTTTTTTTTTAACAATATAAAATATATATGTAAAAAAATTCCGAGCGCGCGCGCGCGATCGACGCGCGTAAAGTTGAAATATGTATGGAACTTTTTTTCCGATCTAATTGGCCCATATGCGCGTGTATGTATGTATACAGAGGTGTCTGTGTGCACGCGCGCGGATGAAAAACAAATCACTTCTCTGCGAGGGGCTATTACCAGCCTGAAGAGCTCGCCTGAGCTGTACGCCATCCATGCGTGCCGCACCCTCTACTCTCTCTCTCTCTGGGCTCCGAAAGTGATTTCACACACACAGCCTTTTCTCATCTTATTCGTCTCGATTTCGCAATCTCCACGGCTGCTCCACGGCTTCAAAATGTTCCTAAGGCATCTCTTCTCCGTCTCTTCTTTCTTTCTCTCCTTTTGTATTATATAGCCCCTTTTTCGGCGTGTCGGCCACTTTGCGCTGCTGCTGCTGCTACTGGCTTTCTCACTCGCGCGGCGAGCTATATACGTAAAGAGAGAGAGAGAAAAGCTGCTTCTACTACTGCTGCGAGCTGCTTTTCCAAAAGAGCCATCCATTCTCGTTCAATGCCTCTATTTACCACGTCGTCGTCGTCGTCGTCGTCCTTGTCGTACTGTTCGGGCATGGGGGAGAGGAGGGACAGCGAGTGAGAGAGAGAGAAGGCTAGAGCTGGCTCGCACAGAGGCGTCGAATTTCAACATATCTATCCGTGTGTGAGTGCAGTTATCTCTTTCTTTCCGTGGCTCTGAGTTGGCTTCCTTTTTTTTCACTCTCTCTCTCTCTTTCTCTTGCCTTACTTATGGGCTACCCCCGTATTTGACCCTCGAGCTTTTTTCCTCCGCGTTCGAGGCTTTATTTATGGAATCTTTCTCTATAGGCACACACAAAAAAAAAACAGCGTAGAAATGGCCGGATTAAATAAATGGGATAAAATCGTGGGATTGCTCATAATTCAATTAAAGGGAGCAAAAAAAGAGAGAGAGCAGTAATTTGCGGTATTATACGAGCGCACAAAAATCGAACGTCAGCTACATGTGTATAATATAGCTACGCGAGCTCTGTGTACACAGACGCACACACACAGTTGTCGGTATTATTATACGCCATTATACCCATAACCACACACAGAGAAACGCGCGCACTCGCGACGGTGGCGTATAGGTGGCTTGGCCCTTTTCCTTTCTCAAGAGTGCAATAATCAAGTAGTACACACGGCTGCGCGTGCACTTTCTCTCTACCCCGATCGCGAGCACCGATGCGTTTCTCTCTCTCTCTCTCTCTCTACTCTATATCTGGTGTTATTTACCCCGTGTATATGTACGTGCGAGTGTGTGCGTCGCCTGTGTGTTTATTCATACATACGTACGTACACGCATACACGTACAAAGCGCAGATGACAACGACTACTGTGCGAGCTAGTCACACGCGCGTTTACACGCGACTGAACTGATAACAGCTCGCCTATGCGCGTATGTGTGTGGATAGCAGCAGCAGCAGCCTAGCTCGCGTATATACAATACAATTTCGCATGATGTAGTTTCGGCGCTCGACTACTGGCGGCTTTTATCACCTAGTTTAATCTCGTATAAATATACCCGTATATACGCGCTAGACCTGCAAGCTCACGCATGGCACGCACTCGCACAAAAGCTCGACTGCTGCTGCCCCTCTCGCTCTGCCGTGTGCGAGAGATGCGCGCATTAATGGCTAATTTGAGCTCTGTGCGCGCGCGCTCGCGTGTATATAGGATATATTTTTTTCGAAATTGGTATTACAAATATATGCATGGTATTTTCCTTGTATACGTGTCTGTGTGTATGTACGTAGACGAGGGGATTATTGGCTCGACGCGCATACGATCCGATGGGGGCTACTATTACTACTCGCGCAAGCTCTCTCGCCGGTGATCGTCCCTTTGAGACTTATATACGTATGTATACGTGCGCGCAAGCTCGCGTATGCACACGAGCTATATAACATTTCCCAAAAGGTCATTCGAAAGAAAAATAACTCTCTTTTTTTCCAATACACGTGTACTCGATTAACCCACGATTTTTCTTTTTGCAATAATTTTCCGATTCGTTTGTGTGTCATGCAAATACAGGCTAGTCTCGTCGACGACCACGACCACCAATAATGCGAAGCAGCAGCCGCAGCCCGAGGGAGCAGCTTGCAGCAGCATCACTACTGGTAGCCAGCAGCAGCAGCAGTACGGAGCCACGTTCGCGGTGCGCGTCGGCACGATCGACGGCGTGATCACGCACAATCTGCGCGCCGAGACGAGGCGCGACCTCGCCGCCTGGGCGCGCGCCATCGTCCAGGGCTGCCACGCGGCTGCCCACTCGCTCAGAGAGTACACAGTTCGTAAGTACCGTACAATTCATGTAACATATATATTTTCAGTCTATCTATGGTATATGTATAAATCGTACTCGAGGATAAAAAAAAAAAGGAGATTCAATCGCGCGCGTATCATGCCAGTCGCGTAAAACATTGAGTGCTCCGCCTGTGCGCGTGTATATCGGATGAACCGCGGTGTTGTATGTACTATTACGGCAGCAGTTGAACGGTACATAGTTTTGCAGGGCGCACAAATCCGCGCGCGTATACGTCGAATCGAATTCCAAGATTCACCCTATTTTCTCTCGTTTAACTTTTTCTCTCTCTCTCTCTCTCTCTCTTCTTTTACTTTGCTGCCGCGCGCGTCAGACACGTGTTACGTATTATATACATATATATATAGGCACGCGGAGCAGCAGCGCAGCGATGATCGGCTTGAAACAGCTTGTTCGACGAGATGAAGCTCGAGAGAGAGAGAGTATTTTGTAGGACGAACGGCAATTTGCCTCCGCGACGAGTCCGATAAACGACGTACTGAATAGCGGGGGAGAAAGGGAGGCAGTGCAGGCAGGCGGTGGATTGGCACGAGCGACAGTAGCAGCAGCAGCTTCGCTCGGAGGATGGATGGATAAAGAGAGACGAGAAATGTGCCTGTCTGGGTTATGTTCCCGACGAATCTCGACGTTATCCTCGCTCGGCTGTATACTATATGCATACTCTGCACACCTCTATTATACAATACGTGCTATACCCGCGTGTGTTGTTGTGTCTCGTCGCGCAGATGACTTTTTCACGTCGATCTTTATTTTTGCGCGCTCGTCTCTCTCTCGCTGTGTGTATAGAATTTGCACACGTACACAACACAGCAAGAGCACTTGTGTTACGACGACCCGCGTTCGAATTCTGGCAGTTATTATCGCGCCTCTCTCTCTTTCGATCGACAACTGTACATGGACATACAACAGTTCATTATTTTTCCTTTTTCTACATTCGTTCCTCTCTCTCTCCTCTTCTTTCGTTATTCCATCGCCGATCGTTTTCCATATCGATGCGAATTGTTATTTTTCTCTCTCCGTTTCGTTGCAGGCTGCTTATGGCAAGGCAAACCGTGTCAATTGGTCGTGCATCACGAGGAGGGCTTCGCGCTCTACGCGGCGGGTACGCGTGCCACCAACGGCCTCGTCGCCGGCTCGGCCGCGACGCTGGGCGGCCACCAGCCCCTCTGGCGGCGATCCTTCGACAAGCTCAGAATGTCCGCCGACGACGGCACGAGATTGCTCTGGCTGGACTTCATCGGTGATGATACGGAAATCGTAAGTGTTTATTATATAACTTCAATGAAGACGCAAGTTTTTAACGCAAACTTACGTAAGAACTCGAGTAAGAATTTATATGAATTCTTATGTAAGATTTTGACCAAGACTATAGCCAAAAAAATTATTACGTCTTGTAAAAGGATTAATCTTGTTTGACAAAGCTGAAATTATTAGCTGAAAAAAACTTTTTTGTTGATTTTACATAAAATCTTACATAAGATTAGTAAGAACTCATTTATAAGTAAGATCTTACACAAGATCCATGTCAAGAACTTGAATAAGAACTTTTTCAATATTTTCATTGAAAAATATATCATCCTCAAAGGTACGGTACGCGAAAAAAATGATTTTTTTCTCTATTATCTCCACAGGAATTGGATCTGGAAAGCTGTCCAAAGCCGATAGTCTTCGTGCTGCACAACTTTCTGTCGGCCAAAATCCATCGGCTCGGCTTGAGCGCATAGGGGTACGAGGGGGCCCTGCCCGAGGCCCCCGATCTGCCGCCCCACACCACCCGAGCTGTCACGAGCGTCTATCTTCATTGATGCGATCCACACGACGCACGTCGCCAACAACTCTCTCCATTGACATTCCAAAATCAAAATTAGCTCTTAAGATCCTCGCGAGTGTATCTTCGGTAAAAAAAAAATGATTAAAACAAAAAAAAAATATTACAAAAAAAAAAACATATTATAATTATATTAAAAAGAAAAAAATACAATCGAAAAAAAACCCAGTTACAATATACATAGAGAATCTCATCGTTATTCAGACTAATGATACGCAGAGATATGCGGAAAAGTATAAAAGTATAAAATAAAAAAGATATCATATCAATTTACAATTGATGACAAGCGGAGCGCGCGAGGTGTGTTATCCCGACTTGAAGCCATCCACAAATGACGTATTTGAAAAATTATTATATCCACCATGAAAGTTGATTGAAATACGGGAGGAGTGCAGAGAAAAATAGAGATAAATATTATTAAACTATACTTACTTAAAAAAAAAAAGAGAAGAGAGGATTAAATAAATTGAAAAATGTTTACATGTTGAAGCGTGAATATTATTGAATCGTAATTACTATAGGATTTTAATGACGATGATGCGTGACGAGGGGGGTTACATTGAGGACGAATGAGTATAAAAAAATAATATTAATTATTACAAGATCATATCCAATATCGCTAAACAATATCGGCGCGCCTAAAACTGATGAAAGAAGTTAAAAATTAACATAAAAAAAATCTACTACTGTAATAATTATATCAAGATAAGTATTTCCGGCTGACGGTGCTGAGCAAAGGGGTTCAGAAACTTCATAATTTTGTAAAATACACGAAGAGAATAAAAAAAAAAACACGTACAAAGCAAGAAAAGTATTCCATTGAGACATCTCTTTCTCTATCCCTCTTCACTCGTCTTTTCCTATTCATCACGAAACTCTCTAACCCCCCACTGCCCTATATCTTGAAAGTCTTCAAAATAAGAATGTTATGTATAAAAATATAAAAAAAAAGAAGTAACAAATCAAACGTGTGATTCGTCTCTTAGCGTTTTATAATTGGGTTAATAAGGGTATGAATTATATAAGATTTACGAAGTTGTTGATAGGATTTATAATATAAACGAGGTATTGTTTAGTATTGTATCATCGCCATGTCCGGGAGGACTCGAGCACGAGTCCTACGGACTGGAAT
This sequence comes from Trichogramma pretiosum, assembly GCF_000599845.2. Classification (NCBI taxonomy): domain Eukaryota; kingdom Metazoa; phylum Arthropoda; class Insecta; order Hymenoptera; family Trichogrammatidae; genus Trichogramma; species Trichogramma pretiosum. Next base: position 561,315 of record NW_019640943.1, read on the forward strand.
AAAAAAGAAACAATCCGCGATTAGGGAAAGATTATAAAGTGGGGAAAAAAACACGAGATACGATGTTATTATTTTTATAGTATGGGTTTTTCATCGGGATGTAATCGACACTCTTATCCTCTCATTTCATTTGTATCACTGATTATATAACACAGCGACGACACGTTTTAATGAAAAATCCCAGGTTTCTACAACGATAGTACTCTACAATAAAATTTGTATTATAAAATTCAGTATTGTAGTTGTATAATGGCATTGTACATTCGGCGGCAAGAAGAAGAAGAAGAAAAAAAAAGAAACACTTTCTCCTGTTAAATATCCATGCGTCTCTTAACTAGGTTAAATATCTCAATACTATAATCAACCATGAAAAACTGTTAATAAAAGATAAAATGTTTGTATAAATAGACATAAAAAATAAACATGTGAGATAAAAAAAATAATAATTTGTTCCGCCTTGTTACTACAGCTCCAGAAATCCCACATTGCCATTTCAGTGGAACGAAAAAAATTGAGGAGAGCCCCGACCATATTTACAGCGAGCTCTGCGTGGTGCAGCGGATTACGATAATTCAAATAAAAATAATTCACTCGTTTGTTTGATTAAAAATCTTCTATTGACCCTGGCCGCTCGACCGAACGTTACGTATTATCCTCGCCGTGAGCTCTCTTCTACCGTGTGTGTGTGAGTATAACCTCGACGTGAGAATTCCTTTCGCAAAAACACAAGCCCTGCATTCATTAAAATTTAATTAAATATTTTCTCTCTCTCTCTCTCTCTCTCGCTCTGCCTACCCAACGTACACCACCGCAATTAATTACACGTCGAACAACAAAATGATAATTCAGAAATTAACCCCAAGCGAAAAGTATGTACATACGCGCATACAGGGAAAGCAGAACCATTTTTCGAGAGCACAGCAGCAGCAGCAGCCGGCCGGTACTTGCCGTAATTACGTTCATACCAATAAAGAGAGCAAAGCAAACTGCCGAGCGAGAGAAAAGGAGCGTGTGTGTAAAAGTGAGTAGAATAATGAAAAAAACAGGAAGCATAACAAACAACGCTACATAGCTCGGTGTATATAAGGTAAAGAAAGAAAAAAAAGTACAACAACCACCACCACCACCACCAACAACAACAACGACGGTTTGTATACGTGCATATATTCGCATCATAAAGTGTATATCGCGGGTCAGTGTGTGTGTATGTTTTCGAACGTTTCGCGCGCGTGCAATTAAAAGTTTATGCATGTTCAGACTGGGCGACGGTTTTCTTTTTTCCCTTACCTACACCCCCGTGTACGTGTGGATTTTTGCCGCATGTGTGTATTAATACGGGCAAGAGACTCTATTGCCTATATGTGTGTATACGGCACAGAAAGAGAGAAGCTACTGCTGTTGCCGCCGCCGCCGACGAACGAGAGTAAGAGAGAAACTTTTCCCACTGGTCTCTATATGTATCGGAAGAAAATTCGTATTTTTTATTCACGCTTGCGAACGAAAAAAAAGAAAGAAGAAAAACCGTAGCGTGAGATATTAATTTTTGCTCCACTGAGCGCAAGCGCGCACCTCGATTGTCCGATCTAATTAGAGCTTCTTTTCACGCGCGCTCGAGTTAGAAATAAATTTCGGAAAAAAACCGGGGGATGAAGTATAAAGGAGCAAAAAAAAAAAAATATCCTCTCCCGCACACAGGCACCATCCGACTTTTGTGCCCTCTTGAGATAAGAAAAATGTGTCAGAGAGATATAGAAAAGTGCAGGGATCGAGAGAAAGAGAGAGAGAGAGAGAGAGCAAGAAGATGTCGAGTGGGTTAAAGAAAAAGAATGGGAGTGAGAGAGAGAGAGGGGGTGGCTGCAAGCAAGCAAAAAAAAAAAGGAACGTCGAATATCGATGGTGGCAAACGCCCGAAGGGAAATCGCGCTAAGCGAAAAACTTTAGACGTTTTCACGATTGGCTGTGTGTGTGTGTGGAAGCTCTAAAGTCACAAATGCTGCACTCGCAGGGCCATATATATTATATACCCGCATGGTTACAATCGGGAGAATCGACGATATATACTTTTTATGTATATAGACAGAGGCGAATGGCACTTTAAAGATTTGATTTTTTGAATAATTTTTTTTTTTTTTGAGAATTATAACGCGTTTATATACATTAGCGTCTTCGAAATTTGGAAAAAAGAGAGAAAAAGTACTACTGAATGGTTGCTCGAGTGTAGGTACGCGCGTTTGGTTGAAAACTTCGGCCGATACGTATTAGGATACGAAATAAAGTATATACGTACCACTCCATATAATTTACTTCGAGCATACGCATGATCAGGCTCTCTCTCTCTCTCGCGTAGTATATATCGAGCTTTCCATCAACTTCTTCCGCAGTCCGAGCCAAGTTATATTCCTACAAAAAACTTCCTAGACGGTTCTTGTACATTTCCAATGGTAATTGGCTATTTCTCTCTCTCTCTCTCTCTCCTGCCCACGAAAAACTTTCCGTATCCATCTTTTCTCGGTACGTCGCGCAGTTCGCTATGAGCGCGCGGGGCGCGGCGGCAATCGAAATGGGATAAAGATTTTTCGATATCGCGCTGCATGTATAAACTCGCGGAGCTCGCGAGCGATAGGAAAGAAGTATAAAAAATGCCGGGGACCGACGCGCGCGACGCGACACACAGAGCTCAGCCAAGAGAGAGAGAGAGAGAGAGAGAGAGAGAGCTATATCCTATAAACGGAATAGTCCAAGTTTCGAGTGGGCACATTATCTCGTATCTCTCGGAGCTTTTCCTCGCTCGGCTCGAGCTCGTGCTCGTATAAACAATTTTTTTACTCTAGGCTTTTCGGGATGAAAGATTTTTGAACGATATAGGCTTGCGTGTGGATTACACGAGATCGCCAAGCGTGTGAGCCATCGCACGCAGAGAGAAATATAAAGAGGAGCTGTGCATTTCAAGTTGTCAAGACCTCGAGGGACGGGGGGTCGTTTGCAATGTTATATACCCGTTTTAATTGGCCTTCCGGCTATCGACGATCATATGGTAATTTCGGAACATTATCAAAGCTCGTCGATCGAAATGTGCGCAGCACCCTCTGCTACGCACATATACGTATATTATACGCGCGCCCCGATATTGCCTGCGCGCTTTGCCTCGTTCGTCGTCGCGCGTAACGAAATCGATTTCTAAAATATACGTAAGCGCGTACAGCAGCGTAAATGTATAATATACACGTATAAATATGTATACAAGAGGATGCGCTTCGCCGGCGTTCTATAATAAAATCAGCGCCGAGCGTTGAAAATTTCAAATGTCAATTATATGGGTCGACCTGGAAAACGAGTGAATAATTCGTTGCGCGCATCGACGCATAAATATAATTGCCGCGCGATGTAGGCCGCGCGGCGACGTTGCACGAATGATTTTTTTTTTTTTTTTGATAAGCTACGAGTGATTTTCGGCGTCGAAAATAACAAAATACTGAAGCCAATGCAGAGTTTCATTGGTGGGGAGAAGCAGCAATTATAGTTATAATTTTTTTTTTGGTTTCAGATTTTCGTGTAAAATTAAATATTACCTAGATCAATCGAAAAGAAATAAACACATATTTAGCAAATTATTCAAAAATGTTGGATGTAATCAATAATAGTGGCCAGATTTTTATTGAAATTTTACTTGTCAATTATTATATTTAAAATCATTTATGTAAGTATCTACACATATTTACAATTGTCTTAGGAAAAATTCAGTGCTTTTCATTATTTTACTAATGAAATATATGCAATATTTTTACCATCTTTATCATCTCATTTATGAACTACGTTTTCCAGTGTCACAACAGAGACTCGGTGAATTTTTTTGGTCGTAAATTTTTCCTCGCACTCGTCGCATGAGTAATTTTTGCGGCCATCGTGAACTATTTTTTTATGTATTTTAAGCTGGACTATGTGCACAAATTTCTTTTCGTACTTGAGAGAGTAAAATCACTTCATGTCCAAATTTCATCTCGCGTTTGCCGTAAAATCTTTTTGACCTTCGTGTAGTTTCTAAAGGTGTGTAAGCCAATTTGATCTATGTCGAAATTTCTTCCCGCTTGCGTCCTTCGTGTACTGCCATTTGGTGGATAACCAAATAGTCTTTTCGTCCATATTTTTTCTCACACTTGTCGCATGCGTAATCTTTGCAACCTTCGTGTACTGTCCTTTGGTGTCTCAGCAAATCTGATTTTTGTCCGAATTTCTTCTCGCATTTATCACATGCATAGTCTTTGTGATTTTGGTGTGCATTCTTTTGATGGTAGAGCAAGTTCAATTTCAGTATATATCTCTTCTCGCACATGTCGCATGCAAAATCTCTCCGACCTTCGTGAGATATCCTTTGGTGCCTCGACAAATCTGATTTCTGTCCAAATTTTTTCTCACATTTATCACATGAGTAATCTTTACGATCTTCGTGCACCATCTTTTTGTGTCTCAACAAATCTGTTTTTCTTACAAATTTCTTCTTACACTTGTCGCATAAGTAATCTTTGCGACCTTCGTGGACCATCTTTTGGTGTAAGAGCCGAGTTGATTTGTGTTCAAATTGTTTCTCGCATTTATCGCATGCAAATTTTTTTCGACCCTCGTGAACTGTCTTTTGGTGTGAGAGCAAATGCGATTTTTTTCTAAACTTCTCCTTGCACTTGTCGCATGCTAAATCTTTGTGACCGTTATGAACTACCTTTACGTGTGTGAGTAAACTCTGCTTGCTTGAAAATCTCTTCGCACATTTTTCGCATAAGTAATCTTTAAAAACTTCGTGGAATATTTTTTTGTGCTTGAGTAAATTCGATTTATTTTCAAATTTTCTCTCGCACTTGTTGCATGGATAATCTTTGCAACTTTTATGATCCAATATTTGGTGCCTACTCAAATGACTTCGGAATTCGAATGTCTTTTTGCACTTGTCACAAGCGAAATTATTTGGTTTATTGTGAATCGTGTCTCGGTGTGTTATCATACTTGATTCTAGTGTGAATGCCTCTTTACAAATATCACAAGCGTATTTTTTGTCGTCTGAAACAATATTTTCGTGTATACTAAAATTATCTTTCCGGGTAATTTCATTGGATTTTTTTTCACTTTTATCCATTATGAACCCTGAATTAAACGATAGATTATTCTATTTAGTACCACGGAAATTGAATAAATTAAATTTATCTTTTGGTATTAAGACTTATTTAATCGAAAAAGACAACATTCAAACTAGTTTGTTTGTACTGTAAATATGATCAGTTTGTCAAGAATGATGTGAAACCGTTTATTATCATTATTTGAGATTGATTTACCGATTCATGTTTATTTATTATCCATATCATATTTGAGCCAATTTAAATTTTATTTCGACAACGATTTCTTCGAGATATATCTTTCGGTTTTCTAAAACTAAAAACACAAAAATATTTACATTGTGTATTTGAAATAAAATTAATAAAATTGGTACTTAACTGATAAATAAATATCTCATATACATTTAAAATTGTTTTATTATAATAACAATTTTTATATTTATAGTTCAATATATAAGTATCCATAAATTTTTATAACTGTAGACAAAAATCAAACCCCTCATTATTTCACTGATGAATAACACAATATTCTCTAGAAAAAATGATTTAAAGCATATGTCTATATTAACTACTAGTCTTGTACTATAAATACTAGACTTATTTTTGTGCCTTTGCAAGCATTTGTCTGATTTTTGACGAAAGAGCAAAATCAATTTAATGAGAATATATTTTCTCTCGCTTGTCGCATGAGTAAACTTTGTCCTTTTCATGATCTGATTTATGATGTCCATTCAACTGGCGTTGATACACAAACTTCTTTTTGCACACATCACTTCTTAGCGATTTTCGTAGACTTTTTCGTGGATTTGTTGGTGCTTCAGCAAATGGGACTTTCTTCCGAATTTTTTTTCGCACTTATCACAAGCAAAATCTTTGCGACCTTCGTGAACCGTCTTTTTGTGTAAGGACAAAGTTGATTTTCGTCCGAATTTATTTTCGCACTTATCACAAGCCAAATCTTTGCGACCTTCGTGAACCGTCTTTTTGTGTAAGAGTAAAGCTGCTTTTACTCCAAATTTCTTCTCGCATTTGCCGCATGCGAAATCTTTACGTCTTTCGTGAACTATTTTTTGGTGCGTGAGTAAATTTGATTTTTGTCCAAATTTCTTTTTGCATTTATCGCATTCAAAATCTTTTCGACATTCATGGACTGTTCTATGGTGCTTAAACAAACCTGATTTTTCTCCAAATTTCTTCTCACATTTGTCGCATGCGAAATCTCTACGATTTTCGTGTACTTGTTTTTGGTGTGCGAGCAAATTACATTCTAGAGTAAATTTCTTCCCGCAATTGTTGCATTCATAATCTTTTCGATCTCCGTGTCCGCTCTTTTCGTGCACAAACAAATTCCATTTACTGCTATATTTCTTTTCACACTTGTCGCAAGCAAATTCTTTTAGACCTTCGTGTACTATCCTTTGGTGGTCGAGCAAATGGTTTTTACGCTTAAATTTTTTCTCGCACTTATCACAAGCATAATCTCGGCGACCTTCGTGTACTGCTTTTTGGTGCCTGAATAAATGCGCTTTTCGTCCAAATTTTTTCTCGCATTTATCGCATGCATAGTCTTGTACTGTCTTTTGGCGAGTTGGCAAGCTTGGTTTTTGTGTACATTTCTTCTCGCAGTTGTTACTTTCGTAATCTTTCCGACCTTCATAGACTTGTTTTTGATGGTTTAGCAGATGCCCTTTTTGTCCAAATTTCTTCTCGCACCTGTCACACGCGAACTTTTTGCGACCTTCATGAACGATTTTTTGATGCATAAGCAAATTCGATTTTACTCCAAATTTCTTTTCGCAGTTGTTGCAAGCGAAATCTTTTAGACCTTCGTGTATTATCCTTTGGTGATCGAGCAAATGGTTTTTACGCTTAAATTTTTTCTCGCACTTATCACAAGCATAATCTCGGCGACCTTCGTGTACTGCTTTTTGGTGCCTGAATAAATGCGCTTTTCGTCTAAATTTTTTCTCGCATTTATCGCATGCATAGTCTTGTACTGTCTTTTGGTGAGTTAGCAAGCTTGGTTTTTTTGTACATTTCTTCTCGCAGTTGTTACTTTCGTAATCTTTCCGACCTTCGTGGATTGTTTCTTTGTGCAAGAGCAAACTCTCTTTATTTCCAAATTTCTTATCACAATTGTGACATGCGTAATATTTGAAGACTTTGAAGGCGGAATCTTTCCGATCTTCGTGTACTGTCATCAGGTGATTGTCATGGGCTCCCTTTAAGTGAGTGAGTAAACTCTGCTTACTTGCAAATCTCTTTGCGCACTTTTCACATAAGTAATCTCTGAATACTTCGTGAAATATTCTTTTATGCTTGAGTAAATTCGATTTATTTTCAAATTTTCTCTCGCACTTATTACAAGTCAAATCTTCGCGATTTTTGTGTACTAATTTTTGATGCGTAAACAAACTCGATTTTTTCACAAATTTTTTCTCGCACCTATCGCATGCAAAATCTTTGTGACTCTTGTGTTCTGATATTTGGTGTCTACTCAAATGACTGCGAAACTCGAATTTTTGTTCGCACTTGTCACATGTAAAATATTTATGTTCATCGTGAATTGTTTCTCGGTGAGTTATCATGCTCGATTGTAGTGTAAATGCCTCCTGGCAAATATCACAAATGTGTTGCTTTTCGTCAGAAACAAAAATGTCTTGTTCGCTTAAATTGTCTTGAGAGAAAATTTCGGCGGATTTCTTATCGCTTTGATCCATGTTGGTAGTGTCAGAATCAAACGACGGAACTTTCTATTTTGTACCATGGAAATTAAATGAGTGAAATTTATGTTTTGGTGTTATGACTGGTTTCTTTGTTAAAGACAACTGATAAGAGTGGTAAGAAATTAAAATAAAAAGGCTCAGATTAAATTAATAATTAAAACGAGATGCTTCATTCCCTAACGTTGAGAAAACTCAACACACGACCTTACACCGCAACCGACTGAAATATCTGTGTCTCCGAACTCGGCTGAGTCTGCGCTCTAGGCATACACACTCCTGCAGTACAGCACACACGCATGCACGCGGGCAGTAGGTGACGCGCCGAAGCAACTGACTCCTAATACAACTTACAAAATAATTTGTTTTTACTACAAACACGATAATTGTATCGATGGTCGATGGCAAAATCGTTTCTGATCATATTGTTTACAATTGAGTTACCAATTTATCTGTTAATTCATTGGTCATTCAATTTTTTTTTTTTTTACAATAGTTATTTTTATAACTCTAACTGTGGTTATTTTATTCTGGAGGCGAAGAATTGAAGAAATGTTTATATAATTCATCATTATTCATGTTTAATAATTTTGTCATTGGGTAAGACTGCCTTCAATAAAATTTGTATTACACGGAGATAAAATGGATGAGATAAATCGTACACTTCAAAATACAAAATTGAAGCAATTGATTAGTTCTGATGATAGTTCACGTATAAAATTCAGAACTTATCCCACTTGTTCATTGAAAATCTGCGCAGCTGAAAATATACGTAAGCCACTGCACCCGTCACCTTTTTTTCATTCCACTCGCATAATGTATAGCAAACACAGTAGTTCTATAAGAGAGAGTGACTTTTCAATCGGCTAGGCAATACCTCGAATATAATATAATGCGTAAGTATACAAGTAAAAACGCGAGGCTAGCGACGGTCGAGCAGCACTCAAGTCAGCCGAGCGTAACCGATCTCAATGCACGCTCGGCACGAAGCTCAAAAAAGAAAAGTAAAGCTCGATCCTTTCTGCCACCCTCGCTCGAGGCTAGCCTGTCATATTGTCATATTCGCGTCGAATGTTGCGTTATAGCCATCATTACGTATGCGCGGAGCGAACAAAAGAGTAATTTTTACCCTCCGGCAGAGTATAGCAGTCTATATACCATCACGTTACAACAGCCTCATGCTTAAACAATAGCGTGACTGTCAGTGGACACGCTTGGACGTTCTTTACTCACTAAGAGGGTAAAAATTACTCTTCTGTTCGCTCCGCGTATATATTGTACATACCTGCTCTTTGGGACGTATAGTATATATAGATCGTCGCTGCCGATGTTTTAATAATAATCCATATCACGCCGTTATATAATAAAAGTCGGTGCTCACTAGGGGTGGACGCAGCTCTTTGCTTTTTAGGCCAGAGTTAAGTATATAACATATATGAATTCATACGAGACAGGTAAGGCGTGTGGATATAGATTGATTCAAATGAAACATCATGTTTTTTTCGTCATAAAAAGTTTATTAATTTATTTAAAACTTGATCGTTTCTTAAGCAGTCAGATGGAAAACGTAGGAGTAATCCAAAATATAATAGTAATTTTTTTCACAAAATTTCTATGTAAATTTTATACATTTATTGGGTGGTAATGCGTGAGTGATGCCCTATCTTGATGACAGTTTTATAACCACTCATTTGTCTCGATGTTTTATCATCTTGCGTAGTATTGACAGACGTTTTAAGATCTTTTGCATTGATCTCGTGCTTGGGTATTGCCCTCATGCAAGCTTTTGATGTGTCTGTATAGATCTTTCCTATGTTTAAATTTTTCTCCGCAGATAACGCATGCAATGTCTTCATGCTGCGTTTTAATGTGAGTTTTAAGACGATCCTTTCGAGTAAATGTCTTGCGGCACGTATTACATGCGTAAGTTATCTTATTATGCACTGCATCCATGTGGAATTTGAGACCACTCTTGAAAGCGAATTTCTTGCCACACACTTTACATTCATGGGTAATATCATTATGAACTGAATCGATGTGAACCTTGAGAGTACCTTTCAGCGTAAATATTTTGCCACATGTATTACATGCGTGAGTTATCTTATTATGCACTGCATATATGTGGACTTTGAGACCACTCTTAACCGCGAATTTCTTGCCACACACTTTACATTCATGGGTAATATCATTATGAACTGAATCGATGTGAATCTTCAGAGTATCTTTCAGCATAAATATTTTGCCACATGTATCACATGCGTGAGTTATCTTATTATGCACTGTATCCATGTGGAGTTTGAGACCACTCTTGAATGCGAATTTCTTTCCGCACACTTCGCAAGTAGGTGCCATACCTTTATGCGTCGCATTGATGTGTTTCTTGAGAGTATCTTTCATCGAAAATATTTTGCCACATGTATCACATGCGTGAGTTATCTTATTATGCACTGCATCCATGTGGAGTTTGAGACCACGCTTCAATACGAATTTCTTTCCGCACACTTCGCAAGTAGGTGCCATACCTTTATGCATTGCATCGATGTGAATTTTGAGATGTCCTTTTTGGGTGAATGTTTTTCCACACACACCACACGCATGTTTAACACCATTATGTACTGAATCGATGTGGATCTTAAGAAAATTTTTTCGTGCAAATTTTGTACCGCATATATTACATGGATATTTGGCACGATTGCGTAATTTATCATGGGTTTCACATAGACTTTTTTGAGCAAATGTTTTTTCATTTGCATCAAATGCATCACTGAGTTCACCATCCAAATTCAATTCTTCTTTTATTTCGTCGACAATTTCTTCTTTAATTTTCTTTTGAGTCTGATAATCGCAACTATTTTTCATATGCTGCAAATGATCTGGATAATCATCCTCGATTTTCTTGACTACTAATAAGTTGATGCCGAGCTTCTCGTCCTTACATTCGAATTCTACTTCGACATCGTCAGGGCCACGAGTCTAGAAAAATAATTTGAATTCAAGATTAGGGAAAATTTTTGTTAAAAATGTCAGCTATAAGCAGTGCTATATGAACACTTACAAAATTTTCTAGACATCGCAAGGATTCATCAGTGTTAGCATCATGTGTATTGCCAATTATCTGGTAATCATCAATTTCAATTGGGGAAACATCATTGGGCTCCTCCTTCACGCTGCAATATTCACATTAAAATTAAGTATAATACTAACATTTTTATAAAATATTATTCTCACGAAACAAAAATTACCTGACATCGTGTGCATTGTCAATCATCTTATAATTTTCATTTTCAATTGGAAAAAGATCATTTGGTTCCTCCTTCACTCTGCAACATTCCCAATAATATAAAGTATTGTGCCATTTTTTTTTTAAATTTCATTCGCCAGCAAATAAAAATTACCTGACATCAGAGTTATATACATCACTGAAGTCCATGTTTCTCATTTGGAGCTTGATCAACGACTAATTTTTCTGTAATGATGTTATACACATCGAACTAGGTAACTTATAGATATAATCATATTTACAAATCGTGAAATGAAAGTTTGAGAAAAATTATGTCAACAGAGACACTCTAAACTTACGATTTATTATTGGAGAAATTTTACTATTGATCTCCGGCGTAATAAACAATTAGCAATTTTCTTTGAATTTTATTACAAAGAAATTATAAATAGAAGAAAGTAATAATTTAACACTTCACGAATCGAGCTTATGATGTGTCCTAGTACAGTGAATGCACTAGAGTTGTTAGAAATTGTCGTCGTTTATGTCGGAATCACGTGCGAAATGTATATATCGCCATGACGCGGGCAATCATCTTAGACGCACCGAGAACACCTACAAATCCGCGAGTTGACGAAACTATAGCGTAGCTTATCGTAAATATGTATACCTGTATCGGGCGCGTGTTAAATAAATCAGCATATTTTTTATATAGATCTCGAGCAATTTTTCAATTTTCCATTTATCAAAGTTCTTAATATGTTCAATTGATTTTGATCAATTTCTCATTTAATGAACGATTATGTCCATACGGCGTCGATATAAAACTTCGATAACGTAAATGACGTTACCCAATCAAAGATGCGAAACTATCAATCCTCTCTGTTTTCCGAGCTGAAGATTCAGTAATATTGAAAAATCATTTTACTTACCAGTGGCCCGAAGGTAGCATTTCCCTGCCGCTACGCTAAACGGGACATTGCTATTTTCGGACCCGGGGTATGTAATAGTATATTACTGCCGTAGGCCGCGAAAAAACGTTTGCTCATAACTGACCCTACGTTTTCGGTCGATTTATAATCTGTTTTGTGCAATAATCGTGTGCTTGACTTGCATGCATTTACTATTTTAATTTTATAAGGAATTGATCAGAGCGTGCGATTCTTCTATCGATTTCATCTATTTGTTTTCAGTGGTTAATTTTATTTATAGAGCATTTTATAAAATTTTCGGCAAGGGTTTAAAATTAGGTAGTTTTGATCCCAGATGGGTTAAACTGCCACTTATTCTATTACAAAAAAATTACGAGAACCATCGAGATAAATATCTTCGGTCTAACTGAAGGAAATTCCAACGAGCCTAAACTGCTTTGGTTGCTTAACCGAACATCAACTTTAAATAGCTTCGAATTCAGACCGATGAAAAAAATGTCAAATTCAGCATAAAATTAATTCCGCAGAAAATAAATATCAAGCGTTAGTCAATTCAAAACGTTACACATTGTGTTGTGTTGTGTTTACATGAGCGCTCGACTCATCTAGAGGACGCGACGGGTATAAGAGAAAGGGGCCAAGTAGAAATTTTAGTTTTGTTCAGTACACGATATCTGCTTGTAACGAGCACAAGTGTTAAAATCATCAGCGACTGTAAATTTAAGTGTGTGGTTTAATCATGAGCGACGATTCTATTGATTACTTAGATGACGACAGCGATGACGATGGTATAATACATTTCCCCCAAAGATATAACGTTTCTTTCGAAACTAGGCGGGAAGATGAACACTTTAAAACTGACAGTGATGGACAAAATTCTGACACCGATCCCGAAGACATGGAGGAGTTTGGCCAAGTCAATTTAGCAAAACTTAAGAGCTTACGAGAAGAGTTTAATTGGGAGAACGAACAGGAGAGATATCCATTTTACCTTCGCCTTTCAAAATTGATGCGAAGTTGGAGAGGTAACCTTCCGAATCTCCGAGATATTTTTCGAGACGAAGAAATCGATTATTTTCTCTTGGAGGCTATAATAAACAGAAAAAGAACCGATAAAAATCATAGAGGACGATTTTTAGTCAAATTTGTGTTCCGCACCGGCTACAGGGACAGGCCCGAGTTAAATGAAGATGGCAAGCCGTCATTGCGTCGAACCACTGCAGTGCATTATGCGGACAGACGAGGGTTCTGTGACATCGTCCCTAACCTTTTTAAAATATACGATAGGTTCGACGTAAATTATGTCGACGAATTCGGCGTTACGCATTTTCACGTTGCCTGCAAGTACGGATGCGACGAAGTCGTCAAGAAATTCCTCGATTTCGGCCAGGATCCTAATTGCCTTGTGACAGAAACAGGCGACTCGCCACTATACCTGGCTCTGAATCAGGGCTTGTGTGCCAAGGAGATAATGGGACAGCTGCTGAAGAGAGGCGCCAATCCGAAATTGGCCAATAAGGAGGGATTGACACCTTTGCACATGATTAGCAAGAGCTGTAGGAAGTATTGCAGGTCGGGTGATGTAGTAAATATGTTTTTCGAGATCACCGATGCAAATCATCAAACGATACAGATCGATGCAAAGGACAACTTGGGTCGGACACCCCTTCAATTGGCTGTAGCGAATCTTTTACCATATGTAGTCGATGTACTCTTGGATCGTGGCGCTGATCTGTCGAGCTTCGTTTTCCCATCAGAAAATTATTTCGGTGAGCGATGGCAACGGAATATATATGATGATCGTCTTCAACTGGTGTCTTCCGTTCTGACCGTCGTCAAACGTCTTGAGAAAAGAGGGTATGAACTGGACCGAAGCGATGCCTTGACGATCATGAAGTTTTTCGATAAGTGCGGATCGTTCAAGACACTAGTCGATCTTGATGAATCTTTGAGTGGGAAAGAAAAGTACGTGAAATTGGCCAAAAATATTATGTTTATTCCTAGTCTGTCGTTCTACGATTTGATTCACTTACCATCCAAAGAAGTTGAGAAAATACTCACAGATGAGAACTTAGGCAAGTTCGTGAGTTCCAACATTGGTTTTTTTTTTCACTTAAGACGCAGTTATGAATGTGCAACGCACCTTTCCGAGATGATAGCGAGAAGATTTCTCCGACGTTGGGCACTGGAACCTCTCCTGGAGCTGACGCGCCACTGCCATTTGCCACTACTCTGCTGCGATATAATCATTAAAAAATTGACGAACCAAGATTTAATGAATATTTGCTTTGCAGTCAATGATCAAGGTGAAGACTTGAGGACAAAGGATAAGACATGGGCTTCATTATTTTACTAATTCTTTCATCCATTACAAGTCAAAAGAAACACATGTGTATTGTGTGTAGACGAAGGCTATACATGATGAACATGTAAGCTGGAATTTCTCGATAAAATACAATTAAATTTTGAACTTTCTGAACAATTTTTGGACAAGTATGAAATTGAACTTAATGAAATACATCATACATGAAAGTATAAACATTGATTCGATTTATGTAGTTATTATTAATGATTTACAATATAATATGAGTGTCAATTCGTCTTTTTAACAAAGCGGCAACTAAATATTTATAAAGTGATTGTATCACAGCTCACAAAAAAATTGAATTATTAATTACTAACTTTTGCTGCAAACACCATCAGTTAACGTTCATGTACAGTACTTATAAAGTGCATAGTTTACATTGTTCACTTCCTTTGTATTATTCACTATAAAATGTAATATCTTGTTTTACGTCGTAGTTGTGTTTGCGATTGCTTATTTTCATTAACTATGAGGACTTGTGTATAATGAGCAATTGGTAACTCTCACGTAAATAATAAATATGACTAATTATTATAAACAAGTCGACTTTTAACTGATTTTCAATATATTTTTATTTTTCAATTAAAACTGAACGATGCGCAAAAAATTGATGGAAGAATGAAATGGAAATTCGTTCGATAAATTAAGTGAAATAGATGTGGTAAAATTATGGAGGCATATCAGTAGGATTAGCATAAAGCAAATTTAGAAAGAAGCTAAATTTATTTAATATGATATTATCTACTGAATATGGTAATTTCATAATTTGTACCGATATTAACGCATTTTAATGTAATATTTTGATTGATTTAAGTATACAACATGGTACTTTTTCTGGAAGAAATATATTTATCTTTCAAATTTGATGTTGATTTTACAAATTAAAATAACATGATATAGGAAGAATACAAAATATCGTAATTAATAAAAATTATTAAACTAGTGTTGTTTGACAGTACACTAAATAGTACATCAGTGGGTCATTATTGAACATAAATTTAATATATATGTTAGGTTCTGATGCGCGAATTATGCGCAACGTCGATGTGAGCTCTGAGATTTCTTTTCTGTCCGAACGTCTAGCCGCATGTCTCGCATGAATGTATGATACCACTATGCGAGGATTTAAAATGCCTATTGAGCTGAGTTTGGTATTTATATTTTTTTTCACATAAATCACATGAATAAATGATTCCATTGTGCTCCGCATCGATATGGGCTTTAAGACTACTTTTCGCAGTAAATTTCTTTGTGCACATATCACATGGATGCGTAATTTTATAATGTATCGATTTGACGTGGCTTTTGAGATGACTTTTTTGTGAGAATGAATTTCCACAAATGTCACATGCATGTCTAACACCATTATGCACCGATACGGTGTGGGTTTTGAGGTTACCTTTTTGTGAGAATGTCATTTGGCATCTATCACATGCATGTGTGATTTTACGATGTACCGAATCGATGTGTTTTTTAAGATTACTCTTGTCTGAGAATGTCTTTTGGCATTTATCACATGGATGCGTAATTTTATGATGTATCCAATCGATGTGTTTCTTGAGACTACTCTTATCTGAGAATGTCTTTTGGCATTTATCACATGGATGCGTAATTTTATGATGTATCCAATCGATGTGTTTCTTGAGACTACTCTTATCTGAGAATGTCTTCGGGCATAAATTACACGCATTTGAAACACCATTATGCACCACATCGATGTGAGTTTTGAGAAGATTTTTTCGAGTGTATGTCTTTCCGCAAATGTCACATGTGTACGTGATTTTATAATGCACCGAATTAATGTGTTTTTTGAGACTACTCTTATCTGAGAATGTCTTTGGGCATGTGTCACATGCATATCGGACTCGATTGTGCAACGAATCGATATGCCTATTGAGATCACCTCTTTTTTTGAATACATTTCCACATATTTGACATGCGTGTGTGACATCCTTGTGGACTGTATCAATGTGGACGTTCATAAGAGTCTTTTGCCGGAATGATTTTCCGGAATAATCACATGCAGGTGTGATTCCATTATGCGCAGTAGGGCGGAACGAAAAAACACTTTTGACGCCGATCGCTTCGTAATAGTATTTTATCGAAAGTTTAAGATAAAAAAAGAGAAAAGCCGCTAGCTGGGCGCGAACAAATGATGTCTTCAGGTGGCGCATGAAGCCTGAAGTTTGAAATTCGTAAAAACAATATCTTGATGCTTCAGTATGAAATCGTTACCAAATTTTTCTGCACTGGATTGGCCGATTGGGCTGAAAGTTTCAGGGCTTGTTTTACATGTTGAAAGGAGTTTCTCTGTAAAATTTTAGCCCTCTAGGTGCCTTAGAAGCAAAGATATAGTCATAGGAAGGTTGAAAAATTACGTTACATTAATTTTTTTTTGTTCTTTTTCCATCTTCACACAGCTGTACGTTGCGTAATTTTGCTGCTATCAAAACGAACGAGTAACCAATTTCTTCGTCTTTTAAAGGCCTTTTCAACCATATAAATTTGTATAGTGTTTTTTTAACTTTTACTGAAGTTACAGTATAAAACGTCCAACATTTTGTGTCGCGCTCGAAACTACAATTGTTATTTTTTTTTCTGTTTCTTAAAAGTTACACATTCTAGACAAACTTGAACCCCAATGATAGTTATATGGCCTTAAAGAGCATAAAATTTTCTTTAATTTGGTGTATTTAAAAACTCTCTAGGTCCTCTAGAACCAAAGATACAGCTGTTTGAAGTTTTACTGAAAATGTAAGATTCGATTGTGTGATGATCATACCATATCTGGCCTATGATAGATTCACAGATTCAGTACTTTCATTTTTGGTAAAACTTCAAACAGCTGTATCTTTGGTTCTAGAGGACCTAGAGAGTTTTTAAATACACCAAATTAAAGGAAATTTTATGCTCTTTAAGGCCATATAACTATCATTGGGGTTCAAGTTTGTCTAGAATGTGTAACTTTTAAGAAACAGAAAAAAAAATAACAATTGTAGTTTCGAGCGCGACACAAAATGTTGGACGTTTTATACTGTAACTTCAGTAAAAA